>NW_027397066.1:99775960-100111229 GCF_003265705.2 Callorhinus ursinus
ACAATGGAATATTATGCAGACATCAAAAGGAATGAAATCTTGCCATTTGCAACGACATGTATGGAAGCTGGAGGGTATTATGCTAAGCGAAATAAGTCAATAAGAGAAAGACATGTATCATATGACCTCACTGATATGAGGGATTCTTAATCTCAGGAAACAAACTGAGGGTTGCTGGAGTGGTGGGGGGTGGGAGGGATGGGGCGACTGGGTGGTAGATATTGGGGAGGGTATGTGCTATGGTGAGCACTGTGAATTGTGTAAGACTGTTGAATCACAGACCTGTACCTCTGAAACAAATAATACATTATATGTTAAGAAAAAAAAAAGAAGATAGCAGGAAGGGAAAAATGAAGAGGGGGAAATCGGAGGGGGAGATGAACCATGAGAGACTATGGACTCTGAGAAACAGACTAAGGATTCTGGAGGGGAGGGGGGTGGGGGGATGGGTTAGCCTGGTGATGGGTATTAAAGAGGGCACCTACTGAATGGAGCACTGGGTGTTATATGTAAACAATGAATCATGGAACACTACATCAAAAACTAATGATGTAATGTATGGTGATTAACATAACATAATAAAAAAATTCAAATGGCCAACGAATATATTAAAATGTACTCAACTTCCTCAACAATAAAAACAAAATAAAAATCACAGTAAGATACTATTACAAACCCACGATATAAGCAAAAACAAGGCAGCAGACACATCGCTCTTAGGTGGCTGCAATGGTATTGCACATTCTCTCCTGACAGAATAGAAATTGGTCTAGCCACTTTGGAAAACTGGGATAATTTTATAAAATTGATGATACTTCTCTCCACTGACCTAGCAATTCTAGTGTTTGTTATACACCCTAGATCAGAGGTTCCAGGGTGGCCTCCAGGACCACTAGCATTAATATCACCAGGGAACTTGTTAAAAACATGAATGATTCTGAGGCTAAAATTTGAAAAACACTGCTCTAGACAAACATATCCCCAGAAGCATGCTCAAAAATGTTCATTGTATTAGTATTCAAGATCTCAGATTAGAAACAACCCAAATTTAATCAATAGTGAAGACACATTATGAACCGTGGCAAAATTATATAATGAAATATTATTTACAAAGAATAAAGGAAGTTTAGCTTCATACAAAACATGGCTATATCTCACAAATGCAAATTTGAAAAAAGATACCAAAAAAACCCAAACCCTGCAGTATGATTCTATTGATATGAAGTTCAAAAATGGGCAAACTAAGCATCATGGGGGAAGGTATGTATAGATGGGGTTTTTTGAAAAGCAAGGGAATTATCATCCTTTAACTCTGTGAAGGGGTATCAATAATAAGAGAGAGGAATGGCAGTGGCAATATTCTACTTTTTGTCCTGGATAGTAATTATGTGGGAGTTCATTTCATAACTATTTCTAAAATGTAAATCTATTTTTCATGTACTCTTAAAGATACATGCTCAATCACACAGGAAAACACACACACACACACACACACACACTCTATTCACAAGAATCTGAGGATGCCACAACCTTCATTCTAGAAATAATGAATATAAAGTTATATGCATAATATGGTTATCTATATGAAGTGCTCTGTAAATGTTACCTGTCGTTATCATTATCATTATTATATTACAATCATTAATTGAATAGATCAAAGTTTTAGTGCATTGCATATAAATTCTGAAGTGTTTTCCCTTCTGCCTCAAAAAATTTTCAAATTGCCCTTTATATTTAAAAAAAAATCACCTAGAAGAGAGGAGTAAGTGTGTCCATGTTGAAAAGATGGGTTTTTGCCGAACAACGTGTTAGCTGTCCCTTTTGTGAACTGATTTTTAAAGCCACTAAGCAGCAATCACATTGCAGTTGCAGGTCAGAGAAATGAGTCCAGCTTCCAGCTTAGCTCTGATACTCGGTAGTAGATGATAATAAATTTACAGGTGGCGTCCTGTTAGAATGACTAGAGGGTAAAAGGGAGTGAAATATTGACACTGGATTAGAGGCTTCACCAAGTAAGACCTGGTATTAAAGGAATAACACCAGCATCTAAAAATCTCCATCAGTTTAGGTACCAGTAAGTATTCAATCTCCTTAGGGGAGCAGATTCACTAGAACATTTAAATTAAGTAATGGAAACTCTGATGGATTTTTCCAACCTCTCTGCCATTTCCTTCAGCAACAATATTACTCTAAAGAATGGTGAGTCATAGGCTGACCCGAATCTAACAAACAGAGGTTGTGTGTGAGTGGGTAGACATCATAGACACAGCGCCAGACATCAGAGAGGTCAAATCCCAAGCGAATAGGTTTCTACCTTCAGCCAACTCTAGTGTTACCTACAGGCAACACGTGAATCATTAGGTAATTATGCTCCCCTCTGCGGACTTTGAAAACAGTAGAAGTACAGTGCTAAGTTCCACTATAGAAAAGATCACACAACCTTTGGTGTTTAAAAATAGCATGAAACCACGAAGCAAAAGATGACATAACACACTCCCACCCCCTCTCCCTAATTATGGTGGCTTTCATACTGGAAAAGTCATTTGCTCTGCATTCTCTATTTTCTAGAACACAAGCACTTAGAGTTCTGGATTGATGCCTTGCCCCAAACAGATGCTGGATATGCACATTAAAAAGAGATGGAGAGATGACAGGTTTGTCTGCCCATTAGTTTTTTTTAAGAGAGAGAGGGAGAGAGCACAAACAAGGGGAGGGGCAGAAGAAAAGAGAGAATCTTAAGCAGGCTCCACATTTTTATTATTAATATTTCTAATTCCTAATATCTAATAATACTTGTATGATGATAATCAGGTTGATAGTCTAAGGTCTATGTTTTTCATGGTTGTATTATTTTTAATAATATCAGTGTAAAACATAGTTGCAAGTTCTTGGGAATTCCTTCCATCAAGAGGTGGGGGTCTTTATTTATTACCCTTGAATCTGGAGGCTTCTGATTCATTTATAACCAAAAAATAATGTACAAAAACGGCACTCAGTAACTTCTGAGGCTATATTGATATATTCATTTTCCATTGCTGCTGGAGGAAATTACCACAAAATTGGAGGTTTAATATTGTATTGTATTTTATTTATTTTTTAAAGATTTTATTTATTTATTTGTCAGAGAGAAAGAGAGAGAACACAGGGGGAGCGGCAGGCAGAGGGAGAAGCAGGCTCCCTGCTGGACAAGGAGCCCGATGTAGGACTGGATCCCAGGACACTGGGATCATGACTCAAGCCGAAGGCAGATGCCTAACCGACTGAGCAACCCAGGCATCCCCAGAGTCATTATTTTAGAGTTCAGGATAGAAATCCAAAATCAATTCCACTGGGATGAGGTCAGCATTCTTTCTGGAAGTTCTAGGGCAGAATCTGTTTCCTTACCTTTTCTAACCTCTAGAGTCACCTATATTTGTTGGCTCATGTTCCCTTCTGCCATCCTCAGACCACGTCACTCCAACGTTTGCCTCCATTATCCCATCTGCTCTTTCCACCTTTGACCTCTTGCCTCCTGCATAAGGCCCTTTGTGGTTACATTTCGTACCCACCCAGATAATTTAGGGAACTCTTCCCATCTCAAGACCCTTAATTAACCACATCTGCAAATCTCTTTCTTCCATGTTAAGGTAATACATTCACCACTTTCCCATCCTTTGTTATAGCTAATTAAAACCTTTTCTTGCATCCTCCCATTTTCAAGAAAGCTCCATTCATTCCTCCTCTGACCTTTAATCTCAGTTTATGATCTGAGTAAATAGAATTCATTAGACTGTTTTCCATCACCAAAACTACAACCTACTTATTATCTACACCCATCTTCTTTGTTCCTCTTATTAAAACTTTGTACAGGTCCTTCATTCTACTCTAACACCCTCTATAGACATATTCTAGGGCCCATCTCCTACATTCCTACATACATATTTTTGATCATCCATACATTTCTTCCATCATCAATCTCTCCCTCCCTACTAGGTCATCCCCATCAATATACAAACATTCTCTAATATTTGAGTACAACGTGATGGTTAGAGCATGGGCTTTGCCCAGCTTCAAATCTCGGATTCACCATTCCTTAGTTATTTAAACTCCCTCACTTCCAAGTGGGATAATAATGCAATGAACCTTATGGTGTTGTTGTGAGAATTAAATGTCATAGTAGAAAATCTATGGCTATTAATTATTATTAATGTACTATTTCCACTCCTAAAAAATCACCTCACATGACCCCACAAATCATCCCAGCTGTAGTCCTTTTTCTCTGCCACACTTCACAACCAAACTTCCCAACAGGGCTGTCAACAAACATGATTCACTCATGCTCTCCCCTCATACCTGCTTCAAGCTGCTGCAACCTCATTTCTATCCCCTAATACTTCACTGAAATTTCTCTTTCACAGTCATCAAAAACTTATATATTTCAAAAGTCAAGGCACCTTATTCTGTACTCATCATACTTAATTTAACATGCTGGCAGCATGACAATTTGCAAATGTCTCTCTTTTTTTTCAGTGTTTCTCCTTTGGCTTGTAAGATAAAACACCCTTTCACTTTCTTTCTACCTCTGTAACTGTTCTATCTCAGACTTTTAAAAACCTCCTCTACCTAACTTCTAACTTTACGTGATGAAATCCCTCTTTGTCACATATGTTTTTTGCAAGGAAATTATCTCTAAATACCATTTATATACCGAAGACTTCAATTTTGTATCTCTAGCCCAAACATGTCTTCTAAACTCTAGATCTATGTATCAAACTACTTGATAATCCAAATACATATAAAATATAACATGTGTCAAACCTAAGGTTTGACTTCTACTGGTTCCATATCTGTTCTTTCAGTCCTTCTCATTTTATTAAGCAATCTCACAGCTGCCCAAACCAGATTTCTTGGTATCATGTTTGATTCATTCTCTCTCTCTTTCTCTCTGGCTCTTTCTCTCCCTTTCTCTTCATCTTGTTCACTCAGATAACAATCAGAGCCCTATATAAGTATCTGTGTATATGTGATTTATTGAAAGAGTACTCTCAATAGAAATGGAGTGGGAGAAACACAATGAGATAGGCAACAAATTATACAAGGGTATGTTCTCAGCACTCGGAGTCCATAGGGAGCTCTGGAACATTCCTTGCACTTCATATTTGCTCCCTTCTTTAGTCAAGGGGCTGATTTATTTCTACATGAACTAGTCATTGGTTTTAGGTTTCCCCACGGAGGGACATAAGGGCATAAGGGGCATGGAACCTCCCATGCAAAGCAGCAGCCTAATGGCGAAAGACAATTCTCTGGCAAAAAGGCAACCGTGAGTTTTAGCTGCCAACACTAAATGCAAGTCGGGTGCTTTCTTTGGCCCAAGAAAGGGAGACTGGGCCACATCACAGCGGTGTCCTCCACAATCTACCCATGCACAACACAGATCTACTCATTTCTATCCATTAGCATAACTTCTTTAGGATTTAGGTTCATCATAAGTTCCACCTACAGTCCTTGCACTTGGTATGGAAATTTAACTGCTACTTTTCATCTCCATCTTCATCACTACTACTCATTCTAATTTCCCCTCCCTCCTGACTAGCACTTCTGCTGGTCTAGGTCGTTTATCTAGCGGGGTAATCCAGACCTTCATTGGCATGGAGTCTAAGCCCCAGGTCATCATGTCCTCATTAGGATGTGGTCACTCTACTTGCCTTTTTACAGTTAAAAAGGCAGAGTAAATGCAAAGGTGCCTCTGTGGAATACCTGAGTGCTAAACACATTCCTCTATGCCCCATTTATACAGCAGCAGTCCTACCTCATTATGATAATTAGTTCATATTCCCTTGCCAACATGGTAACTCCTTTCTCTGCCTGTTGGCTTCCTAGCATAAAGAGGCCAGTGTGACCAGGTGGCAACTGTAGCTTTACATTTACTGGACTATTCACTATTATGTTCTCTGGTGTAAGTATCCCCACCCCCACAACCTGGGAACCAGGGCTTTCAGACTCAGACAGCCTAAAGTTATAGGCACAGATGGCACGGATTGCCCAAGTTGCTCACTGAGATTACTGGCAAATGAGTTCACAGCTACATTTGCTTCTTGGTTCTTGTACTCCCGTGTTCTACCTGTTGGAGACACAAGATCATATAATGATCATTGGCTTAAGGAGTATACTGCAATTAAAGAACAATACCTCATTTCTGTATGGTATCATCTCTAAGTTTCTATCAGCTGCCCCTTTAGAAACTGTCCTATTTTTTTCTCAGGCTGAAAGCTTCTGTTTAGTGCAGTGTGGTGGGATCAGTGGAGCCCATGGTTTTGTACCCACCACCTGACCTCCTTTGACCAGAGACAATGTTATATGTGATTCCATGTTGGTAGATGAGACAATCTGTGACCCTCTGAGTGGTAGTTCTGGCAGAGTTATTGTGGTTAAAAAAAGCAAACCCATATCTGAAATACACACACACACACACACACACACACACACACACACACACACACATCCAAGTTAGATTGAATAATTGCCTTTCCCAGGGTGGAAAGGGTCCTTTATAATCAACTTGTCATCAAGTAACTAATTTCCCTGAGCAGTCATATTATATCAGGGGTTTAAAGTTGGTTTCCACTGCCAGGAGACTTTGCAATTGGCAACAGCAGTAGCTAGATCAGCCTTGGTAAAGTGGTGTCCATGCTGCTGTGTCCATGCATAAGCTCTTCCTCTTCTCCTGTGATTACTCTGTTCTGTTCATCAGTCCATTGTGAGCAGAGACTGGTTGACATCTCTGACAGATTAATCTTATCTTTTTGTCACTAATGGCTCTTCTGCAGTGAACACTAATATGAAAGAGAAATACCATCATACCTTGTGGCCACTTCCATAGACACATAGGTCTACATGTATCTCCCCAGACTTTCTTATCTGCAATATTCCAATCTTGGTGCATCCAGACCATTGACCAACCAGCTAAGCCAACTGAAACTGCCTATGAGTTGGTATATATGTCTATTATCCAACCACTTCTCTCACAAAACAAAGTGGTTGAACAGCTGCATTGTTCAAAGCACTGCCATTTGGGGGACGTCCCTTTACCCCAGTCTCTCCTTGACCAGTCTGTACAGGATTCCATTTTTCATTTGCCTCCATATGCTATGTATTATATATATATATATATATAGACACATCATTGGTCAACCAATCTTGGGCTTTTCCCTCCTCCTTCAGTTAGTCATAGGCACATCTGCTGAGCCATACAAATGAGCTGAGGCAGAGTTTTTGGTGCAGCAGTAATGGGTGAAATGGGGGTCTGCACCACTCTGTGCAGCTTATGTGTACATGTTGCACCTGAACCAGCACAATTTTGGGTTTTTTGTTTCCATTTTAAAACGGTTTGCTGCCCAGCTCCCCTGACCATAAAAATGTCAATTTCTTGAATTCAATGAATACTAATAATACAATTATAATTTACTCTCACATAGGCATAGTGAGGAATAATCTTTTCTTATGCTAAAAAATTCTAACCAGAAATTCTGAAATTATTTCAGACACTGATAATTCAGCTATTGATTACTCAACAAAGATCAAAAAAATTCTGGTCCAGTAAGGAAGGAGTTTAGAAGTTGCCACTCCATCCTAACAACAAATAAGAAGCTGAACAAAATGAAAAATCATCAACTCTTCTTAAATCTGCCACAGAAGTGAGTTCACAGGACCAATCACTGTCCCCCAAATTGGAGAGACAGACAAGCAGACATAGAGAATCACGATTTATCAGAGCAGAATCCCATCAGTTGAAAACTCTACAGGAACCAGTGTTCAGGTAGGGAAACCTGAACTGTAACTAGTAAGTTTCTAGAGGCTCAGTGTGAGCAAGTCTGAGAACTCCAGGGGGACCCAGTCATAGAAGGGTCCCACATTTTTATAAATTTTACCTTCTATGACTCTACCAAGTCTTCATAGTGAATATCAGAGGAGAATCCCTGTGTGCTTCTGGCACATGTGATAGAGAATATTTAACCCAAATTCCTTGGCGAGGTGGGATGAAAGAAAACAGCAAATATTATCCGGGTGGTTTTTCATTCCTTTATGTGAATGCCCAATATTATTCTGGATTACATAGTGTTATCTCATCTTTCTTGTTCCTTCCAGTCAGTTTTTGTTGTTTTTGTTGTTGTTTCACTTCTAAAACTACATGAGATACCTAAACATGGCTGTTCAGGCTTTACTTACCTTGGATTGGTGGTTGGATTTCCAGCAGATCAAGTTGGAGTAAACTTCTCTTTACAGAAAGCCAAACCATCATTTTCCAAATACCATTCAATTTACATGGAATTTAGTTTGAGATGAGAAATAATCTTTTGTGATCTTCAAGAGTAAAACTGAAGAATATGTATGCTTCTCATTCATTGATTGTCCATTCACAGATAAACATATTAACACATTGCCCTTGGTGCTTGAGATCGCTGTAATAGCAACACGTTACTCATTGTCTCACATAACTTGTTATACCATTCAGGCATCATGAATCACACTACTCCATCAACCTACATCACATCAAGAAGACTGCCAGCTGGAAATTTATGTTGAAGAGTTTACATCAGTTTCTAAAGCAGCCCCAGGATATGTATCAGAAAACAGACTACAGTGAGAAGAAAGAACAGAAAATAATTTGTTCTCTATTTTAAAATGATTAAAAAAAACCAACCTTGTTAAATAAAATGTTTTCTTTTGTAAGACTTCTACATCTTAACCATTTTTTGTTTTAGTTACTCTGAAAACTAAAATCACTAACACATATTAAGTGCTTACTATGTGCCAGGTGCTGGCACTTACACGTAATCTTATTTATTCCTTAAAGAAATTCCTTAGGAAGTTTGCATTTCCTAAGTAACCTTTCCATGGTCACATAGTTGAGTGGCAAAGCCTAAATGACATCCCTCAGATTTCATAATCTAAGATGTGTTACCCATTATATTTGCATGTGATTTCAAAAACATTTAAAATAGACTTTTATTATTAAATGAGACCTTAGGTGACTAGAAGAGTGCTTATGTCTTTGTTATTCATTCTGGTTTGAGATACTTTAAAAAATAGTTATGAACTGGCAGGTCACACAGGCTATGTCCAACCCATAGGTATGTCTTTCTTGGCACAAGAAGTGCTATAAAAAATATAAAAAGGTAGATGGTTTTTCAAAATAAGAATACCTACATATATGAAATCTGGATTTCTAACTTTCCCTGAACAATTAGATATAACCTTAAATCTGGGAAATTATCACTTAGAACATATTGGTGTTTTCCAACTACCTCTAAAAGTGAGAAGAAAAAATATGTATAATATTTAATAATCTGTTTTAATAAATTCTTTTGAGGTTGGAGAATGTCTATGATTCTGCCACTCTGCATTCTTTTCATCCAAACATACAGAGCCAACATGCATTGATCAGAAGGCTGAATATAAGTTTTACTTTTTACTTTATTTTTTTATTATGTTCAATTAGCCAACATATAGAACATCATTAGTTTTTGATGTGGTGTTCAATGATTCATTAGTTGCATGTAAGGCCCAGTGCTGAATATAAGTTTTAGAAGTGACCCTGTGAACTCTGATATCCAAACTCCAAATGATTAGTAACACTTGCTTTGAATTTTTAAAAACTTTGTTCTCCTAATAGTTGGATCATTAAAAAGTACCTCTGAAAAATACTTTGGCTTCACTTTCAATAAAAAGTTCCATCAGGTGGCCATCTGTTACATCAGAAATCAATATACTCTGTCTAATTTGTCTCTGTTATATCTAGGGTCAGTTTCCTTCACCTTCAATTATTAGTCTTACTGTGACATATAACAGAGTCAGGTATTATAGCCATTACCCAGAAAGTCTGTTTCTTAAGGAGTAATATAGAGCACATAATATATTTAAAAAAATGCCTCAGCCTTCCTGACTAAGCTGTTGTTTAAAGTTTCTGAAATATTTAAGATTTAGAGTACTAGATTTCAACCTTCTCAAAAAACAGTGTATCAAATCTGAGTGCATGTGCCATAACATTGCTTTTATGACAAATAGTAAAATATTTCATGTGTTTGGTAGAAGAACTAAAAATAAAATGGTAAGTTGAAATATTTTAATGGATTAAAAACTACCTCTCTCAACAACTCACTATACACACATATACATAAACATATAGAACACTTATCTTAAAGGGCAATAGCAGTGCCTATATCAGTCAGTCATGGGCTGGTCAGAGAAACTGGTCCACACTAAATGGATTCAACAGGAAGTGATAAAGAGATACAGAGGCTTGTACAACCTAGGGGTTTGAGAGACTTGGGGAGCGAAGGTCAGGGAGGCCACTTTCAGCAAATTCAAAACTGCAGAGATCACAGGGAAGCTACCAACAATGACCTCAATGTCCTGTAACAACAGAGTGGGCAATTCTCAGGAAGACACCAAAATGCCATGCACCTACCTAGCCCATATGCTGAATTTCCTGCACCTGACTACGCAAACACTTGGAAAGGCATGCCTCATCCTTTTTATCTGCTCTACAACCTCTGTGAGTGCCTCTCATTGTCAAAAACTTATGGAACCTGCTTGCAAGGGATCTAGGAAATGGAGTTTAGGGTTATGTATCATTTTCAGTATGAGGAGGATTATAAAAGATGAGGATGTATCAACACAAAATATTTAACCTAGTGTCACTTTTTTTTTTAATTATTAAACAACAGAAATGTGTTGCCTCACAGTCTGGAGGTCAAAAACCTGAAATCAAGGTGTTAGCAGAGTTGCTTCCTTCTGAGGCCTGTGAGAGAGAATCTGTTCATGCTTCTCACCTCACTTCTCATGGTTTGCTGAATATCTTTGGTGTTCCTTGGCTTGTAAAAGTGTCACCTTAACCTCTGTCTACATCTACACACGCATTCTCCATGTAAATATGTTTGTCTCCAGATTTCCCTTCTATAAGGAGATAATCTTATTGGACTAAGACCTACTCTAATGACCTAATTTTAACTTTATTATCTCTGTAAAGACCTAGCTCAAAATAAAGTCATAAATTGAGGTGCAGGGTTAGGACTTCAACAAATGAATTTGGGAAGGATATAATTCAGCCATAACAATTATTTACTGTTATATAACAAATTACTCTAAAACTTAGTGTCTTGAATACATTATGTATTAACTCCTGTGGTTTCTGTGAGTCAGAAGACTGGGATCACCCGGACTCGATAGTTTGGCTTAAGAGCTCTCATTAGTTGGCAATCAGGTATCAAGCATTGCTGCAGTCATCTGAAGGCTTGACTGGGGCTGAAGGATCCACTTTCATGGTGACTCACCCACATGGTTCTTGGCAGCAGACCTCAGTTCCTTTCTTCCTAGACCTGTCCACAGGGTTGCTTGAGTGTCCTGTAATATGGTGGCTAAATTTCCCCGGAGCTAAGGATCCAAGAGACCAAAATGGAAGTTACAATGCCCCATCACTGGCATCCTTTCTTGGGATTACATTGAACTGAATGTTCTAGTCTCAACTGGTCTCTACAGTTCTCACAAACATATTCTAGTCTGTATATTGTTATGTCAGTGTCTCTGTAGGGGAATAAGGGCCTGAAGCTTCCTAGTCCATCATTTTGCTTCCAGTGTCACTTCTAGAACCTCTCCACCCATGAAAATTTTCTCGGTAAGTATTTACTAAATTGAAATGAATTTACTTGGCAGTCTATTCCTTAAAAACACTTTAAAAAAGCCATATAAGGAAAATTCACAGTCAAATCAAAATATTGAAGCTAAATGAACTCTATCAAATTTATTATAAAAGAAAATATGAGTTCTGGTAGTGGTAGTAGGGCATAACCTGCCATTCTTTATAGATGATTTCAACTTGGTGTTATTATTGCTGAACAATCTATGTGATGGATCTCAGGAATAAGGGTAAGAAAGTAGAGATAACATTCATGTTTTTACTCAAAAAAATGCAATTATATCAATAGTATTACCTAATTGAGTCTGCTACATGTTCAAGGAAAGATCATGTGCAACCAGGGCTAGTTCTCCCTTCAACAGTATAAATGCAGTGTTCAACATTCATGCTAAGTAGTAAAACTTATGCACAAGGATATTCTTTCATGGCTTTGGGCTTTGGAGAGATTTGCGTTTTAGCCCAAGGAGGTATTGTTGATTTATTTGTTCCTGCCAAGAGATTTTCTTATTTTTCAAATCCACTAACAGAATATAAAAATTAAAATACCTAACTTTTCACCTATTTTCTTAACTTGTCCTAGGCAAGATTTAAAACCATAGCCCATTCTGTCAATATGTTATTACTGAGGATAATTGGAATTAATAGACAAATGGATAATATAAAACCATAGTCAACACTTGTAGTTTTAATCAGTAAGATATAAATATGAGTTATTGGATTCTTAACTAATTCTTTGCCCTAAAGGAATTCATAAATAAAAAGAGAGGTGAAGGGGAAGTAATGAAGAATGATGACAGAGAATGGGGTAGAGAGGAAGGAGAGTAAAAGAGGGATTGAACTGGGGAAAGATGGAAGAGTAAATGAAAAAGGAAATAAGAAAACAAGGAGGAGGAAAGGAAAAAGATGAAGCAAAATGATGTAGGGATATCATGAAAATTTAGTTACATTTCCGACAACAAAAATTGCAGGAAGTTCTAGAGAAATGTCCCATATTATGTTGGGTTACATATAGCATAAGTCAGATGGTAGACAGTAATAGAATATTAACCATTATTCTGGATGCTCATTTATTGACTCGTTTTTTTGAGCACAGACAGTGCAAGTCATTGAAACATGTATGGCTATATAATAGAGAAAATACATAGAGAAAATATTTCTTATTTTGATTCAGCTGTAATAGTTTTAGGTGAAGAATGTGTCAATAAATTTGAAAATAGACATTTTAAAAATACCATCAGAGGTGATTATTGAAGAAATATCAATATTGTAAAATAGGTAATGTTCATCACCCATTTCTTTAAATATTTTACTTTATATTTTACATTATCATGCCACATGTCATATGTAGGATACTGTACTTATGTTAATGGGAACCATCCTCCAAATAAGCCTTCCCTGACACATTTGAATCACATTTTTCTTATTAATGCATCTTTAGAAAACATGTCCAATAAGCTGTATTTAAACATATTTCTTCCACATGGGGATTTAGAATAAAATACAAAGAATAGGAATTGTGCAAACAAAGCCAAATTCTTAACGTTGAAGACAGCATGGGGCCATACAAGAAGAGTTTACAAACTCCATTCACCCAGTGAAGAGCCAGAACTGGCTCTGTGTTCGAAGAGACAAGAAGGGCCTGTGCTGATGAAATAAACCACATTACTTAACACTGTTTAGTTCATACTGTAAACGTGGGTAGATAATGTAGGCTAGAAACATTATTTCATCTGTGGGGCATATGGTAATTATATCCACATTAAAGCACTTTTGCTAATCACACACACGCACACATCTTTGCTGCTGATGGGGTACAGCTGACTCCAAGGGAAACCTCACGGATTTCAGTTCATCATCACATTTTTCTCTGTGTGTATCTCCTACCTAAAGGGCTGCTGCAGCTCTTCTCAAATGTCTCCTCCTCCCACCACTCACTACACAGAAGATTACAACATAAACACAGCACTTGAACAGAAGTTTATAATTCCAGGAGAGGAAGCGAGTCTGGCAGTTTTTATCAACTATTGTTTTCCCTGAGCTTAGTCTGAAGACGGCAATCTTGTGTATTTAGCTGGATGGCCCATGACATAAAATCCTATAGCTCCACAGAATGAGTGGCTCAAACTCAAACAAAAGGCAGGCTTTGGGTATTGGGCTGCCACACAAGGCTATCTTAAGTATCTGCTATGTGTTACATTCTACATTGTTTTAAACGCACCTTTAAAAAAAAAATCTCCACAACAGTCCTATATGAATAAATAATTATCTATGCTTACGAATGAGAAAACTGAGGTTCATAAAGGATAATTTGCCTAGAATCAGGATTCAAACCCGGGACAGATCAGATCTTACGCTCTCTCTATAGGACTCTGGGTCATAATCAGAGACCATCGGAACTAAAAGAATAATTATGCCCAACAGCACCCAACCACCATCATAACATGTAATTCAGAGTACAACAGTATTTAAAAAAAAAAATCACAAGGTTACATTGTAAGCTGAAATTTAAAATACTTCCATTCTGGATCTGTGTTTCTAAGTCCTGGATAAATTCGCTGAACGTGGGATTTTCAAACTTTATTTCCATTCAGTGTCCCTGTTTGCTGGTGCCCTGCTGGGGAATGTGGCATTGACTCTCCCTTAGATGTTGCTGCCTTAGAGGAAGATGTCTTAATATGCCATTTATAAGACAAACAATCTGAGTTTCATATGCTTTCACTGGTGTTTTAGGCTCTTCTGCCTAAGGAGTCAATGGACGTCACATTTGGTGTGCTTATTTTGATGTGCACCCAGATCCCTGTGGGGCTTAAAGAGATTAAGTCCGTGTGATAGCCAGATTGTTGGTATTTAATGCTCCATTACTCACCCCTCTGCAGGGTCCCAGAAGGCAGGCTGGCAGAACAGATCCCAGGCAGCAAGTGATGCAGACACAAGTCTAGTTGTGCTGGTCTCCAGGACCAAATGTGTCAGACTGACCCCTGAATAGGAAACATGTGCTTTCCAGGAAATATGGTGGGAAAAGTCCATACGTTCAACATGTCTTAATGTTGTGTTTGACTATTACGGGATCAAAGTCCAGATGACTTTCACAAGTGCTGTGCCATGTCCCCCTTTCCAAGCCAAATGCTGACAAGAAATATTTCTGGTGGTGTTGGGAGACAATTCTCCATGAGTTTCCTGCATTTCTGCATGCCTTAGACACAGGCACTGACTCCCTTTGTTCAGGAATATCTTTTCAAGGGTATTAGTTTAGCAAACAGCCTTAGAAGAGAGAAATCATGTTCTCTCCAGAGGAAAGAGCAGGTTTGATTATCATACAGTATAATAAAAACAATGTCTCCCTTTGGAGTTAAGGCAGGTAGACTTAACTGCTCATTATAAAAGCTTTGGTTCCCTAAGCTCAAGGTTCCTTTTTTCTTACTCAATTTGGTGCACATGCAGGTGTTACCTGGTCTTCTTCACAATATCCCATACGACTTGGGGGAAGTGGTGCAAAAACAATGATACTGTGACTATTGCTATGAGTAATAAACTGTCTTTTGTCTCTGACCCAGGAGTCTCAGGTCTTCTGCTAGCATCCCTGAAACCAGTAGGTTAATTTGTTACCTTGTAAGTAGGGTAAAATTTCAGACCCTTCAAAGTTCTTAACATAGTTTTCAGTCCTTATCATTTTCTAAAGGCATATATGTTACATGTTTGAATGTGTGTGTGCATACATATTATCTACCTCTGTGCGCTATTATAATAATAAATCCATATTGTTATATATAAGTGTGCTTACAAAAAACATGTTTAATTATTTGTAATATGAGAACTGCATGTTCATCACTTGAAAAAAAAGTGCATACTTTTGCATGAGCTTACAACTCAGAATCACATTTAATCCTTTTAAAAATTTATTTACCTTCTGTAGATACACTTATTACCAATTTCATGGCAATAACTAGTTCCTGAGCTTCAAAAAGAAAGAAACAATGGACCTTTTCCTCAGAATTACTTAGCAAGTAAGTATCCCTTTAAATTGTACATTAACAAAACCATAATAATTTTAACTCCTAGGATTTTTTGCTTGGCTTAAAAATGATGTGGTATATTGGTGTAAGTGAAGATAATAATAAGCATTATAATAGTAAACATAATCCCCCTTAGCCTCAGAAAACTTTGAAACCTCAAGATAGGTTTAGTGGGATAAAATCATGGTATCATAGAGGAGGATAGTGAAAGAGAACATATATTCTCAAGCCCCAGGCAACATCTGAATCTCTCTCTGTAAATCACTGAATAGAAATTACCCAATAACTCCATCATTATCTCCGGAAAGAGAGAAGCCATTTCCTAGAAGCACCCCATAGACCAAATTCTTTGGAACTCTTTATCATATTGAAGAAATATTTGTTTCTCTCAATTTCACATCTGATCTTGTTTCTGACAGAACCAGACTTCTAGTATGGACTCCAATATCAGAGCTGGCATTTGTCAGCTTAGTGATTTGTGAAATCACTCTAATACTTTAAACCTGTTTCCTCATCTGTATAAGGTACATAATAATAGTCACTTCATTGTCTGATGTGAGGGTAAAATGAGCTTTAGCACATACAAATTATCCAGGAGGTAGAGGTTACAGCTGTTACTTACCTTCATTTCATGGCCTGCTTGCAGGTGATGGCATTGTCATTTCCTAGTGATGATGGTTGCAGTGATGGTTTGATCCAATGTGCACCACTCTGCAATGTATACCAGTCTGTTCTTAGATTATATTCACCCAAGTTCATAATAAAATAGTCTTGGTTTTAATATTCTGTTGGTATAATTTTTAGGTTGATTTTGGCTTGAAGATAGTATGAGGTTTCTACATGGGATTTGGGAGTGTTCTCTCTAATCTTAGACAAGTTATTAAGTTAATGTTAAGACCCTTCACCTGTGAATATAATTTGTTTCATTTGATTATGACTCTTATTGGCTACTTATATGGCCTTTTAGGTTTTCAAGATAGAAAGAAAGAAAACCCATGTGATTATTGAAGTTAAGTTTGAATTTTTATTGAAATAAATATAATTTTATTATTTGATTTTTAGAGATTTTATTTATTTATTTGACAGCAAGAGAGAGAGAGAGAAAGAGAGAGAGAGAGCACAAGCAAGCGAGCAACAGGCAGAGGGAGAGGGAGAAGCAGGCTCCCCACTGGGCAGGGAGCCCAAAGTGGGGCTGGATCCCAGGACCCTGGGACCATGACCTGAGCCGAAGGCAGATGCTAAACCGACTGAGCCACCCAGGTGCCCTGAAATAAATATAAATTTAGAACTAAACACCTTGAATACTTAAAATCTCAACAATCCTTCATGCTTGGCTACACTTTACTTATTTTGAATATTAAAAAATTGTTTATATTTGAATATGCAGTTGATCTCTTAAACTTTTTTAAAGATTTCATTTATTTATTTGACAGAGAGAGACACAGCCAGAGAGGGAACACAAGCAGAGGGAGTGGGAGAGGGAGAAGCAGGCTTCCCGTGGAGCAGGGAGCCCGATGCGGGGCTCGATCCCAGGACCCCAGGACCATGACCTGAGCCGAAGGCAGATGCTTAACGACTGAGCCACCCAGGCTCCCTGATCTCTTAAATTTTTGACTGTGTATCCTCAATAAATATACATTCATTCACAAAAAAATACATATCTTATATACTACTTCATACTTTATAAATTATATAAAACTATGAATCTCAGAGTTAAATCTGAAATACAGTATTTGAGCTTTAATCGATTAACTATAGTTAATAATAGCAGATATAAATCCTGATTTCAAATAGTTTCCTAGATCATTTCAAATTACTGTGGCCATTATCTCTGAAGATCTGATTAGATAATCATTGTTCTTATCTTCTGATGTAGTCTACAAAGAGATGATACTAGGAATAGTTGTCAGTATTACCATTTCCTTCTTGGTTGCTTTTACTTGCATTGTTGGTAGTATTGGTAATCCATGATTTACTTAAAGAGATTTTTTTTTAAAGCACATGTTTATTTTGTGAAGTATGGTGATCCAAACTCGGTAACAATCCATCAGTCTGTTTAACTACAATGCCTATCAAGATGCTGAAAGCACTGAGTGAGGGAGAATGTCACAGGCAATCTCTCCACATGGTGGAACTCTTACTTCATTTCTTCATTTGCTTTATGTGCCATGTGACCTTCTTAATATATGGACTCAGTAAAGAGACTAGTGTCTATTTCTGTGTTGAAAAATAATGAGGCTTTTTCTTTTTTCTAGTTAAAAATCAACTATGAATAAAAATCATATATTCTTGCAACTCCAGTGGTTCATGTTTCATACATTTGTGCTTGCTCCGGAGATCTGTGTTACACTACCTTATTCGGCTGTGGAACTTGGAAGTATTGCTTATGTGTAAGCGCCCACCTTTTACAAGGACAAAAAATGCCTGCCCAATAGTTACATCATCTTTTGAGGGGAAGTCTCTTAGACTGAGGTTACATCTAAAAGAGTGGGGGTTGTATGTCCTATAGCTGCAGAGCTAGTCAATCCATGCATGTAGCATTGCATGTTACCAAATACACAACTAGTTTAGACACTTCAACCTAACATGTAACCCTCCTACGGACTGAATTGAGTTATGGAGACTACCTCCATTGGCAAAATGCACTGCAGACAACGACAACTGGCCCTTCCATCTTTTATCTGTGGACTGTGCTTGGTACAGTAGGTGACACAACGCTGAGTGGTGAGAAGCCAGAAAAAAAAAAAATGGATAATTTCTGGGATGTCTCATGGTGTGGGATTTGTTCCAGAAATTCCTACTTTATGAAGTGCCCCTCTGAGGAGCAACTTATAATACACATTAATTCAGTAGTAGCTGAGCAAAGCTGAACAAGATTTCCCAGGGTGCTGAAGTTCCAGATTGTTTCTCAAAGGGTTACATCAATTATTGTCACCTTTTTGTCAGCTGTGAACCATGATTAATTGGAGAGATCCAAATTTCTGCATGTCTTATGTCACACACTTCTTTGCTTCTGCATCTGTTTTGTCTAACATGTTGACCAACAAGTTCCACTTCTTGTATTTCATCAAAGCTAGAGTAAATGTCTCACTCTGGGTTGGAAAGAAACAATGAAGATGGTAGAAATAATGACATAAGTGAGTAGCAAAAACAATGATTTAGTAAAGAGACAAGCTGCAACACATATAAAAGGGAGACCTAATTACCTTCTATTCTCTTCAGTAATGTGTAAAATGCAAAGATCTACTAGCCCAAACTGATTTATATGTAACATTGAGTCCCGAACCCACCAGAATCAGAAACATGTAGATTGCTTTACCTCTAAAAATAAACTGGCAACTGATTGACCAAATAATATATAAACATTAGTGGGAATTAAAAATTGATACATGGAGAATAATGGAAGTTTTTCTCTAATGTGAAGCCTGTTAGAATGGAACCTTTTTTATTTCTATTTTTTTGAAACAAGAAAATCCCACATTACCCAGCAGATAATGCATGGAGAATTATTGTCTACCCCAGGATTTTTGAGATTTCCAGTCACTTGATACTCTTAACTAACTTCCATCAAACATTTCCACAAATAAAATCCTTTCTAAGCTACCTAAATCCTTGTTGGAAAATGGAAGGTTTATAAAAAAATAAATAACATAATATGCTTCAGCTGATAGTTTGCAGAACAAAACCAAAGGCCCTGTTCAGTCAGGAAACTTGGGGTGCAGATCAGCTTGAGTTAAGACAACAAAGAGCTTTACTGGCTTTAGAGCTGCTTCTCCCTCTATGATGAGGTAGGGAATCTAATTTGTAGCCCTACTCATCACTGAATACAGCCTTCAGCCTGTCCAACTGGGGAGCCAAACCTGAGCACAAACGAAGCTTCAGAGTCTATAGAGCATAGCCCAAGCTTTCCCCCATCTGCAGAACACAATTGGTGGGCTCACTTGACCAGGGAATTCAGTGCACATTTTGGCCTGATTTGAGTTCCCAAGCAATGAGTTGTACAGGCTCTGGGTCCTATCCTGTTGCCTTGCCTAGGAAGGCATGCTAATGAATAGCCCTATGTACTACTGAATATAGTAACCCAGTCCTGACCATCTAGTAAGCCTGATCAGGAAATCCAGGCAACCATGGAGCCCACCCGACAGCCTCACTTGGGAAGAAAACCAAGTCAGCAAACCCTGTGCAACTGTTCACAGCCAGTGGCACACACCTCATACACCTCACACACACCCTGCCCCCAACCCTATCCTTAGAGTTTGAACAGTGGCCTTGCCCCCAAACAGAGCATAAGAGCAGGTCCCACCTGAATTACCAGCAGACACACTGGCAAAATGAGCTGACTGGTGAAGAACGGTCTCTGCCAAATCAAACCTATAAAGTCTGGAAAAGGAGCCCCATTACTCAAATGTACAGATATCAACATCAGGAATCAAGGATCACAAAAAAGATCAGGTAAATATGATACCATCAAAAGAAACTAATAAAACTCCAGCAATTGACCTAAAGAAATGGTGATCTATGAACTATCAGACAAAGAATTCAGAATAATGATCTTAAGGAAATTTAGTCAATTACAAGAAAACACAACATTGCAATGTAGCAACAGTAGTGCATAACTCACTTAAAATTCTAGTTTTTAAAAAAACCCATGAAATTAGTAAAAATAACCAGAACTACAATAACCTGTTATTAGTTACACATATATATAAAATGTGTGTGTGTGTGTAACAGCAAGAACCTAAAATGTAAGAGGGAAGAGAAGTAAAAGTGTAAAGTTAGGAATTCTATAGAAATTAAGTTATCAGTTTAAAATAGGGAATTATAAGTTTAAGATATTTTATGTAAGCCTGATGATAACCACAAGGGAAAATCCTATAAAAATTACACAAAAGAACACAATAGAGAAGTCAAAGCAGACTGATACCAAAAGACATTAAAACACAAACAGAAGACAGCAGGATAAGAAATAAAGAAAAACAGATGTACAAAACAACCAGAAAACAACAGAACTGCAATAGTAAGTCCTAACCTATCAATAACTGCTTCAAATATAAACAGATTAAATGCTCCAGTTAAAAGACAAAGAATCGCTGAATTGATTAAAAAAAATAAAATCCAACAATATGCTGCCTACAAGAGACTCATTTTAGCCTTAAAGACACACATAGACTGAGAGTAATAGAATGTAAAAATACATTTCAAGCAAATAGTAACACCAATAACAACAAAAAACAGAAGGGGTAGCTATGCTTAGGTGAAATAGACTTTAAAAATGGTAAAAAGAGACAAAGAAGGTCATTATATAATGATAAAATTGTCAATACATCAAGAAGATATAACAATTGTAAATATTTATGTGCCCAACTTTGGAGCACCTAAATATATAAAGGAAACACTAACCGAACTAAACAGAACAAAACAAAAACAAACAAAAAACCCCGGTAATGCAGTAGTTGGGGACATTAATAGTCTGCTCTCAACAACGGATAGATCATCCAGACAGAGAATCCATAAGAAAACAACAGATTTGAATAACACTGTAAACCAAATGGACCTAAAAACATATATAGAACATTCTATCCAACAACAGTAAGAATGCACATTCTTCTCAAGTACACTTGGAACATTTTCTAGGATAGACCATATGTTAGGACACAGAACAAGTCTTAGCAATTCAAAAAGATTGAAATCATACCAAGTATTTTTTCTGACCACAATGGCATAAAACTAGAAATTAGTAACAAGAAGAAAAATGGAAAATCCCAAACACATGGAAATTAAACAACAGTCTCCTGAACAACCAATAGGTCAAAGAAGAAATTAAAGGGGAAATTAAAAAAAAGTTTATTGAGATAAGCAAAAATGGAAACAAACATATCAGAACTTGGGGGATGCCATAAAAACAGTTCTAAGAGGGAAGTTCATAGCAATAAACACCTATATTTTAGAAGCAAGAAAAATGTCAAATAACCAACCCAACTCTACACCTTAATGAACTAGAAAAAAAGAACCAACTGATTCCAAAGTTAGAAGAAAGAAAATAATAAATATTAGAGCAGAAATAAATGAAATAACAGAAAAACAATAGAAATTTTAACCAAACTAACAGTTGTTTCTTTGAAAATATAAACAAAGTGACAAACCCCTAGTTAGACTAACCAAGGAAAAAATAGCAAGGATGAAAATTCACAGAATTATAAATGAAAAAGGAGACATTATAACTGATACCACAGAAATATAAAGTATCATAAGAGGCTACTATGAACAACTATATGCCCTAAGATGGAACAACATAAAAAAATGCAAAAATTCTTAGAAACATGCAACTTATCAGGACTTAATCAGGAAGCAATACAAATTATGAATAGATGAATTACTAGTAAGGAGATTAAATCAGTAATAAAAAAAAAAAAATCTCTCAACAAAGAAAAGCCCAGGACCAGATAGCTTCATGGATGAATTTTACCAACATTTAAAAAATTAACACCAATCCTTTTCATATTCTTCCAAAAAATCTAAGAGGAGGGAACATAACCAAGCTCCTTTTATAAGGCCAACATTATCCTGATACCAAACCAGAAAAAAAAATACTACTAAAAAAGAAAAATACAGGCCAAAATTCCTGATGAATATAGATTAAACAAAACAAAACAAAAACCTCAACTGAATTCAACAGTACTTAAAAGGATCATACATCATGATCAAGTGGGATTTGGGGAACAAGCATGGTTCAATATACAGGAGCAAATCAATGTAATACATCATATTAATAGAATGAAAGAAAATAATCATATGATCATCTCAATAGATACAGAAAAAACATTTGATAAAATTCAACATCTATTTGTGATAAAAACTCTTAACAAATTTGGTACAGAAGGAACATATTTCAACATAATAAAAGCCATATATGACAAACTCACAGATAACATAATGCTCAATGATAAAAGGTTGAACACTTTTAGACCTAATTAATAAATTCAGTGAAGTTGCAGGATACAAAATTAACATGCAAATATCAGTAGTGTTTCCATACACTAAGGACAAATTTTCTGAAAAAGAAATAAAGAAGTTGATCACATTTACAATAGCATGAAGAACAAAAAAATATACTTAGGAATAAATTTAGTTAAGGAGATGAAAGATCTCTACTCTGAAAACTGCAAGATACTGATGAAAGAAATTGACAAAGACACAAATAAATAGAAAGGTATCCCATGGTAATTGACTGGAAGAATTAATGTTAAATGTCAATGTTACCAAAAACCATCTCTATAATCCCTATAAAGATTTCAATGGCATATTTTACAGAAGTAGAAAAAACACTCCTAACATTCATATGGAACCACAAAAAACACCAAATAACCAAAGGAATCCTGAGAAAGAAGAACAAAGCAGGAGGCATCATACTTCCTAATTTCAAACTATACTATAAACCTGTAGTCATCAAAACAGTATGGTACTGGCATAAAGACAGACACATAGACCAAAAGAACATAATGGAGAACCCAGAAATAAAACAAATATATACGTTCAACTAATATTTGACAAGGGAGTTAAGAGTACTCAATGGAGAAAAGATAGTCTTCAATAAATGGTGTTGAGCTACTTGGAATTTACATGTAAAAGAATGAAACTGGACACCTATCTTGCACCCTCACAAAAATTAACTCAACATGGATTAAAGACTTAAATTAAAACCTGATATCATGAAACTCCTAGAAGAAAACATAGGAATAAAACTCCTTGACATAGGTCCTGGTAATGATTTTTTGGATACCTAAAACAAAAGAAACAAAATTTAAATAAAAAGTGGGACTACAGCAAACTAAAAACTTCTGCATAGCAAAACAAAAACAAAAATAAAAACAAACAAAAAACACCAGCAAAGTGAAAAGACAACCTGTGGAATGGGAAAAAATATTTGCAAACAACATATCTAATAAGATATCCAAAATATATAAAGAACTCATACAACTCAATAGCAAAAAAAAAAGAAAAAGGAAAGGAAAAAAACCCAATTAACCCAATTAAAAAGTAGACATTTCCAAAATATATAAAATATCCAAAATATATAAAGAATTCATACAACTCAATAGCAAAAAAAGAAAAGGAAAGAAAAACACCCAATTAACACAATTAAAAAGTAGATATTTACAGGAAAGGCCAACAGGTTCATAAAAAAGATGCTCAGCATCACTAGTCATTTAGGAAATGCAAATTAAAGCCACAATGAGATATCACCTTACACCTGTGAGTATGATCATCATGAAAAAGACAAGAGATAACAAATGCTGACATGGATATGGAGAAAAAGGGACTCTTGGACACAGCTGTGGGACTATATATTGGTACAGCCATTATGGAAAACAGTAAGGATAATCTTCAAAAAGTTAAAAACAGAACTACTATATGATCCAGCAATTCCACTGCAAAGAATGTATCCAAAGGAAATGAAGACACTAACTCAAAAAGATATCTGCACACCCATGTTCATAACAGCATTAATCATAATAGTTAAAACATGGAAACAACCTAAGTGCCCATCAGTGGATGAATGAATAAAGAAGATGTGGTATGTATACATAAAACAGAATATTATTCAGCCATAGAAAAATGAGGAAATCTTATCATTTGTGACATGGATGGATCTTGAAGGCATTATGCTAAATGAAATAAATCACACAGAAAAAGACAAATACTGTATGTTTTCACATATATGTGGAATCTAAAAGAAAACAAATTTAATTTAATAGAAAAAAATACCAGACTTATGGTTACCTGGGGTGGAGCATGTGGGGAGGGGAAATTGGAGGAAGGTGACCAAAGGTACAAACTTCCAGTTATAAGATTAATAAGTACTAGGGATCTAATGTACAACATGATGACTGTAATTAACACTTCTGTATCATATACAGGAAAGTGAAGAGAATAAATTCTATGAGTTGTCATTACAAGGAGAAAAAATGTTTTCCTTTTTTTCTTTATTTTCTTATCTAATGAGAAGATGGATGTTACCTGGCCCTATTTTAGTAATCATTTCACAATATATATAAATCAAACCATCATTGCTGTATGCCTTAAACTACATGGTGATATATGTCAATTATTTCTAAATAAAACTGGGGAAAAAAAGAAAAAAAGATATTATGTTTTACAACCTTGTCTCAATGTTTACTCTTGCCAAAGTGTACATCCAGAGCTCCCCGGCACTTCTCCACACCTGGAGTGTAGATTACTTCATGTTGTTGGGAGCTTCCAGGTTTCACTAGGGGCTTGTGATATTTTCAGAATTGCTGGTGCCCTCCTAAGATGCAACAAATGCACTGCTCAACGATAAACTTATTTTTCTGGATTTTTGTGTATTTCGTTTTTTTACCAAATTTGGTAGTTGTGCAGAAATAGTGAAATTAGTCCTCAAACATTTTTTAGGTTGGGGACTAAGATCATCAAAATAACTATAGTTAATATGAAAGTTGATATGTTGATATTCAAGGGGAAATTTTATATGAAACACTCAGGTTTGTTAATGAATCTGATTAACTTCCTGCAGGAGTTCAGCTGAACAAATTGCAACTGACCATGGGCTTGTAGCAGGAAAAGGCTGAGGACACTCTAGACAACATGTAAGTTGATTACAATGAAAACGAATATATCAGATTTAATAAAGTTCTACATCTTACTCTTAAGTAGGTTTCCTATTATTTTGAAATGTACTGTCTTTAAGTGGAAGGGAGGAATGGTGTCTCCCTGCAGGATAAAGGGCAGATTTTTCTGCAGGGATATTAACTCAGAGCTATGGCTCAGGATCAGCAGTCCCTGCACCTACAGCTTATATATTGTAGGAAAGGTAAGTCTGGAGAGTTGGATTTCCCAGAGTAAAATACATTCCTAAATAAATGATTAAGATCTGAAACATCTCGCCATTATTTTTCACAGCTTTTGAGAAAGTTTAAAATTAAAGTGGAAGGGGTCTCTCAAGAAGTTGAAGTCAGAAGCAGCCTTTCTTTAATTTGTTCAATAACCTTTATGGAATGTACATTATGCACCAGCCACTATTCTAGTTATCTAAGCCTGATTTCATCTTATATATAAACATAAATCATTTTGCATAGTTTTAACATATACTAACTTTTCTAGGACCATAACTACCATTTGAGAGACAACTGCCTTGTTTTGTTTTGCTCTTCATGTGTTTGGAAGTTTTCCAAGAATCGCTCATCATTTCTCAAAATCATACTGAAGATGGCAATGCTGCCCATGGCCTTTCCAACCCTAGTCGAGCCACATGGATCAGTCTACATTGGAGCTGTTTCACTCACATGATTCTATATGGATATGCAATTGTTCCAGCACAACATGGTGAAAAGACAACACTATCTCCACTGAATTTCCTTTGCACCTTTATTGAAAATCAATCATTAATATATGTGTGGGTCTATTTCTGGACTTTCTCTTTTGTTCTGTTGATTTATTTGTCTAATACTTATGTCAATACTGTATTTTCTTAACTACTTTGACTTGAAATTAAAGTCCTCCATTTTAATCTTCTTTTTCAAAACTGTTTTGGTTATTCTTGATCATCTGCATTTCTATTTATTTATTTATTTTTAAAGTTTTGTTTGTTTTTTAGGGAGAGATAAGAGTTTGAGCAGAGAAGGGGAGGGGCAGAGGAAGAGGGAGGGAGAGAGAGAGCATCTCAAGCAGGCTCCATGCTCAGTGCAGAGTCTGACACGGGGCTCAATTTCAGGACCCTGAGATCATGACCTAAGCCAAAATCAAGAGTTGGGCACTTAACCAACTGAGCTGCCGAAGTGCCCCAATCACCTGCACTTCTATATGAATTTTAGAATCACTTTATTAATTTAAAAAAATGGCCTACTAAAGTTTTTGTCTGGATTATCTTGAATCTATAGATCAATTTGGGAAGAATTGTCATTTTGGCAATATTGAGTCTTCCAATCCATGAACAAAGCATATCTCTTCACTTACTTAGGTCTTTTAAAATTTCTTTCAGTAATATTTCATAGTTTTCTGATCTTGCACATCTTTTATTAGATTTATCCCAAAGTATTTTGTATTTTAATGCTGTTTTCAATTTCATTTTTTAATTTCAATTTCTGATTATTCCTAGTATATGGAGATAGAATTTATTTTTGTATAATGATCTTGTATTCTACAAACAGGCTAAACACACTTATTAGCGAATTGCTTTTTGTAGATTCCATTAGATTTCCCATATAGATGATCCTATTGTCTATGAGTGACACTGAGTAGGACCTTCAACACAGTATTGAAAAAGAAGTGGTTAAAAAAAAAAGAAGCGGTTAAGTTCAGACATCCTATCTTATTGCTGATCTCAGGAGAAAAACATTCAGTCTCTCACCATGAAGTATGATGCTAGCTATTGATTTTGGCTTGTGGTCTATATCAGGTTGAGAAAAGCCCATTCTATTCCTAGTTTGCCAATAATTTTGTCAGATATTGATGTTGAATTTCATCAAATGCTTTTTCTGGGTCTATTGAGATGATAGTTTCATTTTTTATTTTTTTCTTTGCTAACATGGTGAATTACATTGATTTTCAAATATTAAACCAACCTTGCTTTCCTTGGCACCAATCCCATCTACTGACTCTAAGGTTTGTGAGACATGAGAGAAAAAGCATCCACCAACTCAAGCGGATACATATCAGCCAAGTTGGAAGATGAAGCACAAAATCAGAAAAAAACTGAAAGCTAGAGGAGAGCTTGCCGACAACAGAGAGACGGTTTCAGAAGATATAGAAGGGTGAGGGTACACTGCAGGTCCTCAGGGTGGTTGATGGTGAAAGGTGTGATTTGCATTAGGAACAAGATGATTCAGAACATTATGGGGATGAAAATATGATAGAGCATTTAGACTATTGGGAAACTTACACCTTGAACATTGACTGAAAGTGCATGACTTAGATGGATGAGAATCCAAGAACTAACAGAATCATCCTTTATATGAAATCAGTCACAGCAACTGCAAATATTTGCAATATCTGACTCCTGCATGTTCTGAACAACAGTTCAGACACTGGTCTCCTACGTTCAGGTTCTTAGGATGACACAGGTCCCAGAGACTTTGACATGTGGCATGGCCTAGGCGAGAGATGGCCACAGAGACTCAAGAGCCTTATATGGCATCTGTTGAATATGAATTACTAAATGGTTTCTGTCTCATTTTAGCAGGACACTATCTACATAAGCTCTGGCCAATCTTCACTGCCTTAGCTGCTGACATCCCATCCCTGAACCTTAACTCAGCATCTGGGAGTCTGCTCCTTGCAGATCAGCACAATTCCATGAAGCCAGTTGTTTTCCAATCCGTTCCCAGACTCTTGTCACTGGGTCTGCCCATCTGCATAGTATTCATGTCACTTATGCTGCTTCCAACCTGTACCACAACATGAGTGGCCTGAGCATTTATTGCCAGACACTTAGAATGGTATAGTATACCTGTTGGAAACTTCTCTGTATCATCCCCCTCTCTGCCTCTCCCATTACTGACCTCCCTACTTTAGTGGGTTGTTCTAACCTTTTCCATTCCCACTGAGGTCAATTTTGCTATATCCAATTGTATCCAAAGATAGAAATCACATTACAAATGTAAAGGTCTTTTGAATTATTGTATTCTGGAAACCTCTGCCACTACTCTCTCTAATTGCTGAGTTAACACTGGGTAGCTATATGATCAATAATATACTTACGCTCATTTGCACTTCTATCTGAAAGATATATTCAAATCATACTTGAGGAGTTAATATGCTAGACTGGAAAAAATGGACTAGTTTAACTTCCATTTTGGTTACAGCCATGACTTTGGCATATAGTGATCAGCAGAACAAGAGAAGTATGATAAGAACTAATGAGTATAATCCATTTCACAATTAAATGCCACCTGCAGATGGGAAGCAATTGGAGCAGCATACATCATAGCTCCACCACAATAGACAAAAACTCCAGGGCTGACAGACTATTTTGGATTCCTTGACTTCTTCAAAGTGCAGGTTATCCTGCAGGTTATCCCCAAATTGCCAGTCATATTTGCAAATATCTTTTAGATTAGTTGACACTAATTAAATAGCTATTGTTTAAAAACTATAAAAATTATCAAATGAAATATCACAGAAGTTAGTAGTATGTATATATTCAAGTTGATGGTTCAGTAGGAAATCCTGGACAAGTATGTGCTGAAGGTTGCCTTCTGGAAATGGGGCTACCAACAGTTGCAATTGCTCAACACACTGGCAAGATTACTTCTAGTAAGGGGAGGGGGTGGGGGGATGGGTTAGCCTGGTGATGGGTATTAAAGAGGGCACATTCTGCATGGAGTACTGGGTGTTACACGCAAACAATGAATCATGGAGCACTACATCAAAAACTAATGATGTAATGTATGGTGATTAACATAATAAAATAAAAAATGTAAGATTAAAAAAAGATTACTTCTAGTAATGCTAGTTGCTCTAGAACTTAGTATGTTTTGTTTTCTATAGAACCTCAGTATTAGAAGCCAATGACTCCTTTATCAGCTTTCTTTTAACTAATTAAATGCTACATTAAGTAAAAAAATGACTTTACAAATTGCAATTTTCAGGGTGCCCTGGGTCGTTCAGTCGGTTAAGTGTCTGCCTTTGGCTCAGGTCATGATTTCAGGGTCTCTCTGCTCTGTGGGGAGCCTGCTTCTCCCTCTCCCTCTGCCCCTCTCCCTGCTCATGCTGTCTCTCTCAAATAAATAAATAAAATCTTTAAAAAATAATAATAATTTGAGCCAATGTCTATAGGCTGGATCTTGTCAGCTCTTTTAAAAGATACTCTTAAACCCTTGGTTCTCTGAAATACAGTAAATAAAATTCATTTTGAGATTATAATTTTTCCAGGGATTAAAATCTAAGGAAATTTATTAGAATTGCCTAAAACTCTCTTAGGACATTTCTTTATAAAGCTTACCATGTGTATGCATGTGCACACACACATACACACACACTCAATGCACAATTAGAAGACATATCTCCAGAATGTAATCCAGTGGTACCTTTGCAAATTTTACATCCTTAAAATATATACTCTTTTGGTCTGTTTTTCTGAAGAACCCTGACTACTGTGGGGGATGACACACAGGAGGAATACTGAGAGGCATGATACATCAGGTAACAATCACGCTATATCAAGTAACAATCTACTGCTATTTGTCCTTGGGTTCTGTGTTATTTCCTGTCTTCCAATAAGCAGTTTCCAAGATGGGATTAGACAGGCATTAGCTTTATTAGAGAAAATGCAAAAGATAGAGGAGATAGCCAGAGAAGGCATGGAGCACCTTCAGATTGTGATCCAGGTCACTCCTTCCTCTGTGAAAGAATTAAGAAAGAGGATGGGGTAGTAGGAGCCTCAGACTCTTAGGTGAGTCTAAGAAAGGTTCATCCAGGCCAGTGGGGAGACTTTGAGCCACAATTGTACATAGAGGTGTCCCGAGGCTCACTGGAATGGGCCTCCATTATTACTCCTGAAGTCAGCCTCAGAAGCATGGCCTCAGCATGAAAGCAGTGGAGGACCCAAAGGGGCAATCCCTGAAGTCATCATTTAGCTATGCTCCCCCACAGCAGAAGCTCTGAGTAGTACATATTCATGGCTACCAAAGCCCCCAGAGATCCATGTACCTTCCATATTCAAAATACATTTAATTTCTATCAAGACTCCAAAGTCTCATCCAAACATGGTATTGGTCTTTGAGTCTATAATCTCATGATCTGGTGCAGGTGTGATTGAGGATCCCCACATACAACTCTTCTTTATCCAGAGATCTGAACAAAAAGACAAGTTATCTCTTAACCCAATATGTAGTAGTGAGATAGGGATAGATGACTACAATAGATAGTCCCCTTCAAAGAGAGGAATGGGGTTCTTTTTCTGGGATAAAATTGAATGGGAGTTCCTCTTTCACTGACTATAACTATCAAACCTGGACAGATTGTATAGAAAAGTTATTTGAGAAATGTGAAACGTAAATGATAGCAAGTGGATTAGGAAAGAAGATCAGAATTCCAGTCTGAATAAATCTATGGTGGGTATAGTACCTTTTCCCTCATGGTATCCCTGAAAAAATGAAGTGGGCATTAGAGGGCAAATAGAAGCCCTCTAGTTCTGGTGCACAAAGCAGGAAAAGAAACATATAAGACTCAGAGAGAGTATGGAAATTCCCTTATTTCCTTTTGTTTTTCTTCTGTTCTCTCACACTGTATCCCTTAAGTCATCCCATGGTGATGAGACACAGCCCGAAAAAGGGAACTACAGGAGCCAAAACCCTGAGTGAATAAAAATGTGCTCCTGTTCAGTGGATGCTTCCATAACAAGAGTAGTGTCCAATTCTCCTCTCACTGTTTTTTCTTTTGTCCTGAGAATTGACTGTGGGTGCAGATGAAGTTGCTGAAGTATACAGAAGAGCAGGGCAATACGGAGTTGGAGGACCAAAATGAGGAGCTCTAGGGAACTGGAAAGACCAGAAAGATTGTGGAAAGGGAAGAACTCAGAAAAGCAACCTCATAAAGTTGATTATGAACTCTAAGGTCCACTTCTAAGCTGTCAATCTGATCTGATCCTATTTCACATGCCAAAAATTTTAGGAGCTGAAATAATGATATGCTACTACACAGGTCCTAGACTGACTACAGGGTGGCACACATATGAGGTAGATCCAAATAGCACTGCAAAAACACTGCAAAGAATTTGAAAACTGATTTGGAACTGACATTGGAACTATAGCTTATGGAAGGAAGATTGGGACTTGTGACCTGAACTCAACCAATTCAACTGCCTGCTTAAACAAAAATATCAACATTCTCCATAGGATTTAAACAAGACCCAAAGTCTCATAATATTCAAAATGTCCAGGATACAATGCAAAATTACAAAACAAATAACCAGGAAAACTCAACTCGTATGGAAAAAGAAAATGAACTGATGCAATGCCAACATGACACAGATGTTGGAATAATCTTACAGCAAGCAGTTGTGAGCACTCCTGAAAACAAAGGGAAAATAGAAATGCTCAGCAAAGAAAGAGAATATTGTACTAAATGGGGCTCTCCAGAGAAACAGAATCAAGATGAAACTTCATTCTCCTATTCTCTCTCTCTCTCTTCCACTCTCTCACTATTTAGTATAAAAGATGTATTATAAGATATTGACTCATCAGTTATAGAGGCTGAGAAGTCTGACAATCTGTTGCCTGTAAATTGGAGACCAAAAAAATCTGATGGTGTAGTTCTAAGCGATAAAGAGTAATATTACATATGAATAAAAAGGTCAATTCACACACACACACACAAAACCCATAACATTCCTAAATGAGTATGCACCCAACAAATAGAATGGCAAAATACATAAAGCAAGAACTGATAGAACTGAAAGAATAGACAAATCCACAATAATAATTGGAGACATCAACACTTCTCTCTCATAACAGAGAGTAATAAATAGAACTAGCACAGAAAAAAAAATCAGCAAGGCTACAAGAGATTGAACACCTTTATTTTTTTAAAAAGATTTTATTTATTTATTTATTTGACAGAGAGAGACATAGCAAGAGAGGGAACACAAGCAGGGGGAGTGGGAGAGGGAGAAGCAGGCCTCCTGTGGAGCAGGGAGCCCGATGTGGGGCTCGATCCCAGGACCCTGGGATCCTGACCTGAGCCTAAGGCAGACGCTTAACAACTGAGCCACCCAGGTGCCCGAGATTTAACACGTTTAACCAAATAATCTAACTATAGACTCTACAGCGCTCACTCCACCAACAGAATACATCTTTTAAAGTGTACATGGAACATACTTTAAGACATATCATACCTTAGATCATAAACCAAACATTACAAATTTTTAAAAGTTAAAATCATACAAAGTATTTTTCTGGCCATAATGGACTTAAACAAGAAATCAACAATAGAAAGGTAACAGGAAGTCTTCAACTACTTGGAAATTAATTGATATACTTCTAAATAACCCATGTACCAAAAGTCTCAAGGAAAATTAGCAAATATTTTGAACTGAATAAAAATGTAACATATCAAAATTTGTGGAATGTAGAGGGAAATTTACAGCATTAAATGCTTTTTTAGGGAAAAAACTGTCTCTAATCAGTAATTTAAGCTTCTACCAGAAGCAACTAGAAAAAGAAGAACAGTTCTTCCAGAGCAAGCCAAAGGAAGAAAACAATAAAGGTAAGAGCAGAAGTCAATGAAATAGAATACAGACATCAAAAACAAACAAACAAACAAAAACAAACCAAGAAGATGGTTCTTTGAAAAAAAATCAATATGATTGATAACGCTTTAAGCAAGACTGACCAAGAAAAAGAAGAAAAAATAAACTAATTACCAATATTAGGAATGAAGAAGATATCATTACCACCTCAGGATAGAGAAACAATTATAAAAGAATGCTCTCAACAATCTATGCACATAAATTTGACAACTTAGACAAAATTGTCCAATTGACCAATTATTCAAAACCCACAAACAACTAAAACTCACCCAAGATGAAATAGATAACTTGAATAGTCTTATAAGAAAATAAAACTGTCTCTATTTACAGATGACAAATTTGGAATGAGAGGCACACAGCAAGTACTTGAAAATTCTGAAATCCCGCTGGACACATGCTGTCAGAGCTTCCATTCAGGGCCCTATGGACTTTTCTGGATTAGAGCCTGGGGCTCTTCTATAGGAGTGGTTCTCATCAATCGTTCTCCTCTTTGGTTCTATCCTCAGGGAGGTCTTTCCTTTTCCATAGGAAATGGCCTGTGTTTGAAATTTTTTGAATAACTGAATAGTTTTTCCAGTCTGCTTCCTTCCCATAGAATGTTGGTGTCCAGATGCTTTTTCATTTTGAACTGACTCAGTCCCTTTTAGTCCAAGCTGATGCTCTTTGGGTATTCTATGAATCTAACTGACACTTACTCCACGTCCCTAGTGCCACATCAATAATTCTTTTTCAGACATATGTTTCTGTACTTTGCATGGAATGACAAAGTGCCATAGAACAACACCCTTAACATTCCTAGAAATATTTTTTGTCTAGTTGAACTGGGGGCCTACTAGGCACCACCTTCAATCTTTCTGAGCTCTTAATGAAGGCTTTTATAGACAACACCTCTGATTTGATTTTCTCGCTAAGACTGTTTCTTACTTTGAGAATTTGTTGGCTAAAGAAAAAAGCCCTGGCTGGAGAGATCAGAAAGGTAAAACCTTTCTATGTTCCTCAACTCAGCAAGACTTGAATACATATTTCTTCTAAATTTTGTTTGTAAACCTAAATATCCTTTCTTAATTCTTCTCTTTTCCTATCTTATCACAAACAAAGAAGTCAACTCCATCATTCTGTTGCAAATCTCCTTAAGCTAGATCCACAACTTCATTAGGTACAAATTTTCTAACTTCCATTTTACTACAGGGATGGTCATGAAATTGTTTTATGATGAAAAGACACAGATCACTATTTTTCAAACTTCCAATAGCAGTTTCCCCAACATTTTTTCAGCATCCATTAAAATTTGTCTGCCATTCCTCCAGCTTCGGTGAGCAGCTTACTTGCCACTTTTTACCAGCATATATATCGACTGCCTAGTCTCAAAGCCTAAGTCATATATTATAGGTTTTTCTTAAAGTAAAAACCCTCTTCATACTAATATATACTAATTTCTGAATGTGTTATCTGTTACTTTAAAACAACCCACCTTAAAATGCTAGAATTTCAAACAATAATTATTTCTCATGATTCAGTAGGTTGGGTGAGGGGTTCTTCCACTGGTCTTGACTATGCTCCCACACAATGATATGTGACTGTGTTCAGCGAGGTTGACTAAGATCTGGCTTAGACAGAATGGCTAGGTCTCTCTCTTCATGTGTTCTCTCATCCTTAAAGATGCTGACCTGTCTTTCTTTACATGATAGAGGTTGGCAACATTCCCAATAAGTGAGACATAGCTTTTTGATTATGTTTGTATATTTCCCATCAGCCAAAGTATGTGATAGGCCGAGCCGGAGTCAATGTGGGAAGAGACCTCACAAGGTCACGGATGCCAAGAGTCATGATTCACCAGGACTCACTCATGTAACAACCTACCACAGGGATTTGTGTGGAGAAAGAGCAGTTAGCACTTGATGTTTTAGTCCAGAAAATTCCTTCTGAAAACACATTGCAACAATTAGCAACAAAAAACTTTAGGTCCTGTGAGCCTCAACATTTAGCAGGTCCTTTTATATCAGTTCCAAAGCATTCAATATTTCCCTTTATAGAAGACGAAGTATTTTAATTGATAAAACATTTTCTGTAAGATAATAACACCCTTGTCAACAAGAGAGAGGGATATACTCTGACCAGTTCCATGCACATATCCAATTTACAAAGTTTGAGACCCAAACGAATGATGAGGAAAGCAAATCCATTGCTCCTGGAACGTCTAATGACAGTAATGCCAAAGAGAACATGAAAAACCAGTTTGTTTTTTTGCCAGAGACCCTAATATATTGTAGGATTCAGAGCCTGAAAAGGCTATCAAAATGCAAGTTTGAAAGTTATGGAAAAGTCATGTCTTTAAGATTTTCATGTTTCTTATCATTTCTAGTTGTCTGGGCTCCCTTTATCAGCCACAGTGAGGCATTTTTCCTTGATGTTTCACTGTTGTGGTTTGTCTAATTTGCAACAGTACTCATGTCTAACACACTGTGCAATTAAATAATTGAAATATTAATTATATTGGTGGTATAAAAACAAGTGGAGAAAATTATTTTGTCTTTTACCAATACATTTCAGAATCTTTATTTGCAATAATTTCTCTATAAACTCTATTGATTCTGTATAATAAGATATCCTTAATTCTAGGATATTTCACTACTGTTCATTTGCTTAAGAAAATCAGTATTCAAAAATTATCTCAGGATCATTGTATGAAGGATCATTGTATGAATAACAGGATTTGAATTATACCATTTTTTTAAAAAAATCTGACCTTATTTTTCACCTCATGTTATATACTTTTACCTTTTTTCCAAATAGCTGAACTTAGCCATAAATGAATTACTCGTTTCTGTTTTTTTAATCTTCTCAGAAAATTCCCTTCCTTCTCTTTCAGTGTGTTTAAAGGGGAAAGATGTATTCATGTTCATTTGCACATACTTGATTTAATTCATGGTTTTTGATGCAATTAAATTACTTTTAACGCCCAGTTTTTGTTTTTGTTAGCAGAGCTTCATTTGAATTATGCCATTTAAAATATGAATAATAGAATAAGGTTGTTGTTCCCTATTTGAACATTTGGGTACTACTACTTTTTAGTGAAGAGGTAGCTCAAGTATAAAATCAGAATTATTGATTATGTTTTAAGATAAGAGCAAGATGTAATTTTAGCACAATAATAAAACACCCTGATAATCTAGGCATTAACAAAAATATCTTATTTATATGCTTGAGTTAAAAGAATAGGTAATTTTGTTAAAGCATAATGTGCTAAATTGATACAGTATGTTAAGAATTTTCAAAAAATTCTAAAATGAAATGCTTCTATTACTGTAATTATACCAATGATATACAATTTAAGTTTTATCTAATTTGGCTTGTGACAAGTTTGCTTTCAGGCATGAGCTGGAATGTTGCAGAGTAGTGGAAGTTTTTTTTTTTTTTAAGATTTTATTTATTTATTTGACACAGAGAGACACAGCGAGAGAGGGAACACAAGCAGGGGTAGTGGGAGAGGGAGAAGCAGTCTTCCCGGTGAGCAGGGATCCCAATGCGGGGCTCAATGTGGGGCTCGATGTGGGGCTCGATCCCAGGACCCTGGGATCATGACCTGAGCCAAAGGCAGACACTTAACGACTGAGCCACCCAGGCGCCCCGTAGTGGAAGTTTCTGATAGCATATACAAGATGACAAGGGAATTACTTGGAGGAACACTAGGGCATTATTATTTCTTGAACCCCAGTTATGTGCCAGGCATCCTTTGCAGAATGCATTTTCTGATTTATTTCTTACAACAAAGCCAACTGGTAGATGTTATTAAATCCATTTCACTGTTAAGGAAATTAACATATATCAAATTCAGACTCAGATTTGGTGTTGTTGTAAGTGTGATGTGATTGATCTCCAGTAAGAGAAGAGAGAAAAAGAAGTCAGGGGATGGGGGTTTAATCTCAATGCTGTATAACATATATGCTTTAGGAAAGACATCTGAATTCCTATACTGTAATACTCTTACCTGAAATTTTAATTCCAACATATCCGGTTTTAGAAGGGTATTGTATTCCTGTCTATAAGACATACATTTTGAATTCTTCTTTTAATCCTCATGACTTTGTGCCATCCTCTCGCTTAGGATCTGTAGTAAGCCATAAGCTCCATGCCCTTTACTGAATCCCCACGATTATGGGTATGAAATAGTTTTTATCAGTATAAAGCCAATTGGCTCAACTCACAAATTAGTCTAATAATACCTTAATCAACTAAATTCATCTGCCCCAATTTCACACTTTATGGTCAGAGCAGAAAGGATACAACCTAATATCCTAAATATCGTAATTTGAGTCTGGGAACAATACCAACTTGTCACCCTCAAAGCCCAACTGAAGGTGAAACTGGAGAGAACACTGAAGTTATGCAGCAGCTGAACAGCACAAGAAATAAAAAGAGCAGGAAAAGCTGAAGGCGACACTTAGTGTGTTACACTTGACACTGCTCTATTTTATTTTATGCTCTGGAGAACGCTGTGTGCTCTACTTGCCAGGCAGAAGATGAGCTGAAAATGGTTAGTTCTTTCACTAGTGTGATAAACCTGATTACCAAAAATGTGAGGTCAGGAGAGGATTTCTTAGATTTCAATAATAAAACCAGACTTAAGGCTGTCAAAAGTAGTGACTGGTTAATTTCCACAAAATTCAATGTTTCAGAAGTCTTATTTACTATATGTAGTATTCCACAGAAGACTCATCAGTTTGCCAATTTCAATAAAAGTTTTAGAATCAAATAAATGTGGCAACTGCCTGTCTCCATACTTTTATATTCCTACTTAGCATAGGAACTATATATTTTGCTTTGATTTCATAGGAGTTAATTTCAGGCCCTCTTTACATCAAAGGCAATTTTAGCTTTCCAGATGCTGGCTAATACTTACTTTAGAAAGGAAAAAATATATATATATATATAGAGAGAGAGAGAGAGAGAGACTTGGAAGCCAATGCGCTTCCCTTTTTTATGGGTTGCTTTATCAAATACTAAAGAACAAAGAGAGGATACATTGTTTCAACAACGAAATCCCAATAATGGTAGTGTATTAGTTCAGATTTCAGCAATTATACTTGCATCTATGCTATCAAAGGCCCCGGAATACTTTTTTAAGGAATCTCTTTTGCTTTAAGCTGTGCATCAGTAGCTACCTTGGGTCAACGAGAACCATACAAAGGAGGGTCTATGATTATGTCTACAGTGTCAGGCTTTTATCAGATTTACACGTTGGTGATGATGAATTTCGTATGTTGGGTGTCAGGAACATATTTCTCTCTGAGTACAGACTCCGATACAAGCCCAGTCAGGCATCTGAATGGAGGCTGCATGAGACTGTGGGAAAAGCAGGGAAAATTCATCATCACAGCCTGAAAAGCACACAGCATTGTCAGACAGGATAAAAATGTGAAATCTTACCATAGGTTGTTTATTAGAAACACATCTAAAATTTACATATACTCACAGAACAGTTTTCAGTAGAAGAAAAGGGTGGGGGGGAGGTATACCAGTCAAACATTATGCAAAAGATGTCAGACAAAATTAACTTTAAAGAAAAGAGCATTACTTGATATTCTCCAAGAAGACAAAATTTAAAAATGAAGTAATGGAATGTTTCAAGTGTCTCCTGTGAGCTGGAATTCTTTTCATTTTTATACTATTTTGTCAAGGCAAATGGATTTTTTTGTGTGTGCTTTCTAAGTGGAATTAATTCCTAGTAAGTTTATAGTGCTTCTTATCAGAAACAGTGATATTTCATATGAATTCCTTTACATTAATTTAGATGATCAAGTCTCAGTGGTCCCACAACCTTTCTTAATTTTCAGCACATAAATTATCAACATTACTCAAAATCTTAGTTTCCTTCTATACCAGAGTGGCATGGGCCCAAGGAATAAAATCTTATTCTAATCGCCTAAATGTTTACAGGATTAGTCTGTTAAATATGCCATCAAATATTTAGGGAGACTGTTTTGTAACAAATATAAACATTTATTTTATAGTATTGTGTTAAGCATCTTTTTAAAGGAAGAAAACAAACTTGGACATTGGATCAGCAACACCATTAGTATAAGATAGCTAGCTGTTGCACTCTGTACTGTTTCATGAGCCTAGGGAATTTAGAATATTCTGACATGGCCCATGCTGAGCACTCCAGAGTTAGTTTTCTATTTTGTCATACAACAAATTAACAACCTGTGGTGATAACACGGTTTTGAGCCCAAGGTAGTCAAAGCTATGAGAGTCAGCTCCAAAGAACTACTGTCTCGCAGATTCTGAGAAATTCAAATTTAAATGAATGCATCATCTCCAAATCCACTCCTTGGAGACATATGATGATGATGATGATGATGATGATGATGATGATGATGATGATGATTTCTTTTTGTTATCAGGTAAGACTCACAAGATTGGGGCAACACCAAGATAATGAAACACTGCTTTTGAAAAAAGGAATACCTAAAACATTAGCTATAACTTTTATCACCCTTACATTATATTTGTGAAATTCAGACTATTTTTGCTCAGAGATGGTTCTATAAATCAAGTTTCTTTTGTTTGCAGTGATGTTCCTTTTTACATGTTGTTTATGTATGACCAACAATGAGATAAGATGTAAGGAAGTTGTTTTCTCTTATTGCCCTGAGACCAACTCGGCTTAAATGTACAGATATTTTCCCGATTTAGAAATGCTTAGAAGTAAACTATAAAAGCAGGGGGCCTGGGAGTAAGAACAATTATATTTTCTTCTTTCATCAAAACCAAATTTAAAATGTTCATTTGGATTTTACTATAGAACTGTGCTAGTTAGTTTTATAGTAAAATACAATGCTAAGACCAACTGTGGCAGTGATTTATACAGATTTATTATAGATTATAAAAAAATAAAAATGCTATGGAAGTTTTGCTATATTTACAATGGTACGTTTATATACACGCAAATACACCTCAATATTAATGATAAAATCTTATGGTTTTAAAGAGGCACATTTCCTCCTACCCACCCATTTCCATATATTCACAACCATAAGTTTTCATAAGCAATGTTTAGATTTATGAAGGAAAAAAATGAGTATTTCCAACACCTAACCTCTTTCCTTTCTTCCTTTCCAGCTTTGGGAGACACAAAAGCACACAGAATGTCATGCACAAATTAAGGTTTGTAAGACCTATGATCCATATTCACATATATCCAATGAGTTGGCTGCAATAGGTCAGAAGAATTTTGAGCAAAGCAATGTACTTGCATTGTAAAACACTGAATAAAAGTGATCCTCTGGGGCGCCTGGGTGGCTCAGTTGGTTAAGCGACTGCCTTCGGCTCAGGTCATGATCCTGGAGTCCCGGGATCGAGTCCCACATCCGGCTCCCTGCTCAGCGGGGGGTCTGCTTCTCCCTCTGACCCTCTTCCCTCTCATGCTCTCTGTCTCTCATTCTCTCTCAAATAAATAAAATTAAAAAAAAGTGATCCTCTGCAGACGCACATACACCCATAATATAAGAAACATGTTTCTTAAAAGTAGCATTTTAACTATCCTGTAAAACCCTAAGAATGAATCACCGATGAATACTTTTACACTGTAACTGTTGATCATGATTAATCAATAAAGTCTCCCATCTAGCCAAAAACAACCAGAAAAAAAAAAAGGAACAAGATGGAAAATAATACAAGTTAGTGATTGTGAAACAAGAAGGAATTCAAGATATGTAAATATCTTGAATGTTAATACACAAAGATAATGATTATAAGAAGATATCTGAACCCACCCATACTATTGAATAGCTCTCATATTATGTAGCCCTGACTTCATGGGTACCTGAGAGTTTGGCCTGTTTCCAAGAAAGTACTTGAGCCATAATCTTTTGTAGCAGAGAAGCAGAGAAAGACACTTCCAAGTGGGTACCTGTACTCCAATTTGCCAGTAAGACTTTTCCTCCGTGACTATTTATGTTCTTAATTTCTCAATCAAACCTAAAAATAAAATCAATTCTCATCTTTTTGATATTGCTAAATCATTTAAAAGTTGCAGGGCATGAATACTAATATATCTGAAATGCCTATATATAATCATCTTTTGGATAAAGGTAACAGCACACAGTCTTCTAAGGACTTGTTTTGGTTTCAGGGCTTTGAAAAGTAACGATTGTGGACCAGTAGTCTTTCCACACCATTTTCTCAAGTTTCCTTGACTAGGAACCTTCAGCCTGATAAGGCCCAGCACCTCTTCCTCATCAGTTTTATTCTGCAACATGGCGACAACATGGTTTCAAGGGTAATTTCCAATTACACCAGATCTGTAAATTGTGAGTCATTGAGATTATACAAAATGGGATTTGGCTTCTCTTCAAGTTTCACATTCATCACATAATCGGGATATGAAGCATCCCATACAGAGGAAGTAGCATCCAAAGGAAGGAACGTGCTTAAATAATACACACTACCCAATTTTATAGCTGTCCTTTTATATTCAAATGATATTAAGCACACTGTCATGTTAAGTTGAAAACATTTTAGATCTAAAAATATACTGTTGAAATAAATGACATAGTGAGAAACAAGACCAAAATCTATTTTTATAAAATACAGTCTATAATTTCAGATACAAAAATGCTACATACAACCATACTTAGATATCTTCTAAATTATAATCTGAGATTTATATTTTTTAAAGTTATCTCTGGTGAATTTCAAATTTAGTATTTTTACAGAGTTTAAATCTCTATATTGAACCTTTATGTTTCTTTTTAAAACTGGAACTGAGCAAAAATATAATTCTAAAACAAGATTCCTGACTTCAAAGAACTGTGTCTTCAGATAACCTTTCTCCTTAAATCATTAGAACCAATTTCCTTAAAATTATACTTCCTCTTTTTGACTGAGCAGCAAGTAGAAAAATTCATGATTTGGACTTCATTTTGATTTTCTTCTGGTTTTTGGATTCCTTTCTGCTATTTTGACATCACTATTATATTTTATCATACCTTTTCTCAAAACAAGTTGCTCATTGTATGTTGCTTTCAAGTATGTTATTGAAATATAACTTGAAGAAATTGAGCTTCTTGCTTCAATTTTCCTTAAGCATCAGTGATAAGTTCAATCATAACAATTGCCAGATTTGTATTTTTTATTCTGGATTCCCAATTATATAGGACAATTGAGGGTAATTCAAAGTGTTTCAGAATCACCTACTGCCAAGATTCTGGAAAACGTCTTTCGCAAAACAGAATGTTAATGCTCTGAGGACTCTATTATATCTGCACCAACACGTTCTGTGCACTTTTATGGAATGAGAAGGTAATGGGCTAGGTTCATCATAGCTACTATTGTAATGCCACGATGTGCTGACACTCTGTCAGTCAGCAAATACTGAAAACCTATTTTGTTTCAATTTTTAGTTATATGTATTTGAATATTATTAATTTCTAAAGATAACTAGTATAAACTCAGGAGGATCAGTTAGATATACATTTAAGTGTATGGTCTTATACAGATCTTATGAAAGTATTGCAGACCATGAATATCTGCATCTAAATGATTAAAGGAAATAATGTCCCTTAAGAATTGTCTAAAATGAGAATAATTCAATAGATGCTTTAGTTCTTAAATACCTCTTTATTTAAACTGAACTGTTGTAGGGAGCTATAAGTAAGATCAATTTTTGGTCTGTTTCACAAAATAGCAAGTTTTATCCTGTTACCATGCTTGATACTTTAAAAACTCTTAACCTTATCCTCATCTGCAATGAAATATTTTGGTATATTAATATCTTTCTGGTAGTAGTAGTCAGTTGTAATAACCAGCATGTGCACGCATGCACACACAAAGAGATGACAATGAAATAAAAAGGCCTAATAAAGAGTATGTTAATAAACTTCATTACAGAGAGGTGGCCAAGGAGGAAAGTCATGACTCCTTTTTCCATTTTATAAAACAGACCACAAGTAGTATTTTGCAAGGCTACAAACTTTTCTTTTCCATTTGCACCATTTTTTTTGGTAGAAGTAGGACTTTCTTTCTTTCTCTCTTTCTTTTTTTTTTTTTTTTTGCATAAGCATCTACAAACTCTAAAGGTAGGCAAATAAGAACTATGAGACCAGTGAATTACTTTTAGCTGCTTCTGCTATGCTAATCAGGTGAGAGAAATCTGGGTTTCATATTAGGAGCCCTTCTAAATGGTTTAATTCCTTTACAGCTACCATTAGCTGTCAGCTTCAGCGTGGATATTGTCCATGTGCACTTTGAGGTAGTCATTCCTTGTAAACTTCTTATGGCAAAACTGGCATTCTGCCAGTGGACGATTGGGATTGTGAGTCATCTTGTGTCGGATCAGCATTTTCTTTAGGCTAAAAGCCAAGTCACAAACCTAGAAAAGACCCAAAGATACCAATCATATTATACTGAAAAACCTGAAGATATGCCAATTTATCATTTATACAATATACATTATGCATAGTCCTATTATCAAGTATATACGGATGGGCATAAGAACAAAAATTGCTTGAAATAAATGGAATTTAACATCCCAACTTAAGGGTAAAGAAAATTAATTATAGTTCCCAAAAGCTGTTTGCATTTAATGTGTGTGTCCTTTACACCCTAACCACCCTCCTTCCCCCCCCCACTACTGTATTTAAACATGTCTAGAGAAACAACTCCTGGGGAACACTATCTTTCTTCCCATGATGGAGTGTATTGACAATTTTATATTAAACCTCTTAAACAAAATGCCTAATGGCCCAGAGGGCATCTCTCCATATGACATAAATAGCACAAGACATGTCTCACCAGTGATCCCTTCAATTTAGTCCCATTTATGAAGTAAAAGGTTAACACTGCTTTAAGCATCCTAAGTGGAAGTTTTTTACCCACAATTCCAATTCTTTATTTCTTATTATATACGCTCATTTAACTAAGGCATCCAATGTTTACTTCATATAAGCTCTGCCACATCGCCACCTGGCCCAACAGACGTTAACAGTCTAATAATTAAAAATACTATATTACCACAGAAGATGTAAGGTTTTCCTTACATCTGCCTCAGGACTTGCCCACTTCCCTTGATGTAGCTTCCTCTTACTAACTCCTTGGGGAAGCCTATATGATCTGTCTGCCAGAAGTCCCCTGTTAATTGCTTTCATAGTAGCTTTTACTTTTCCTTTATAACACTTACCCTGAATGTAATTAATTATTAGGTGATTTTCTTTATGTCTGTCTCCTTACCGGTCTAAGAAACATTAGGGCAAGAGTAGTCATTCCATAAATATTTGTTGACTTAAAGAAAGGTAGATAAGATATTTGATAGTTAGGTAAAAGTCTTTTGAGCAATATAAGTACACCAAAGGCTGCAGAATAATTCCAGAGAAATCAAAGAAGGTAACCATAGAGATTATTTTCAAGTAAAAGAAACTCTAAGTTTCCAAATTGTCTTTATAAGTATAATCAAAATTTGTTATCATAACATAGAATTATAATGTATCCCCTATTTTCTATTTCCCTGGCTCCTTCTCTAAACCCCACGTAATGAATAGATACCAAATTCCTCACTGGCTTCCCACTGAAAGTAGATTCAGAATAAATTCCTTACCATGGTTTAAAGGCCCATCAATTTGCTCGCCAACTTCACTTGCATCCCTTCTTTCTCACGATGCTCCAGCTCCACCTGCCTTCTTACCTCCCCTAATACCCAGACTCATTCCCACCTACAGGCCTTGATTTATACTGTCCCCTGAGCCTGGAATGTTCTCTTCCCCATGGCTGACTCTTTCTCATCTTTTAGGTTACTTAGAGTTACCTTCTCAGACACTTCTTCTTTAAGTATTCTTTTATGCCTCTCCCTCCTCCTTTTTAAAATTGTTCTCAGTCTTCATCATAGAATGCAATACAGGTTTATTTGTTCAATGTCTATACCTCACAGGAATGTGAGTTCTGTGAGCACAGGGGACATAGTGCCTTGTTCACTGTCTCATTTCAGTGCTTGGCACAGGGACTAGGTTGAAGGGCTAACAGCTTTCATTATGTGCCAGGAACCATTCTTTGCAATTCATAAACATTAACTTGTGCAATCCTCACCTCACCCTTTTAGGTAGATACTAGTACTCTGAGCCCCATTTTACAGAAGGAAACTGACACATTCACTTCAGTGTCTCAAGCAGGTTGTACAAGGTCACAGAACTAGGAAGTGATTTCCAGGATTTAAACCCATGCAGTCTGGGTTTAGAGTCTTTACAACCCCAAGGACAGACTATTATTAAAGGCTCAAACTTCAAACAAAGATATGTGAGCTGACTGTACTTTTTCCATTTGCCTGGCTGATACCATTTTTAAGGAATAAAAACCTCTTTGAAAAAAATAAAGGAGATTCTCAGACAGTTCAGTTTACCAGTGTGTTGTGAGGGCTACAAGTCAAGTTCATTTACATGGTTACCATGGGAAAATTATAGCAGCAGCAAGCTGGAGAAATGAAAAGGAAGTTGAGCAAGATCCTGAAGTCATTGATAATGGCTCTGAATTAAGGAGTTCCTAGAAGCTCCACATAGGAGCTGGGAGGAGAACATCCCAACGGATTTTTGAATGAGGGCCAGGTAGAGGATTAAATGTCAGTAGAGGGTAGCTGATGTCACAGTTGTGGAAGTGACTACCTACATGTTAAAAGCTATGTTTTCATGAACTTAAATGTAGTCATTAAGAGACTTCAAACTGATGTTCTCTATAAATCAGTAAAATGCAAGGACATTCATGGTCATTTTAAAATTAAGGGAGAGCAAGAAAGAATTCAAATAGTGCAACAGGGATGCTTTTCTTTATTTCCACCTGAAGTTCTTAGCCAACCCTTCCACCTACTCCAAATTAGTATTAATTCACCTGCCAAAGAATAGGAAAATATTTATTATTTTTCTAGGCTAGCAATAAACCGATTTTGTTTTAAAATGAAGTGAAAAAACACATTTACTGCAGTACCTTGAGAGATAATATTAAAATTCTATACAAACATCTTCAGTTAATATTTATCAATCACATACAATGTGCCTTGTGCCACTTCAGTTAGAAACAGAATAACAAAGAGCACTCTGTCCTGCCCTGTAGGGCCCACAGTCCTAAAGAGAAATATGTTCGATGCCATGAACATAACGCTAGGAGAAGCAACAGAGGAGAGCACAGTCAAGTCTTCCCAGGTGTATGGGTGCTGTCATGTTGTAAGGTGGGGAATGATATCCCAGGGAGAGGGAAGAGAACGTGCAAAGGTACAGGGGTGTGACGAGCAAGGCTCATGTGGGGAGGTGAAAACAGTTCACTAAGGCTGAAGAAATAGATTATTAGAGCAATAAATTGACATAAATAAATAAGAGAAATAACTTCACAAAGAAGTTAGAGTTGAAGGCTGGAGCCAAACCCTGGAGATCCTGGTAATCATAATAAGACACTGGAAGTATCTTCTGCAAGTGGTGGGGATTCATTAAAGGATTCTAAATAGAGACTAAAACTAAAATATCATTTAGTCACCAAGCTCAAGAGTATGAAACTGGAGTCAGCATAGCCAATACTATTATTCCACTCTAAGCCAGAAATGATTTGGATATGAACTAAGACAGCACTTATTGATTCATCAATTCATGCTTTTAAAAATATTCACTAAATATTTCTTATTTTGGATGTTCTAGGCCTGGGGACACAGCAATGAACAATAAAGAAAAAAAGCTCTGTTGTCATGGAACTTAGAATCGATGATAAATAATTAAACAAACAAACATAATATTTCAAGTGGATGCAAGAAGGAGAAGAATACGGGGTGAGGGTTAAGAAAGTAATGGAAATAAGAAAAAGAAGAACTCAAGCAGAGAATTGAAATAAGTACAGGAGAAGGCCATAAAGATACTTGAGAATGGTGTTCCAGGCCAGGGAAGCAGGCACTGCCCCCCCACCCCCAAACAAAAAGACCTATTTACTGGAATATACTTAGTGTGTCTGAGAAACATCAAGGAAATGATATAGCCAGAGTGAGGTGGATGGTGGTGGTGAAGTCAGAGAGAGCAGGTGGGGTAGGAGGGTGGGGGTACAGATCTCTATGGACTTTCAGACCATGGTAAAACCTTGGTTTTCACTCTAAATGGGATGTACAGTCATTGGAGGGTTTCAGCAAATGAGTGAAATATAATACATATACAATCTACATCTAAAATATATAAAATCTGACTCAGGTTCTAGAAAGATCACTCTGGGTGGCAAGCTTAGGACTGGGAGGAGCAAAGACCAAAGACAGATAAATTAAGAATGACTGCATTACTGCAGGAGACTAAGATGGTAGCTGGGAAGATGTGAAAAGTGTTCAGATTCTCAACTTATTTTAAATGTAGAGCCAATCAGATTTGCTACTGGGTTGGAGGTCAGGAGTGAGAAAAAGAGAGGAGTAAAGGTGGCAGTGGAAATTTAGAGAAGATAATAAGTTTGAGAAATATACAGAAGGAAAGACTGTCAGGAATTACTGGGACTGAATGAGAGCTACTTGGGTTCGAACCCTAGAATCCTGACTTGGCCAGTTATAAGCGGTAGAGAAGAGGCAAGTCACTCAATTTCCATGAGCCTCAGTTGCTTCATAGAGGTGGAAATAATACCTGGGTATTTCTGGGGTGTAGTGAAGATCAGAGAGAATATATATAAACTGGGTCACTGTGTCTTTCCCACAATAGAAGCTCAACTAGATGATGCTATTGGTCATGGAAAAAGTGTCTGGCACGAGGCTCAGAGCTTTGGTTTGGGTTATTTGGAGATGGTGGAACCCTCAGAGAGATGTATAGGTAAAGGGAACATGCTGAGTGACTGAGAAGGCTGGAGAGATACTGATTTCAGTCTCAAATATAGGAGAGAAGTCTTACAGGCAGCTTCAAAATATCTGCAGAGAGTTCAAAAGAGAAATCTAGGCAGCAGAAAGAGAGATTTGGAAGTCATCATCATAGGGATAGTAGCAAAGATACTAGAAGCTCAATAGCTATGGCATGCCAGGGGAACTGCATGGCATGGAATGACTGCGCTGAAGGGGCTAGTGTTGATGAGTGAAGTGGCATTTGAGCAAAATTATAAAGAACTGAGATAAACATATATCAGTTTTTTCTTCACAATTTCGCTCAAACACAACTCAAACATCATCTGTGTGTGTGTGTGTGCGTGTGTGTGTGTATGTGTGTGTGTATGTGTGAGAATGCCAGGCAGTGTGAACAAGAGATAGAGAAGACTTTCCAGGCAGAGGATTAGTGCATGGAGCCACACGGAACAAGGGACAGAGATGCAGAATGGCATCAATGCTTTAGGAAACTCAGTGTTGGTACAAATAAAATGCAGAGTACTGACAGATAAGAGATTATTAAGATTTTAATAATAAGAATTGACAAAAACCAGAATAACTTTTCAGTCAAGTAAGAAGGTAGATTTTACCCTATGGGTTGTGAGACACTATCACAGAGAAGCACATGATTAGGTTTACTTTGAGACAATCACACTGGGATGTTACTACTGACCCCTGAGAATTTAAAAGGATTTTAAGAGAATACTATGAACTGTATGCCAACGAATTAGATTACATAGATGAAATGAACAAGTTCCTAAAGCACACAAATAACTAAAACTGATTCAAGAAGAAATAGAAAAACTCCAGAGACCAGGAACAAGAGATTGTATAAAAACAAAACAAAACAAAACAAAACACACACACACACACACACACACACACACACACACACACACACACACAAAACTTCCCAAAAAAGAAAAGTCTGAAACCAGACTTTTAAATTCCACCAAACATTTAAAGATGAATTAACACTAATCCCCTCAAATTCTCCCAAAAAAACAAAGAAGAGGGAATACTTCCTAATTTATTCTGTGAGGCCAGCATTATCTTAATACCAGAGCCAGGCCAATATCCCCTTTGAATATAGATGCAAAAATCTTCAAACAAAAAACAAAAACTCTAATTAGCCAAATTCAAAGGCATATTAAAAGGATTACAAGTCATGACCAAATGAGATTTATCCAGACTGTAATGGTAGTTCAACATAAGAAAATCAAACAATGTAATACATCACATTAACAGAACAAAAGATAAAAAAAAATTATCATCTCAGTTGATGAAGGAAAGCCTTTGACAAAATCCAACACCCTGTCTTGATAAAAATACTGAAAACTAGGATAGAAGGGAGCCTCCTCAACATAATAAAGGGCATTTATAAAAAACTCAAAGCTAACATCACATTGAATGGTGAAAAACTGAAAAATAATGCAAAAAAATGGACCCCTACACTTCACACTATATTCAAGAAATTAAAACAGATCAAAGACCTAAATGTAAGAGCTAAAACTATCAAACTCTTAGAAAAAAACAGGAGAGTAAATCTTCATGACCTTGAAATTGACAGTTCTTGGATCTGACACCAAAAGCATGTTGAGAAAAGGGAAAGAAAAAAAAAACACCAGATAAATTGGACTTCAACATTGAAACTTTCTTTTTTAAGATTTTATTTTTTTAAGTAATCTCTGCATCCAAAGTAGGGCTCAAACTCATAACCACCAGATCAAGAGTCGCATGCTCTACTGACTGAGCCAGCCAGGCACCGCCAACACTGAAAGGTTTTGTGCATCAAAGGATATTACTAAAAGAGTGAAAAGATAACTTATGGAATGTAAGAAGATGTCTAGTATCTAGAATATCCAAAGAACTCTTACATTCAACAACAAAAAGACAACAAAATTTTAAAATGGGAAGAAGACTTGAATAGATACTTCTCCAGAAAAGATACAAATGCCAACAAACAAGTAGATAGAAAGATGCTCAATATTATTAATCCTCTGGGAACTTTAAATCAAAGCCACAATGAGATATCACTTCACATGCCCTAAGGTGACTATAATTTTAAGAACAAAAATTACAAGCGTTGACAAAGATGTGGAAAAATTTGTATTCTTGGGCATTGCTAGTGGGAATATAAAATGGTGCAGCTACTATGAAAAACAATACAGCAGTTCCTTGAAAAATCAAACAGAATCAACATATGACACAGCAATTCTCCTCCTAGGTATATGCCCCAAAGAATTTAAAACAGGTAATTAAATACCTGTATGCACATGTTTGTCTCAGAGCAATTCACAATAGCCAAAAGGGAGAAACAACCCAAATGTGCATCAATTATGAATAGATAAACTGTGGTATATACATACAATGGAATATCATTCAGCATAAAAGGGAATGATGTACTGATACATGCTATGATGCAGATAAACCCTGAAAACATTATGCTAACTAAAAGAATCCAGTTACAAAGGTCGCATCCTATATGATTCATTTACATGAAATATCCAGAATAGGTAAATCTATTGAAATGAAAGAAGATTGGTAGTTGTCAGGGTCTGTGGAGAGTAGGGAATAACTCCTTAATGGGTATGGAATTTTATTTTGGGACATTAAAGTCTGAGCACGAGATAGAGGTGATAGTTGTACAACGTAGTTAATGTACTCAATGCCAGTGAATTGTTCACTTTAAAATGACTGATTTTATGTTATGTGAATTTCATCTCAATTAAAAAATAAAAACCATTACCTTGGCAGGGTGGAGAATACATACACTGGAGATGGAATGTAATAAAACACAGGGAGGGTGCAGGCTATGCACTGCTAGTGGGACTAGAAACTGAGAGGAAGTAATAGATTTGAGTGTCATTTAGGAAGGAGAAAGACTGGGAATGCGTGAGAAAGGATAACTTCTTTCCAGAATGAGTAGGTTATAAAAGGGTAAGATTTTGGAACAAAGACAACCAGTTCTCTCTACTGAGCAGGCTGCATTTCAGAGAGGTTTCAGAGGCAGTGGATCTCTACTCAATGGACCGGTCTGAGCCACAGATAAGGATCAGAGAGTTTTGAAAATAGGATAGAAATAGATGAGATAGAAGTAAATAGAAAAAATCATGCTTGTAACATTACAGTTTTTTTTTAAATAACATCATGGTCCAGTTTAGCTTAGGAAGTAGTCAACAAAAATATTTAGCATAAATGAAAGATGAGTTGAATGTGATAGTAGGAAGGTGTCCTTCACAGTTAATATTTAATTTCTGTGTCCCATCAGTTGTTTGTGTAGCTGTACAATTAAGTAATCTAAACAGGTTTTGCCTATATGAAAATGTTTCCAATTTAAGCACAAATGAATTAAACCAAATGAAATTATGAAGCTAAGGCTGTACCTCCGTTTCAGGATAGAGCTCTACATGTGTACATTTCTTTCTCTCCAAGTACTTCTTGCCTTAAAGAAGTTCACTGTTCATATAGGTATTTTTATGAGTAGGCCCAATGGGAGTACATTGTTGCCTTAACCTTACCACCAAAAGTTTCATGGAAGGACAAGCAAAACATCTTGTGTTTGTGAGTTTCCTTTCATGTGGACTGCTTACCCCATACTTTATCCGTTGGGATATGCCAATGGGACGAAGTCCTTGAGTTTCCCTCCACATTTAAAGAGAATTCCACTGTGCAATTTCACACACTACAACTTTAATGCTTCTTCTTCTTCTACTGAGCTACATTAATACTCTTCTTGCTATTCTTATGTTAGAAATAAGCATCCAAGTGTTTTCTCTAAAGCCTGTGTCAATCTTCTGTCAACGGTCAATCTTGCACAGAATCATGACACTGTGCATCAAGAAACCAGTTTTTTTCCTTAATTAATTAATGCTCAGATTAATTTTACTGACAGTGGTAGTATTTTTCCTTTCATAAATAGTGTAAACAACTATGTTGATAATTTCATTTCAATTCAAATGTCATAAGCAGAAAATCTAAACAATTAGCAATATTATTTAAACAAAGGAGTTTGTTCATGTTTTAGAATTTCATGGTTAGGCTGCAACAAAATAAATAATATCTACGACCAGTTAAATCTCTGGTTTAAGCGTCATTAACCTGTCAAAGATATGGGTAGACACATGAAAGCTGCCTTGAATCATCATGCACCTATACCTTGAAAGAACTCAATTGCATTAAAAAAGGGTACAAGCGTGCCTTGAAGAAAATCAGAGTTTATTTGCTGCCAGCAAACTAGGATGAACCAAATTACTACAAAGTGGTTACATGGATTATTCAATCACAAGATACAAGCAGCACAAGACATTAATAGAAAGACCAGCACTGCAAAACGCAAACACACACTCATACATACACACACAGATGCACAGACACAGACACGCACACACACTTCCAGCATGTCTGTTACTGGAGGACACTGGGGAAAGAAAAGAGAAACCAAACTCACATCACACTGAAAAGGCTTTTCTCCAGTGTGCGTCCTCTTGTGCTCATCCAGGCCTCGCTTCTGGCTGAAGGCTTTGCTGCACTCTGAGCACTTGTATGGCTTCTCCTGCAGTCAATGGAAAGAGAGTGCCATGAATGTGAGTGAACTTAGAGCCCTCCTTACTAAGGTGTATGGGGGGGGGTGGTATTTTATCTAGTTCTGTAGGGTGCCGCAGCAAATCCAGAGGGGTGCCATGAGTTATTTTAAATGTTCAGGAGAAATAGCACTACTCAACATCTGCTGGACAAATTGAACTACTTGGCTCATGGCAGTTCAGTTCCAACATTAGATTATACAACAGTTCTTTTAATTATGTCATACCTTTGCAAGGCATGGTATACATGTATACCATGTATACAAGGTTCTGAATGATAGACATGATCTAACTACTAAAAGAACTGAACTCTTAGGTTTTCTTTTGGTCTTGGCGGGCTGCAAAAATTTACTGAGATACTAAGGGCATCATGGACCAAGAGAGTTTGGGACCCCTGATCTAGATGGTGCAAATTGTTTACTATCTCAGAGGAATTCCTGGGAATGAAAACTTCAGAAAAAAATTGTCACCAGATTTTGGGGGTGAGTTTAAAAAACTATAGCTCAACTGTGATTTAAGTATTTTCATTTCTATTGCTCAATCTTTCTTTCCTAGGTAGAATATTCTTTTATAAAATCTGTTACTTTTTTAAATGAGGCATTTTTAAATTGTTTGTCACAGACTCATAAGGAAAAATAACATCTCCACAGGAAAAGAAAAAATGTCCACATTCCTTAGCCACCTTTGATACCAGGTACTTATATCACCATTCTTTTCACTTGGAAAGAACTGCAAAATACATTGTTCCATTAAAACAGCTCGTGAAAAAAAAAACAAAACCTAAAAACAGCTGGTCATTATGAAACAGTGCATAAATAAAAATATTTGAGGAAAAAAATAAGATTTGTTTAAAGTAGACTTGCAATGAGATTTTTTCCCAAATACATCTTCAAAAATGTTATAGTTTTTTTTTTTTAAATTGAGGTAGTGTGTGTGTATCTAATTTCCTGTTATGTGGACAAGTTCCATGCATATTTTCTCCTTAGTATTTAAAAGAGTATTATAAACATTTCCAGACCTACAAAACCAAACCAACATGTGTGTGTCTACCAGCTAGCTCTTAAGGAATCAAACATTACCAGTACATGCCTCTCAACGCACCTGTACCCCCACTACTTGACTGCAGCACTGGTCCATGTCCTCAGAGGTGACCACTGTGCTGGACATGTTGCTTAACGTTCCCTTGCTTTTCTCTACATTTTTTACTGCACATGTATGGAAGGATCTCTAAGTAAGACATAGTATTATTTTGCCTTTTAAACTTATTTAAATAGATACTATTTACATACATACTGTATGTAAACTCTGCGAGTTCTTTTGAAATTGACTTATTTTTGTTCAACATTATCTTTATGAGCTTCTAGTCCCCAATTTCATTTTGTGAACACATGTTGTTCCTAATCATTCATTTTTAATACCATATTACATTCAATGGCTATACCCCAATTTGCTTATATACATTGTCGAGTGATGAGTAGTTCATGTTTTTCCAATTTTTCACTCTTACAAATAACATTGCTCTGGATTTTTTTTGTACATGTATACTTGAATGCAGAAATGTAATCCCCTGTGGTATTTTAGCTAGAAGTGGGATTGCACCTTCAACTTTTCTAGGAATGGCCAAACTCTACAGAGTGGATAAACCATTTAACACTCCAACATTCCAGTATATTCTTATAATTCTATCACTGTATTTTGCAAATTTTGAGACTCATGAGGAACATGATGAGTATATATAAGTTTAAAACTCTTATGTTCCTAGAAAATAGGATCTTTTATCATTTTGAAGTAATCTTTATCTGTAATAATTCTTTTTACTTTAAAATTAATTTGGTCTTAATATACCTGTAAAAGCTTTTTAAAATTAGTATTTGATGGGCGGTAGGGAAATTGGGGAGATGTTGGTCAAAGGGTACAAATTTGCAGTTAGAAGTTCTGGAGACCTAATGCACAGAATTGTGATTTATAGTGAACAATACCATAGGATGTATTTTAAAGTTGCAAAGAGACTAGATCTTAAATGTTCTCACCATCTCTGTACACACGCACACACACAAAGGTAATTACGAGACATGACGGAGGTTTAGCTAACACTATGGTGGTAATCGTATTGCAATATATAAATGTATCAAATCAATACTTGCATCCTCTGAATGTATATAATGTTATACATCAATTATACCTTAGTTTAAAAGAAAGAGAAAAAAATAAAGTAAAATTAGTGTTTGCCTGGTATATTCATCTTTTAACTTTCAAACAGTCTATATCCTTAGGTATGAGGAGTGTCTCCATAAACAGTATCCAACTGGATTTTTTTAACCTATGCTTATATCATTGTTTTTAAGGTAGCAAGTTTTGCCTCTTAATATTCATTATTATTCATTTCATTTATAATATAATTACTGTTATAATAAATACATTAGGTATATTTATCTATTAATATTTGTTATTAAAAATATACTTGAATATATTTCTAACATTTTATTTTGTGCATTGCTTTTATCTTGCTTATCTTCTCAGGTTTTTTTCCCCTATATTTTCTTGTATGTTTTGGATTGATGATTTCCCCCCCATATTATCACAGAAGTTATGAACACTATTTCTCTTAGTGGTTATCCTTAACAATTCTACCATGTACATTTAACACAATCTAAAATGTATCTGTATGTTTTCCCTCCTACTGAATAACAAGTCCTGAAGAATGTTCCCGTCTTACACATTATGTGTAACAGTATTTTACTGATTTTTAATGCCCGATATGGAATCATTATTACTTTATACAACAGTGCAGTTCAGTTTTATACACACTTAACAATCTCTTTACTTTTCATGCTTTCTTATCTGACCTTCAGAGGATCTGATGATGGTAAATTCTGTTTTTATTTGTTTGAAAATGACTTTGTGTCTCATTTGTTATTAAGTGAAAGTCTACAAATCCAATTAGATGTATAACAAACTCTATTTTTCACATCTTAACCATTTCCATCTCCTTGTATTGCACCATATGTAATTTCTTTAGACTCAGTTGATCAATTATCTTCCGGTAGGAATAACTTGTTAATAGGATCACTTTAATTTCCATTATATTTTAAATTTTTATAAGTTATTTGGTTCTTTTCAATTATGCTTAATTTTTGATAAAATCTTATTTTTTACTCATGTTGCTTATGTCTATTTAAAAAATATTCTAGACATTTGTATAATTTACCTCATCTGATAAATCATTAAGTTTTTTGGAAAACTAATTCTGCTATTTGTGGTTTCTCCTGTCTCCTGCTCATGGCTCTTGTTTCCTTGGATGTTTCTGGAATTTGGAATCATGGGCTCATGTTTGGTGGTCTTTATCTGTTAAAATTCTGTGACCCCTAGGTTGAGGGTAAGTCCCTCCAGACAGCATTTGTGTTTGCTTCTGCCAGGCATTCTGGGATGCTATCAATCAAAGACCATTTTAAGTTTATTTCTTGCCTTAGGGTTTTCTGGTCAGGGAAGCATTTTAAGTCTGAACTCTAAACACACTTGAGAGAAAGACTGTGGTTACAAACTCTAGGGAGAACTCTTTTTCTCTAGCCAGCAATTACTCTGAGACAGTTAAATGTCGCAAGCACCTCCATTTGCCAAAGGTAGATTATTTCCAGTTCCTGATTTCATTTTGAGTATCGCTTTTCTAGGGTCCCCACATTGTGGTGGGATGTGGTTCCATCTTGCCCTATAACCTAAGCCCAGAGCTTGCCTCCCTTTCCATCACCATTAAAAACCACCTTGAATTTACAGATACTGGCAAACACCCTGAAAGTGTTCTCATTCTCAACTCTGGCATTTGGCTGCAGTTTGCTTTGCTGGATCCCGGGGATTACTGTTACTTTTTTTTATTCACAAGTTCAGATATTTGCTATTTACTTTATTATATCCAGTGTGAATAGGTGTTTTGTATAGGGTCTCTTTATTTTAAATGACTGTTCAAAGTTAACAGAAAAACACTGCATTTTCTTGGCAGTCCAAAAAATATGTTTACTGTGTTCATTTAGTCTAAACACAATCTCTTTTCACATATCGCATGGTCTTTGGTGCCTATTACTTCTTCAAATATTGCCCAGTTCTTTAAAAAAAACAAACAAACAAAACTTGAAAATGTAGTTGTATTTAAATCAGAAATTTCTTGGAGTTGCTGGAACTTTTACGATATCCAAACAGTTTACCTAAACTTATATTTTAAAAACATATAAAGATATATCAATACGATGTATACAAAAAGAAAAAAAAGGAAAGCTCTTCTCCCTACAATTTATCTACGAAACCAGATCTTATAAAGAAGTAAGATGCACATCACTGTGGCAGCTGCAATGACAGGTAAGTGTCTGGCAGGGAACAACCTAAGACAGGACCAGTTATCTGGATGACATCCTAAGAGAGTGATGGGAAGTTTCCAGGAGGAAAAGGCAGTGAAAAACAAGGTCTGAGCATCACTGATTAAGAACACCCTTCTCATTCATTCTTAAATTTCTTCTTAGCAGGTCCTGTCTAGGGAAGCATCCTACAGTGCCCCATGGATACTGAGAAAGGTTCCAAGCCAGTGTATGGAGATTCCGGCAAGGCACAGGGGTTTTGCAGTTATCACAAGAGTTTTCAAAAACCCAAATATGTATTATGCATTGGCTTGGATTGAATAAATAATGTTTTACACACACACACACACACACACACACACACACACACACACACACATTCACCCAGTCATATACTGGTATTTTTCAAATGTTTATTAAGTACTATTGGAGATTACTTCAACACACTTTATTTACAAATGTCACTGAAATTATACTACCTTCACTTATTCATTTTTTCCTATAAAAGACATTAAAGAGGGCACATACTGCATGGAGCACTGGGTGTTATATGCAAACAATGAATCATGGAACACCACATCAAAAACTAATGATGTAATGTATGGTGATTAACATAATCTAATAAAAAAAATTTTAAAAAAAGGCAATGAAAAAAAGAATTAAGAATAGCTGAAAAAAATAGGGGAGACTGGATGTGAGGTACACAGAAACTCTCTGAACTTTTGTAATAATTCTGCATTTCCAAAACAGCTATAAAATAAAAATGTTTATTTTTATTTAAAAAAAGACATTAAAAGTACAACAACCATCGTGTGTTTCTATGTGTGTGTTGGCAGGGAAGTTGGGGTTGAAATTTATGTTAGAAAGGTTACTCCAATTTAAAAAATTGGAGAAAAACAGTTGGAAAAGGGACCCATTTGATGCAGTAGTTCTGTATCTGCCTAGACTCCCTCTTTTCTACCAAGAACCATTTAAAGCTGAGGATTCCCTGGGGTTTTGTCCTAAGATTATTAGCTCACAAAGGACTCTACAATCCACTTTTATGTCAGCCTAGAAAGAAAGGTTCTCTAAATCCTTAGGCCATAGCAAAGTATAGTAAGAAGAAGCCATGTTTGCCTTTCATAAGTCTGTCCATCTCTTTTAACCCTAAGTCTTAAACAATCTACAATTTTCCTGAAGATATTGCAAGGAAGGATATAATTCCTGACAGATTTGGTTAGAATGCCATATAGTGCTCCTTGGAAAGAACTTTAATGCCCACCCTTGAAAAGATTCCATCTTTTTTTTTTTTAAAGATTTTATTTACTTAGAGAGAGAGTATGCATGCATGCCACTGCATGCAAGCAAGTGGGGGGCGGGGCAGGAGGAGAGGGAGGAACAGAATTCCAAGCAGACTCTGTGCTGAGTGTGGATCCTGACGCAGGGCTCAGTCCCATAACCCTGACATCAGGACCCGAGGCAAAATCAGGAGTCAGACGCTTAACCGACTGAGCCACCCAGGTACCCCTGAAAACATTCCAATTTACAGAGAATGATGCCAAAGCAAGTGTGAGAGAATTCCTGCTCCAATAAATAGCTTTTATACCAGAGGCAGAGCCAGAAGATCACAGGTCACTCATCTCAAATTTTAGAAAACCAAATGAACTGAAATAGGAAGAAAAAAAGTGATTTTATTTTTCAGAAAAAAGAAACAAAACCCTCATCCCCCTTATTTACTAAGTTCTTCTCAATTATTCCTAGTCCGCCATATGAAAGAAATACCACCTCTCACGTGGTAAATGTAGTTGGGCACAAAGAGTAAGCTGAGTGGTACAAAGACACCTACACCTGTGCTTCCCCTCTCTTTTTCTCTGGAAACTGAAAAAAATCTATGTCACCTCTAGAGCATTCCTAAGTATTCCTAGCCCTAACTTCCGAGTCCAGAAGAATCCACACTTGTGTGCAAGGAAGGAGAACTTCAATTTCTAATCTTCGCTGCCTGCTCTCACCATAAGGTTCACTGAGGATGACAGTAGTTAGGCAACTACACAGTGGTTGATACAGCAAGAGACCATGTGATACAGAAAGCTTAGGAAATCTCTGAGTTCTTATTGTCAGGTTAGGCAGCAGAGGTGAGGCTGAGCTATCTGCTACCTTCCCAAGTACACACCGGAGAACACCTGCAGGCTGGTGTGGCTGACGTGTTTAAGCAAGTTCGGATACCGCTGGACTTCCAAAGGCCTCATTGCTCCTCCCCCACGAAGAACTCATACAGTAGCATCATTTTAACGTTAATCATCTCATAACTCTACTACTTCTCTTCCACCAACTCTTCCTCCATTACAAAAATCTTTAATATGGGCACAAAATCCGATTCAATAAAATATCATGGAAATTGTAGCACTGTTTCCGAGGGGAATATGTAGTATAAATTACACATTTTAACTCATTAGCTGGATTTAACCGGAGACAAAATGATTAGGTCCTTGATTAGTTCTGTTTCTGAATGATTACACAGTTTAAGTGACAAATAGCTTGTCCTTTGTCATCATAACTGGGGAATCATTACTAAATGGAGGCAATCTATTTGTCAGTTAAACTATGTAATCTGTCAAAAGCAGAATTAATCAGTAGTCTAATCAGTTCTCTTTAATCAAACAGCACTTGGCAGAATTCATTCAGAAGGTAGGAGTTATAGAGTTCTACACCCTGTACCTTGTTATGTAGCTAATAATAAGTCTTATTTTTGTATTGCTAATGACCATCTATATAAAAAAAACTCCAAATGTTATATTTTTTCCCAACAAGAACTGAATTAATAAATCTCAAAATCATTTTAGAAACAAAGTCACATTTTTAATAAATCTTGGAGGGATGTGAATGTTGAAGTTCTTTAAAATAGAAATTTATTGGAGGTTTCCTCTTAGTTTAGCTAAGGATTACTTGCCAGGAGGTAAAGAAGCATGCCCTCCACTACACAGACTCCAAAGACAAGAATGGATCATGGATAGATTATCTTCATGCCATAGGTGGGTATTCTGAATATTACCTTGGTTGTTTTTATGTTAGGACCAATCAAATAGAAACAGAAAATATAACAAGTGAGGTTTTTCCCTTGTAGTCAGAGGTCAAGGTAAATGGTGTAAGGAAGTCATAGAATGATGGTTAATAAATGTTCTTTTGTGACAGTGGTAGCTTGACTCTAATAAAATTGAGAAAAATTAGTAAGCAATTAAAACAGGCATACTAGTGAGGATGGTGAGGACTGGCAGAGCCTGTGGTATTCTGAACACATATAAACACAGCTGGCTTATGACAGGGTTCAACCTATAAGCAAAACACTGGTTTCTTGGTTGTTATATAGTATATGATATACTTGATGGACAAACCTTTCCCCTATTTGTCTTGCTCAAAGCTATACCAAGGCCAGAGTGTCCATGCTGTTAATGAAATAACTTCCATGTGAGCAACTTGGACATCAAATAGAATTTGAGAGAAGAAACTCACTGAAGAGGAATCAGATGTGGAAGTAAGTCTTTTTATCTCTCTCTCTTGCTCTCTCTCTCTCTCTCTCACACACACACACACACACACACACAAGTATGCTAGGATATAAGTTATCTTTTATTCCAAATTAATTTCATTTGATCTTTTCTAGACTAAATATTTCTAGCTATTAATAGTTCCTCTATTAGAGTTCAGAAAAATGATTACTTTTGTCAGATGATTTCCTATTTCTAAATTTAAAAGAAAATATTAAAAACCTCATTAAGCAGGGAGTTGGTGTAACTTTCTTAAATATGAAATTTCTAAATAAACACAAATTTTATAAATTTCTCATTCCCTATTTTCTCAGCTGTTGCAGCAATGGCTGACTTTCTCCTGTTGGGCACATTATAAACTCTGGCAGAGACAAAACAGGCAACCTGTGACTAAATATTAAAGCATCATATTTTTATATCATTTGGGGCAAAGTCATTTAACCATCAAACTCTTCCATCTGCAAGAGGTCTCGCTAATTGCCAAAGTAGAATGTGGAGACTCTTGTGTAAGGGCAGGTCACATACAAACAGACTTAGACTCTTGTCAGCCTGCACCCTGGTAAGACCCATTTGCCAAACCTTTCTTAGGCAAAGCACAGACAGCCTAAGCCCTCCACTGTGGTCTAGAGCATGGTTTCTCAACCTCAGTATCACTGATATGTAGGGTCAGATAATGCTTTGTTTTAGGGAGCCGTCCTGTGTACCCACTAGATGTCAGTAGCACATACCTCTCCCTTCCAAGTTTATTCCCCAATTGTGCCAACTCAAAATAGCTCCAGACATTGCCAAACGTCCCCTGGGGGCAAAAATCACATAAGTGCCATACAGAAGAGTACTTCCTGAATTATCTGCAGTGAAAGATTGTGTTCTTCTCAGTGTGTTGCTGATTGATACTTTCGCAAAGTAGGATGAAAATGAATTACTAAAAAAATGATCATGCACTTAGAGGTGCAGCAATGCCAAAATGTTACATAAGTCCTAAATAGTTCCTCACAATTTCTGTACCTATCTCATCACGGACCAGAAACAAAGAATTTGTGGGCTGGTACTGGTCTTCAAGCCACACTTTGGCTAGCACGGGTCTAGAACAAAAATGTCTGATCACAAATGCCTATGATTCAGTCATATCATCATCTAAGTGAACAAATTATATCATACACCTTACATAAAAGGTAACTACCAACAGAATTACATCTAAACCTTGAATTAAATATCATTTTAATATTACATATAAAAATTCTGAATTTTATGGTTGGGGTTACGGGGAGGTTATAAATGGAAAAAAATTAATATTTGTTGAATCTGAGTGAGGTTCCATGGAGATTCATTCCCCTATTCCCTCTGTTTCTGTGGGTTTAAAATTTTCCTTATAAAAAGTTAAAGGAAATTTTATAAAAAATGGCTTTCATTTTATTCTAAAACTTAAAACATCACCATTCTCCTTCTGCTTCAAAGATCTTGTCTTTTTTTTTTTTTTTTTTTTTTTTTTAGGGAAACTGTTTCTGGTATCACGAAGATGGATCCCGTAAACATTTAATCATCTCAGAAGTCAGAAATGCTGCCTCAGGAAAGCCTGCTCAGAGAAGACTCAGTGCTCCAGTGACTGGTCCCATTGCCAGCCACACAAAAGCATTCTGGTGAGTAGATTCCCAACACCCAGCCCCTCTCCCCCTGAGCCCAGCACGCCCAGGCCGTTCACCCAGATATGTGTCCAGAGCAGGGGGTCTCTTGTGCTCTTGTATAATGGGATCATCTGTTTAATTGGGTCAACATCATACTTTATGTGGTATTTCACATGAGAGATCCTCCAAGAATAATAAATGAGAGCTCCAGGCAGAATCCTGCAGTGGCCCTGACACGGACCAGAGGTCAGCCTTGACACACGCTCTTCAGGGTGGCAGAAACTGTGAAGCCCATGCTGATATTTTCAGATTTTTCCACTTTACTAGGAGCCAGCTAATTCTCTTGGTAAGACCGGTTTAGCGACCAAAAGAGGACTACCCAATTCCATAAAATATCCAACTCACGGCAGAGTCGCAGGTGGAATTTAGAGGGGGTTTGTGAGTGGGGCCCCACGGGCTGCTATTACACACAGCTGAGGGGACAGATCTACGGCCCACAGTGCGGCTGCCATATATCTAACAGCTCCTCTTAATGGCCCCGTTTCTGAAAGTTCATGTGCCACCAGCTGCACACAATCAAAATGCACCGAGTTTCCCTCTAACAAGCAGCCTTGGCTAGAAAACTTCTTTTACAGATGTTTATAGCTCTTGTGGCTTTTTATTCACCATCTTATTTTTATAGCTGGTGTGATCTTTCAACATATGACAAAACATGCTCATGGCCTAGTAAACAATGCACCTAAAAATTATAACTCTTCGGGAAGCCTACAGAAAGCTAGGAGAATATTTAAAGCAGGTTTCTACATAACACATCCATAATTGGTTTTGCATTGTAGCTAATGGAAAACATACTTTCTATAAACTAGGAAAATGATTGCACAATTCACATATAGAAAACTAAAAATAAGCACAATAGAATATAATTAGAATATAAATAGAATATAATTCTTATATTAAACTGTTGTATACAAACTTTAAATAGAAACAAGAAGGCACTCAGTCCCTTTTTAATCCACTCCCGAGGCCTACAGAATAATGTCTGTAAGTTAAATGGCTAGAAAAAGTCCTATCACTTGCATAGAGGTGACAGAAGAGCTTGTCTGGCATTAAGCAAGCAAAGAATCATCCAGACTAGCTGGAAAACCTTGTTTCCCTGGGGCTACACTGGTGTCTCGGACTGGTCATGTGGAATAATGAGGCAAACTGACCTAACTACCTTTCTCCCTCAGACTCTCCCAGTCTCTAGCCTATGGATTGTGGTTGCCTGCACACCTGAATCACCCAGGGAATCTTTTTAAAAACACTGATGCCTGGGCTCCATTCCCAGAGAGCCTGACTTAGTTGGCCTGGATGTGGCCAGGAGAGGGCCTTTATTAAAGCTCCCCAGGTGCTTCTAACAGGCAACCAGAAGTGAGAACTTCTAATCTGATCCACCATCCTCTCAAATAATAACGGTACTACTACGAATAAACACAACAACCTAGCAACAATAACTTCTATTTCTCCTCCTCTTCCTATGATTTCCTCCTACCAAGGCACTATTGTGTATTGTTAACAGAATGTCTATTTCCCGTTGGCTGGTAAAGTGCTAGGAACTTCTAAGGATTTTTTTTTTCCATTTAATTGTTAAGCAGTGCTGCAAATTTGACATGCATATTCTCACTTGCAAATGAAGCACTATCAGCTTTAAAATACGGCCAAGGTTACATCATCGGGTAGAGAGGGCAAAACTCAAAATACAGCATGCTTACTTCAGGCCCAGTGTCGTAGTGACCTCCTTGTGTTGGGGCCTCCTCCCCGTCAAACCCCTGACTCCCGGTCAAGCACAGCGGAAGAGGAGGCTACCAAGCCCAGCCACCAGAGAGAATCTTGATGAGGCTAAGCTGCCTGCCCATGGAATCACCTGGGAGCTTCCAACAATCTTAATGCCCGGGACCCAGCCCCCAGAGAGTGTGATTTCATTGCTCGGGGGTGTGGCCTGAGCTCTGGCATTTTTAAAGACTCGGAGGCGACTCTAACATGGACACACATTTGGGAAGCACTGGGCTAAGCCAAAGATGGCAATTCCATTTCCTTTCCAGGGATGGGTTTAGACTGGAGCCTGTCACACGACAGTGCTTCCTGAGCAGCACGTCGATAGGGGGATTCTGGGAAAGGCTCCTCCTGCCTGTTGCAGCCGACCACGGATGGCCATGATGCGCGGGCTCCTGCAGCCCCGCGGTAGCACGTGAGGAGCTGGCTGAGGACGGCAGGACACGAGAGGAACCTGAGCCGCGGAAGACCTTGTGGAGCCCCGTCTTACCCAACCACGAGACGGCCCTGCCTCTGAATTCTTGTTATGGGACTTACGAAATACCTTTATCATCTACGACCCTGTCGGTGGGGCTTTTGGTTACTTAGGAATGAACGTATTCTGCTGTCTCTGTCTTTCTCACCATCACGCCATATTCCAACGGCTCTATGCTAGTGACGGAGAAACTTCTGGCTCAGACGGAAGTACAACACTACACCAATCAATCAAAAACTCAAAGTCACTTGCAGATGAAGCACTATCATCTTGTTAAAAGCTGGCTCTTAAAAACGACGAGGCACAACCCAGTCTACGAGCCTCAGCTCTAAAAATGGCGGTTGAGTGTCCTTTCGGACAGCAGCACTTTTCTGATACACATGGAGAAAGTTAGAAAGCCGCTGAAAATGTATTTGCTGATAAGAACAATGTGAGATCTGTGCATTGTAAAGGGCGTTCTTTGTACTCCTTGAGAGAAAGGAATGCTGGTTAAGTGAAAGTGTTATTATTTAAATTATCTAAAGGGAAAGGATTCCTTTCCCTGCATAATGACTAATTATTTAGATTTTTTTTCCTCAAAAATCTTACAAAAGACTGATCTTGTGAACACGAAAATTTTATAGTAAGGAAAAAGTTATTCTCACCATCTTACAAAATTATAAATCAAACTCTGAAATATAAATGCAAAATATAACAAAAATATATATAAGGGAAAGAAGTAGATGGGAGTAGAAGGGAAATAAATATAAAAATATAAAGGATATATGGAAAAGATAAACAGGTATGTGTATCTATGTTTATATGTTTTGATAAACATATAGTGTCCAAAAATGTTGAGTTTCATATAACAATCAGAAATGAAGCCAAGCAGGGGCGCCTGGGTGGCTCAGGAGGTTAGGCACCTGTCTTTGGCTCAGGTCACGATCCAGGAGTCCCCGGATTGGGATTGAGCCCCGCATCAGGCTCCCTGCTCAGTGGGGAGTCTGCTTCTCCCTCTGCCCCTCACCCTGCTCATGCTCCCTCTCTCTCATTCTCTCTCAAATAAATAAAAAAAAAATCTTAAAAAAAGAAATGAAGTCCATCATGAAGACAAGCTGTTAGAGCTGTGACAGCATAGGACGCTAATGCGCCTGCCTTAGTCTTTTGTTACATATTGTCTTCAACATTTTTGTTTGTTGTATCCTAAAACTTTGCTAATGAAAATCAAAGTAAGTCTTAGAAGTTTAAAACAGCCTCATTTTTTTTTAATGTTCTAGGTTGCTTCATTTACATATGGGATATTTCTGAAAAATTTGGTCTCAAGACACAACAATGCACCACCAAAGGCAAACTTAGGAAGAAAAATATTAACTACTTCCTTTAAAAACGTCCTTTTCTATATTTAGACTAGTACTTTAAGCTTACCTACCAGTTAATTTAAATGTTTCTAGCTCTGACAGCAATCAAGATAACCCCCATGATTTGATTATAATTGAGGGTAAATTCATCAGCAAAAGTCTCCATTGCGTACTGAGCCAGACACAGTGTTAGGAATTGTGGGGGACACAAGCTTTGAGACATGATCCTTATCCTCAAGAAAAGTTTAACAGGTTTGCAAAAAGGGGAGATGGAGTAGATGGAGTTGAGGTTTACGTGTCCATCAACCTTCAATTTTTGTGGCCATACAATATGAAATATAATATGTGGCAAATACCAAATATCCCGGTCAATTTAGGGGCCATAATATAGTTGTACGGGCTACAAAGAACAATGTGAAATGAGAACACAATATAGTCACAGACTCTCACATTTAAGAAGCAGATCCAATTAGTCCACAGAGAATTGATTTAATTCAACTTGCCTACTTCCAAAAATAACAAGCATGCTTTCTGACATATGTGATGGTGGCAAGTGTAATCCATCTTTGAATAAAACTATAAAGTTTATTCAGAGGTCTGTAGGAGAAAGGAATTATGTAAATGAAAGCCCTAGAAATGGGATATCTAATTCTAAAGGAATAACATACTGATCCCATTACACAAATTTGAAAATAATAAGAACACAGCAGAAAGGTGCTATCACACATGCAACTAATTCGCCCATGGCCAATGGAGCATTCATTTCAGCCAAGTTCATGTCAACAGGTGAAACACAACCATCAAGGCACAGGCAGAAGTCAGAGGAAATCATATCGTCAATATAAATTACGTCTCTGAATCAACACCCTCCACAGATGGCAGCGAGCTAGTAGCATAAACCTGCACCCTTCAAACCTCAAAAAGGCTGAAAAAAACAGTCTGTCTATTTGCACAGGTGAGGATTCCATGGCTGTCCTGGCAAAGATCTTGCTAGATTTGAATGTGCTCAAGTCATACAACGTTTTGACAAAAAGTCAGTCAGCCTATAAGGTTGGGGGGGGGGGGAGAGAGAGAGGAGAGGAAGGAGAAGAAGGAGGGAAGGAGGGAAGAAAGGAAGGAAGGAGGGAGGGAGGGAAAGAAGGAAGAAAAAGGAAGAATAGGATTATTGTAATAAATGGGAACGTTTTTGTTTTCCAAATTTAAATATCATAAACATTTTTAACCCAAAGGCAACCACAGAACATTATTTTTACTCATAAAATTACTTCACTCCATCTGAATGGTTTTGTTCTGCAGGTAAATTTGAGCTCAGTCTTCTTTCACAAATGGGTGAGTATCTTGTGAAAACTTTTTGTTATCTCTGGTGGTATTACACAGACTCCGAAGGCTGATATATACTTCCTACCTTCTGCAAAACACCATTCTTACCCCCAAAACAAAATGACTGTCAAAAGTAACCAGTAACAAATCAGATTTTGCCTTTTTTTTTTTTTTAACATAGTGGTGATTTCACTCACTAATTTCTGATGGTTTGGGCTTCAGTATGTTCCTTGAGAAGATATTTCTCAATTTATTTTAAGAACTCTGACTAGTATGACCAACTGTCCCCATTTACCCGGGACGAGCCCGGTTTCAGCCCTAAAAGTCCCACATCTCCGGAATCTCCTCAGTGTGGGCAAAAGCAAGATGATGCCAACTCAGTTTCTCTATGAAACGGCACCACCTGAATTTAGGAATAACGGCCTGTTGTAACTCTGCATTTATATATCATCGAGGGACTACAGGCATCATCCCTATAAATGTGCTCAGCTGTCACTTGATAGGACAATATACTAAGCAGGAGAGATTCTGTAACACAAGGCCTGCCTACACTACTCCTTGATCTCTCCCCTGTTCTCTCACCCCAAGTACAAATAGAGTCTGTCACCTCATTGGCAGGATGAACTCAGTTACTCAGGACAAGTACTGACTGTCCCCACTAAGAAGACTGGCTTCTTATCCCAGCCGGCATAAGTCAAGATGCTGGAGGATGAAGGATGAAGGATGGCTGAGAGGAAGGAAGACCAGTATTTCAGGGTGAAGTGCCAAATTTTTGCTTGGGCCAACCAAAATGCTTTTTTCCCCCTCAAGAAGGTGGTTTTTGCTTTGTTTTTGTTTAAAGGAAGAACATTTTGACAGAGAGAGCTGCTTATGAGCTATGAGAGTTACTCAGAAATCATCCAACTCATTCTCTCAGAACATATTAGGTAAAAGAAAAGAACTTTGAATTGAGACAATTTCCTTGTTTTTACTAAATTCCAAGATACAGAAAGCCTGATAGAATTGCAGATCTTAATTCTGACCCATTCCTTTGCATACTGAGATGATCTTCTTTAATGTTTTCATTCTTTACATTTGTTCCTTGGTTTACATATATTGGTCCACTCAGAGGATGCTAACATGTAAGAAAAGAATTGCCAGTATGATCTCCTAGACATTTGTTCTCCTTATACTTGCAGTGGCATTAGTTTTCTACTAGTAGCCAGATATCCTCAAAATCAAATCAATGTAAGTAATACATTTGGTGGAAGATTCAATTAACACAATTTTTATTATGCACACAAAGGAGCTAAACCACAAAGAGGCCCAGAGAGAGGTCAGTGAGTGCACGTCTTACCTCTCAAATTAAGTACAGAACCAATCTCCAAAGACCTCTCTCCAAACAGGGGTGAAAGAACATACACTGGTCATCTCAAGACACAAAAATGAGGGTGGGGATGGGCAGTAGGGCAGGCCTCTCGGGCTTTAGGCTCAGGATTGCATGAAAAGGAACAGACACTGAGCACGCGGCAGCCACGGCTCTGGCAACAGCTCTTAACGAGACAGATGTTGGAGAACTAACTCATGTCCTGCCAATGGGGAAATGTAAACAGAATTTAATATTTTGAAAATTCAAAATTTAGCCATTAAGTCATATATTACTTGGTGATAGACTGTCCCTCATGTTAAAGACTATATTGTCGATGGAATGTCATTTCTTTGGCAATGACTTGGTATGCTACTTATATGTCTAAAAACACATGTTAATTTTTGTTCCTTCACTTCTGTTGCTTCTCCAAAGCCAAATATATATAATAGATCTAAAGCACTCATGCACACCACATTCCAGCAAAAATGTTGCTTTTAAATTGTACTGGAAGAGTAAACCAAATGTATTCATTCACTGAATAGGAGGAGCTGAAATAGCCAGCCACATACATAAGAAAGGTGTATGTATATATGCATATATATAATATGTATAGTTATGTAGAGATAGGTATAGATACGATTTACGTGATAATGACAAAGGTTTGAGTTAAATAGAATTAATTCAAATGAATTCAATGTAATGTATCTTGAGACTAGTCCTAGGAAAACCACCAGAATTGTCCCCAATAATGTGCTGAGTTTGGCGCTGGGATCCAGCCTGCATCTGGCATGAAGGCTCTGGGATGTCTGAGACCTGGAATAAGTCCAGGCTTTAGGGCTGTAGGGCTGGGCAGCTGGGCAGTCAGGGAGCCTCAAGAGTAGTCATCAAGCTCAAGGAGGTTCTCAAGTGTCTGTCACTGGTAAGGTGGAAGGCACTTTCCACTCTGAAAGTACTACTGAAGAACCTCAGACCATCCGTTTTCTGCCATGGTAAGAATCAGTCCTTGGACGAGTGGCTTCTATCACTCACATCTTTACTCTAGCGCTACCACTAACCCTGGAGTGAAGGGCTGCAGGTCTGATGACCAGCCTCCAGAGTCTCCTGCCCATTTCCTTCTGCCTCACGATTTCCAGAACACCAAATCTCAAATTAGTAATCTGCCCCATGAATCTTTTATAATCTGGCATCAAGACCACAAACAGCACCATCACAATCACTGTAAAGAGTTTTTTTACGAAGCAAAAGAAAAACTTTAGAAAAAACAATACCTCTGTTTGATAGGTCTTTAAAGTACAGATAAATTTGAAAAATAATAATAAAAAAAGTACAAATAAATAACAGTTCATGACAAAAATTCATTGAAAAATTGTTCTCAATTTTGGTTCCTATTATTTCTATCTATAATCTCGAACATATAATCATATAGGGAACTAAGTTAAAAAAATCATATATATTTATATTTTATTTACATATTTGTAAAATTATAAAAGTATATTTTCATATATTTATAAAATTATAAACATTATATATATATTTATTTTACATATATTTGCTATATGTAAAAGAACCAGAATATATATTCTGACTCCATGCAATGATGATTTCAGAGAACATTTAGTTACACTAGTAGTATCCAAATATTCACAAAAAGAAAAAGACCAATTGGTTTATTCTTTAAATGAATTGTTTTTGTTTTGTAAGCACGTGACATCATAGAATTTGCTATACTCATTTCTTTTGTAGAAACTCTTATCTTTCACTTTCCCAGCAAACAACACCCAGCCCTCCTGCATATTCTGCCTGTGTGGCATTAGAATCATGGTATTAACTTTATTTTTGTTTATTTGTTAACTAGTTGGCTGATTTGTTTTTTTTTAATTTAATTTTTTATTTAAATCCAATTAATTAAGATAGAATGCATTACTAGTTTCAGAGGTAGAGGTCAATGAGTCATCAGTCTTATATAATACCCAGTGCTCATTACATCACGTGCCCCCTTTAATGTCCATCACCCAGTTACCTCATCCCTTCACCGCCCCCCCACCCTCCAGCAACCCTCAGTTTCTTTCCTATGATTAAGAGTTTCTTATAGTTTGTCTTCCTCTCTGATTTTGTTTTATTTTTTCCTCTCTTCCCCTACGATCATCTGTTTTGTTTCTTAAATCCCACATATGACTGAAATCATATGATAGTTGTCTTTCTCTGATTGACTTATTTTGCTTAGCATAATACCCTCTAGTTCCAACCATGTTGTTGCAAATGGCAAGGTTTCATCTTTTTGATGGCTGAGCAGTATCCCATTGTATATATACAGAGTTGGATGCTTAACCTATTGAACCACCCAGGCTCCCCCATAGTATTAACTTTTTAATATTCATACTTAAATACTCTATAGAAAGAACAGAAGTCACAAGAAAGGATAAAACCTGCATTACAGATTTCCTAAAATGAAGAGACTAACTACATAGAAAATATACACAAGTATCATTTCACTGGAAAATACCCAAGTCTGTGACCCCAAAAAAGACCACTTAAAACTGAGAACTGAAGTTGAGACGAGAACTGAAGGAAAATGGGATTTTACAAGCAGCACACTTAAATACTCCTCAGGAGCAGTGTGGCTAAAGCCTGCCTAGCAGCTATGACTCTCACACCCCAGAAGGAGGCAATTTTCTCTCTACTGAATCACAACTGATACAGAGAATGAGGATTTAGTCTGAAGCATAAAGAGAAAGAGATAGCCAGAGCTTGAATGTTTATCAGAGAAAGCAGATTTTCACTTCAATATAAGAATAGTTTGGGTCAGACCATAATGATATACATGTTGTTGGAACCACTAACCACCTCACAGATTATAGTGAAAAATAAAGAAATCAAAGAGTAATGCCTCTTTTATGGAGAAAAGGGGTATATCCATCACTATAATTTAAACTGAAACCAAAATAAATGACCTCTATCCTAAAGGGCCCTTGCTTCCTTCATGAACTTAAAAATAAATTTCACCCTAATACCTAGAATTACTTAAATCAAAGCATTTAAAAAATATTCACAACCTCCTCGGGATGAAGGCAGTATGGATGAGAGGCCCAATAGGTCCCTCAAAACCGTAATTCACTCAACCTGACCACTGGTCTTGATATCAACTTACCATGTGTCCTACTGGGAGTCATTCCTGGCCTAGACATATCTTCCTGGAGGAATATATCTAAAATAGTCTTAAATATTATGCTGAAAATCGATCTTCAAAGATCTGAAAGGTTCTTACACTGAAAATGCTGTTTTAATTTCCAACGATGCAGAGAAACTGCAAATGAGGAATTTAGGTAAAACGTGAGGAGTAAATCTCCCTACACTGAAATTGCACTTATTAAAATGGATTACAAGGGGCATGAAACATCCCTCCCTGATGGCTTTCAAAACATTAACAATATTTTACTGAAAATAGCTTAAGACGTGCAAGTGAAAGGAAAATGCCTGCAGAGGTCATACCAGTACCGTGGAATAATTTTTGATGAGGAGTGTCCTTGTGACAGTCCTCTTGGCGCATTCTCACGGCACAAACCTTGGGGACCTTGCAACGGGGAAGGAGGAGAGCAGTGGACTTAAAAAGTACTTAGCAGCAACAAGTTGTTTTTGAACCGAGTAAGAAGTCAGCACCAGTTTTCTTGGAGTATTTGTAAAAGATGGGTTCATACAATACGGAAGGTAATCCTTTAAAACATCTTGATAACTCTATATATGTAGTAATAAAGAATAAAGATTTTAGTGATAAAGGCATCTAATTTCCACTTTGTCCTGCCCACTAGCCGTTTGACTGGACAAGCTACTTAACCTCTCTAAACCTTACTTCCTTCATTTGTAACATGAGATTTTATACCTGTATCATTGGATTTTACTTATCGCAATGCTTGGCTCATAATGAGAATTCAAGAAGGGTACTTTATATATTATATTAACCTGCTTTCTTCTATGTATTATCAAAATATACACATAAATAATGTAATTCAAAATTGAAAAAGGCACACAAATTATGAAGATATAGCTGGGGTGATTTTTGTGAAGAAAGGAAATTATGTATGAATCTCAATATAGTATTGTTCTTGAAATCCGTTAATGGAAACTCATATAAATAGATAGTCCTTTATTTCAAGATTCCTATGATACTTTAGTAATTAAAGTCCCTGAATAGAGTGCAGATGAATATAAAATTCTGTTTCAGAGAGAAAAGAGTATAGAAAATGTATTACTTTTCTAAGAATAATGGTCCCATTTCTTTTAAAATTAATTATATATTGCCTATCTCAAAAACAAAGAAAAATTCTCTTTTTGCACTTCACACAGCATGTACTTTCCTTTAAATCCTGAAGTATATTATTAAAGTCTAAGGATAATATAATAATAGCAAGGCAGCCATCATCATTTAGCTGAAATGTTAAATATTTATAGAATTTTATTTTAGCTAAATCTGCAAACTGCTGTGCATATACTCTTTGTTGATACAGCACGTTCACAAAGGAACTGAGTAGACGTCTCCGAAATAACAACATTATTACTGTAAAAGGGGCTGCTCAAGCCGAGGAGATGAAGTTTTTCTCTGACACCACTCTGCCCCAGCCGTTATAGGAACAAGTTCAACTGGAGAGAGCAACCCCAAGACCCCAATATGTGGGCTTTCCACTGAGGACGCCGTGGGGAATGAAGAGACAGTTGTGTCCTATATTTTGTTCTCACAGTAGGAACAGTAATAACTACAGCCTTAGCAATTGAGTTAGAATTTTATTAGTCTTAATATGAAAGTTTTTGTATAAAAATTTTGACATAAAAGATGAAAAAAATGTTAGTTTAGGGGCTAGAGTTGCTTGGAGGGAACACTTTTCTTTATCTCACAGTTTTGTATTTGTAAGCAGAACACACCTAGGATTCTTGCTTCTCTTCTTCCTTCACGCCCTCACTGAGAAACAAAAGCCTGTGTTGACTCATTACTGCCTACAGAATCAATCGAATTTTCCTGTCCCAGCACAGAAATCTCCTCATGGTCTTGTGGAACTAGCCTAGTCCCGCACCTTATGCTCAGTTCTCTCCAACATACACCATGGGCTCCACCACCGATCTTCTCACCAACTCACAAAGCACAACTTCATGACTGCACACAGCACTCTGTTGATTAGGCATGCCCTACCCCCAATTCTGCTCCTTTCCCTAGAAAGCTCATTCTCCTGTTTTCTGACCCAATTCTGACTTCTTCAGTGAACTCTATCTGGTCTCCCCTGGGCAAAGTGAGCTGCTATATTTTCCACGTACCAACACTCCCGATACACATGGATCCTCTCTCTGAAAGAAGATCCATTTTAATAATGTGAAAGTCTGTCTCCCCCCAGGGTATGCAGAAAACTCCTGGTAGCTGAGAACAAGTCTTAGAAAGTGTGTCTCTTCACCACTAAGGAAGACCTATTTAGAAAGTCCATTTTCACAGAAAAGATATATAAATACTAATAAGGTTAACTATAAAATTACAAGACGTAAAATTATATTGTTGAATGATTAAATAAATAAGCTCTAAGGAAAAAAGAAAAGGAAAACTAGGCTCTAAAACTGAAAAAAAAATGAATGAATGTAGTATAATTAATGTATCTGTAAAGTATGTCCATGGCAGAGGAGGCAGAGAAAGCTGGATAGAAAGTGGTGCCTGACCAGGAGCTTTAGGAAGCTTAGATCTCCACAGGGAGAAGTGGGAGGGGGGCTTCCCAGAACCTGTAATATGCTTGTGGAGATGACAGAATTATAAGAGAAAGATCGCACATATGGCTACAACTTCCTCTCCCTTGGCTTTAATGCCATCTCTTTTTTCCTGGTTCTCCTTCAGCTTCTTTGGCTGTTCTTCCTTGGTTTCCTTTTGAAAGATGTTCTGCTGCTCAGCCATGTTCCTTTCATTCCACGGGGACTTCATGAATGATCTCTCTACTCCCACAGACTAAACGCCCATGTGTTTCCTGACACCTTTCTTGGCCTGCACTCTTCTCCTAGAGTGAGGCAGGTGCCTCTCCTGTGTACCCTGGGGATACTTCTATCACTGGCCCTGCCTTGCTCTAGCATCATCTCCTTCAGATGCTCTGCCCAGAGTCCTTCAGGGCTAGGACTTTTTCTTAACCCTTCCTTGAATACACAGCACATAACACAGAAGTTGGCTCATTAAAATTTAGTTGGCCAACTGAGACTAAACATATGTTCTCCTAAAGCTTAAAGAGTTGCAATTAGAAACGTCCCACACTGGTCAAAGGAAGTTTCTCTAATCAGGAGTTCTCTATATATGCAACAAATATTTGAAGTTAAAATGAAACTATCACAGAAACCTCTATGATAAATTCTTTTTGTTTTTAATTTTTAAGACTTTATGTGAGATAATCAAGAAAGGCCATACGTCATCACAAGTATTTTCAACTTTACAACACAGGGATCTGATTTTATTCCCATCGTTCAGGATAATGGTAATATCAGTCAGTTAACCAAATATTTCATAAATAACCCCTTCAAATGAAAATCTGTCCGAATTTTACATTACCCGTAAGCTCAAAGCTTCATCAATACCTCAGTTAAAATATCATCCCAGCTGTGGGAATAGTCCCAAACTGAAATTTATGTGACAGATGAAAAAAAAAGGCACATCTGTCTTTGTGTACCCTATTGGGGCAGGAAAGAGTTGCTCACTTAAAATGCTGAGAAGAGCTCTCCTGTCAGGTCTGGGAGGAGGATGGGAAATAAGGCTTTTTGATTTTAGGCACAGTTATTTTATTCCTTGCTCTAAAGCAGTCGGAAAAAGAAGAGAGACCAAATGGATCCTAGGAAAAACCTACTTAGAAAAGGATTTGCTGTTTCTCCAGTGATGGTTAGCCTGGGAGTATTTTCCTGCAACACTCCCTTATCCCTACCCAAAACTCCCTGGGCAGAATAATCAAAACTTACTGGCAAGCTGAGGTGAGTCCAAAGGATCACTGAATCAGAGAACAAAGAGATCTCTAAGATTTAAGGACAAAGTAATTTGATAATCAGAATGGGGCTGGTACTGGCCAGTAATCAGCTAGAAACAAAGTATTTAGCAGAATTTTACAAAGCCAAAATTCTGAGGCCACAGACCTTCTAGGGCTTCTCAGTGGCCCTCTTTATCTATCTCCTTTACTCACCCTGGAAGCCTCTATTATTATTATTATTAATATTATTATTATATATGCCATAATCCATCACATAAAATACCTGAAACTCCCAGGCACCTTGTACTATAGATTCAACCATGTATCCCTGGTACCTAGCACAACTCTGGCACACAGCATGCATAATAAATACTGGCAGCAGAAATAAGTTTTCCTACATCCTGGGATCTAAAAGAGACAACTTTTTTTTTTATTAATTTTATTTTATTATGTTAGTACCATACATTAAATCATTAGTTTTTGATGTAGTGTTCCATGATTCATTGTTTGCATATAACACCCAGTGCTCCATTCAGTATGTGCCCTCTTTAATACCCATCACCAGGCTAACCCATCCTCTCACCCCCCCTCCCCTCTAGAACCCTCAGTTTGTTTCTCAGAGTCCATAGTCTCTCATGGTTTGTCTCCCCCTACAATTTCCCCCCCTTCATTTTTCCCTTCCTACTTTTTTTTTTTTAAACATAATGTATTACTTGTTTCAGAGGTACAGGTCTGTGATTCATCAGTCTTACACAATTCACAGCGCTCACCATAGCACATACCCTCCCCAATGTCCATCACCCAGCCACCCCATCCCTCCCACCCCCCCACTCCAGTAACCCTTAGTTTGTTTCCTGAGATTAAGAATTCCTCATATCAGTGAGATCATATGATACTAGTCTTTCTCTGATTGACTTATTTCACTTAGCATAATACACTCTAGTTCCATCCACATCATTCAAATGGCGAGATTTCGTTTTTTTAATGGCTGCATAATATTCCATTGTGTATATATACCACATCATCTTTATCCATTCATCTGTTGATGGACATCATGGCTCTTTCCATAGTTTGGCTATCGTGGACATTGCTGCTCTAAACATTGGGGTGCACATATCCCTTTGGATCACTATATTTGTATCTCTGGGGTAAATACCCAGTAGTGCAATTGCTGGGTCATAGGGTAGCTCTATTTTCAACTTTCTGAGGAACCTCCATACTGTTTTCCAGAGTGGCTGCACCAGCTTGCATTCCCACCAACAGTGTAGGAGGGTTCCCCTTTCTCTGCATCCCCGCCAACATCTGTTGTTTCCAGACTTGTTAATTTTAGCCATTCTGACTGGTGTGAGGTGATATCTCACTGAGGTTTTGATTTGGATTTCCCTGATGCCGAGTGATGTTGAGCACTTTTTCATGTGTCTGTTGGCCATTTGGATGTCTTCTTTGGAAAAATGTCTGTTCATGGCTTTTATCCATTTCCTGATTGGATCATTTGTTCTTTGGGTGTTGAGTTTGGTAAGTTCTTTATAGATTTTGGATACTAGCCCTTTATCTGATATGTCATTAGCAAATATCTTCTCCCATTCTGTCAGTTGTCTTTTGGTTTTATTGTTTCCTTTGCTGTGCAAAAGCGTTTTATCTTGATGAAATCACAATTGTTCATTTTTGCCCTTGCTTCCCTTGCCTTTGGCGATGTGTCTAGGAAGAAGTTGCTGTGGCTGAGGTCAAAGAGGTTGCTGCTTGTGTTCTCCTCTATGATTTTCATGGATTCCTGTTTCACATTTAGGTCTTTCATCCATTTTGAGGCTATTTTTGTGTGTCGTGTAAGGAAATGGTCCAGTTTCATTCTTCTGCACATGGCTGTCCAATTTTCCCAGCACTACTTATTGAAGAGACTCTTTTTTCCAATGCGTATTTTTTCCTGCTTTGTCAAAGATTAGTTGACCATAGAGTTGAGGGTCCATTTCTGGGCTCTCTATTCTGTTCCAATGATCTATGTGTCTGTTTTTGTGCCAGTAACATACTATCTTGATGATTACAGCTTTGTAATAGAGCTTGAAGTCTGGAATTGTGATGCCACCAGCTTTGCTTTTCTTTTTCAACATTCCTCTGGCTATTCGGGGTCTTTTCTGGGTCCATACAAATTTTAGGATTATTTGTCCATTTCTTTGAAAAAAGTTGATGGTATTTTGATAGGGATTGCACTGAATGTGTAGACTGCTCTAGGTAGCATTGACATCTTCACAATATTTTTCTTCCAATCCAAGAGCATGGAACGTTTTTCCATTTCTTTGTGTCTTCCTCAATTTCTTTCATGAGTATTTTATAGTTTTCTGAGTACAGATTCTTTGCCTCTTTGGTTAGATTTATTCCTAGGTATCTTATGGTTTTGGGTGCAACTGTAAATGGGATCGACTCCTTCATTTCTCTTTCTTTTGTCTTGTTATCAGTGTATAGGAATGCCACTGATTTCTGTGCATTGATTTTATATCCTGCCATTTACTGAAATCCTGTATGAGTTCTATCAGTTTTGGAGTGGAGTCTTTTGGGTTCTCCACATAAAGTATCATATCATCTGCAAAGAGTGAGAGTTTGACTTCTTCTTTGCCAAATCAGATGCCTTTTATTTCTTTTTGTTGTCTAATTGCTGTGGCTAGGCCTTCTAGTACTATGTTGAATAGCATTGGTGATAGTGGACATCCCTGCCATGTTCCTGACCTTAGGGGCAGAGCTCTCAGTTTTTCCCCATTGAAAATGATATTCGCTGTGGGTTTTTCATAGATGGCTTTTATGATATTGAGGTAGGTACCCTCTATCCCTATACTCTGAAGAGTTTTGATCAAGAAAGGATGCTGTACTTTGTCAAATACTTTCTCTGCATCTATTGAGAGGATCATATGATTTTTGTTCTTTCTTTTGTTAATATATTGTATCACGTTGATTGATTTGCAGATGTTGAACCAACCTTGCAGCCCAGGGATAAATCCCATGTGGTCATGGTGAATAATCCTTTTAATGTACTGTTGGATCCTATTGGTTAGTATTTTGGTGAGAATTTTGGCATCCATGTTCATCAAGGATATTGGGCTGTAATTCTTCTTTTTGATGGGGTCTTTGGTTTGGGGATCAAGGTAATAGTGGCCTCATAAAATGAGTTTGGAAGTTTTCCTTCCATTTCTATTTTTTGGAACAGTTTCAGAAGAATAGGTATTAAATCTTCTTTAAATGCTGGTAGAATTCCCCTGGGAAGCCATCTGGTCCTGGGCTCTTGTTTTTTGGGAGATTTTTGATGACTGCTTCAATTTCCTTAGTGGTTATAGGTCTGTTCAGGTTTTCCATTACTTCCTGGTTCAGTTTTGGTAGTTGATACATCTCTAGGAATGCATCCATTTCTTCCAGATTATCTAATTTGCTGGCATACAGTTGCTCATATGTTCTTATAATTGTTTGTATTTCTTTGGTGTTGGTTGTGATCTCTCCTCTTTCATTCATGATTTTATTTATTTGGGTCCTTTCTCTTTTCTTTTTGATAAGTCTGGCCAAGGGTTTATCAATCTTGTTAATTCTTTGAAAGAACCAGCTCCTAGTTTCGTTGATCTGTTCTACTGTTCTTTTGGCTTCTATTCCATTGATTTCTGGCTCTGATCTATTATTTCTCTTCTCCTGCTGGGTTTAGGCTTTATTTGCTCTTCTTTCTCCAGCTCCTTTAGGTGTAGGGTTAGGTTGTGTATTTGAGACCTTTCTTGTTTCTTGAGAAAGGCTTGTATTGCTATATACTTTCCTCTTAGGACTGCCTTTGCTGCATCCCAAAGATTTTGGACAGTTGTGTTTTCATTTTCACTGGTTTCCATGAATTTTTTTAATTCTTCTTTAATTTCCTGGTTGACCCTTTCATTCTTTAGTAGGATGCTCTTTAGCCTCCATGTATTTGAGTTCTTTCCGACTTTCCTTAAAAGAGACAACTTTTAGATCAATGGTCACAATCTCAATTCCTTGGCACAGTGATATATTTTATTTGTAAAATGATATCTCATTACTAACAAAGTACTAAACTTTGCATATTTAGTTTCTTTTCTGCAAATGAGTTGGGTTTTAATGTTATTCCCTAATAAGACTGTTCATATTCATCTCCATCCAAATGCTGTCCTAAATGAGCAGTGAGCAGAGTGAAATGAGGCTGAAGCTTGAAGGACTGTACATGGTCTATGCTGTAGCCTGAGGTGCACGGCCCACCTGAACTTCATCTGCCAGGTATGTCAGGGTAGGTAAACGGAGGAGTATGGCTCCATCAGAGGACCATAGACTTCCAGCTTCCCTCTTCAGCAAACAGACCTCTAAGAACAAAGTCTTTAGAGCCAGATAACAAGAACGGCCCCAGAGGCCAACCAGGGAAATGCTGGCCCAGTGTACATCAACACGGTACATGAAGCACAGAGCAACAGGTCTATAGTCATCCGTTGCTACCTAGACAGAAAGAACTGCCTCCCACTCACTGTAACCTAGGGAAAGGCAGAGAGGCTGATGTAACGGCAGACACTAACACAACAAAGAAGGTCCAGCGAGACACAGGAGAGGGCCATGACAACGGCTCCAGGACCTCAGGACTAGGCTTGGTACCGGTTATACACTTGGGACCTGCTATTTTCCCACTCCATCACTTTGCACAGCTGTTATTGTTTATGACTTAAAATAATGCCCTTATTGTTCATCTTTCTTTTTTTTAATTTTATTTTATTGTTATGTTTATCACCATACATCATTAGTTTTTGATGTAGTGTTCTATGATTCATTGTTTGTGTATAACACCCAGTGCTCCATTCAGTACGTGCCCTCTTTAATACCCATCACCAGGCCAACCCATCCCCCCAACCCCCTCCCCTCTAGAACCCTCAGTTTGTTTCTCAGAGTCCATGGTCTCTCATGGTTCGTCTCCCCCTCCGATTCTCCCCCTTCATTTTTCCCTTCCTGCTATCGTTGTCTTTTTTTTTTTTTTTAACATATAATGTATTATTTGTTTCAGAGGTACAGGTCTGTGATTCAACAGTCTTACACAATTCACAGTGCTCACCATAGCACATACCCTACCCAATGTCTATCACTCAGCCACCGCATCCCTCCCACTCCCCACCACTCCAGCAACCCTCAGTTTGTTTCCTGAGATTAAGAATTCCTCATATCAGTGAGATCATATGCTCATCTTTCTTGACGGACACAAGGCAGGGCTTGTGACACGACAGTTTCTGGCACAAAGTGCGCACTATCACAAATATCTGCTAAATGCACATGCTCTTGTCTTCTCATACCTTTTGAGTATGAGAAGGAATGGCTGATTAAGCAAGAATTACACTTCTTATCATAAACAGACTCCAAACTCACTGAGGGTAGGGATAATGGTCGAATTGTTTATTGCCGTATTCTCAGTTTTAGCACCCTGTAGTCCTTCAACAAATGTTTGCTGAATAAATGAGTGAATGAATTCATATATCTTATTTGGCTATAGATTTGTTGGTAGATTAATATAGTTCACTTCTGATATCATTTTACTTCATTCATTCAAAAGTCTGATAACTACTAGAAGACAAGCCCACAGGTGCTAAGGAAAAAGAGCTGGAAGATTTCTGTCCACATGGAAGTCAAGGTCTAAACAAGAGAAACACATGAACAAATTATAACAGTAAGTTTGTTAAATTCAAAAACTGAGGTTTGTGTATTTTAAACAGCTTCAGTCAGAAAGTGTCCTAATCAGGAAGAAAGTCCTAAACAGGGATGTCCCAACTGTCTATTCATGATCATGACATGTGAGCGGAGACTACCCTAGTAATTGTGTTTGCCAGAGGACTAGCCCCAAAGGCAAGAATTACACACCAGAGGCCCCCAAACATATAGCATTCCTGATCATAACACTGCCAGGTAACCTGTTTCAGACTCTTTAGTTGTCATTTAACTTTCTCAAACATATCCCAGAGAAAATGTTAGGATGGTGATGAGCCTATTCACTTTAGCCGTCCCGATATCCCACCAATTACAAGGCCAACTATTTAAAGGAAAGCTCTTAATTTAGCTCATTTATATAAATTTCAGTATTATATAAGCAGATTTGCCATTAGACTTTGAATCCAAAGTACTTAAGTAGTATATAAGTATCATGAGAGTCTTAAAGGTCACACATTTCTTGGTCTCTAAAATCCTTTTCAGAGCAGCATATCCCTTTATAAACAACTGTTAGTACTATTTTTTAAACTATATTTTAAAAATTAAATTTTCCAATTACAAAACATAGTTCCCATTGCTAAATGATGCTATCATGATCCAACAGCTAACTTATGCTTAGGAACATAATTGTATGTGCTTACTTTAGCACTTTGTCCAGAAATGTCAACCACTTGAAAATGCAAAAGCATATTATACAATTAAAATCGTACTTATTCAGCATTGTACAATATTTAGCACTTGTTCCAGTTACCGACCCATGCGTAATAAACCATCCCCAAACCTAGTGACATAAAGTAAATAGTTATTTCTCATGGTTTTGTGGACTGAATGCAGACTGACATGATTTTAAGAGCTGACTGTTATGAGACATCAGTTCTCAGTCTCTCTTATAACTGCAGTCAGTTGGCTATAGATAAAGTCATTTGAAGGTTCAAACAGGCCAGGTGTCCAAAATGGCTTACTCACATGGCTGGCAGTTCATGTTGGCTGCTGTGTGGAGTGCCTATCTGTGATGTCACCACAGGACTTGTGGTCTTCACAGCATGGTTCCAAGAGACACAGGCAAAAGTTACAAGCTTTCTTAGGATGGAGCCTCTGAGCTCCTACAATATTAACTCTGCTGCATTCTATTATTGGTCAAGCAAGTCACTGTGGCCAGCCCACATTCAAAGGAAGGGAAGTTAGATTCTGCCTGTGGATGTAAAGAGCAGCATGTACGTGCAAGAAGGGAAAAAAAGTGATGGCAACCATCTTGAAGACACCATTACCACACTAACACACATTATGTTTCAGGCGAATGGTTCTAGGTTTGTTTGTTTGTTTCCAAAATATCAAGTTAACTAAAGAAATACTGAATGATAATGTAAGTACCATTAAAAAAATCAAATTAAAAGTAAAAAAAAAGTAAAAATTAAAAATTAAAATTAAAAAACTTTAAAGGAGAATTAAAAAAATCTGCATAAAAATCACATATGATGCCTGGGACCAGTTCAATCCTTCACATCAATATAACTCTGCCCTTGTAACTCTAAATACAGTAAAGAGAACTTAACTCCACAAAAGACTTTTGTCCATTTTCCATAGGATAATTTACCTACCCCATAAATTTGTCAAAAGTATGAAATCCAATTTATTTTAAGTTTTCATCTCTTACTATCAAAGCCTATAGAAATTCAGGGAACCAATTATCACATTCTAGAATGCCTGGACCAGAAGTCCTATTTTAAACTGGGAACATCATTTGATGTGCCAGAAAAGTATCCCTAAACCAGGGAACCAAAAGTTTCTTTGCTGGTGATTTTAAGAGAGCTGACTAGCTCATGAGCCTAGCTGCACAGAGAATTAAAAAAGGAGGTGCTCTGCCAAGTGGGTCGATGACCATCAAAAAGAATTTTCACAGAAAAGAAAAAGGGAAAAAGAAAGAGAGAAAATGATGCTGTCAGTCCCTGAAAGGGGAGTTATTTTTCAAATGGCCTGATTTTCCCTTTTACAAAGGAAAGGCAGCTTACTGTGTTAGAATAAGAATGTTCAATTTCATGCAGGTGTATTTTCTGAGCCAAATAAAACACAACAGTATCTCAAAGCCATTTATCTTAAATGATTCATGTGTAAGGCATCTAAAATTCCCCAAGAACTATGTGTGGAAATGAAGATGTATTAATTCCAAAACCAAATTAAAGATGTTTTCAAATAGTGGCAATGAGCCATACCCTTTTGTCCCCACAAGCACAAAAGCTGGTGAAATTTAGAAAAATCCAAAATAAAAACACATTTCAGTGTTTTCTCTCAAGTCATAATAAACTTCTAAAAGTTTATTAGTGCTCGCTTCGGCAGCACATATACTAAACTTTTAAAAGTTTATTAAATTTGTTTTTAATCTCTTCCTCTTTTCTAGATATAAAAACACTCTAAATCTAAATTTCTAAACCTACTAGCTACACTTCCTGTCTCTACGTGGAACATCACCATATGCTGAAGTGCCCCTTCCAAGCATCTCAGGTTCATCAGGGACTCCTCCCTAGTCTTCACCACCTACAGGCAGTACATGTCTACACCTTTTCAATACTGTTTCAAAGGCGTCTCTCATATACGTTCCTACTTTCAAGTCTACTGGCCACCTGGTGTGGGCTCTCTGTCTAGCGCAGCTGGCTGCCTCAGGCCTCCTGACTGGGTCTCCCTACCTCCAGGACGGCCTCCTTTCATTCACACTTGAGGATATCTTCAGAGAAGCCTTTCTAAAAGAGAGTTAATCATGTCATCCCTCTACTCAAAATAAAACACATCACACAAAACAACACACTTCCAGGATTCATACCAACTCCTGCATCCTGGTCTGTCACAACTACAGCTGGACTCCAACATGCATCCTCAGACTTAACAGTGGAGAGGCCACCCTACGGGATCTGGAGCTACTACCTTTCTCTCTTTGCCCCAGCGGTTACATCCGCCCAGCATGCCCTCCTCCCTATTCCTCAAAGCTCAACTCAAATACCACCCTCTCTCTCTAGCGTTTCCTGGAATGAATTCACCCACCCCCTTCCTGATACAACAGGCTTGCTTCTGCATCTGTCTCTAGGTTTTTTAGGAATGCCTCATAATGTGTTCATGAAGATTGCAAGCCAATTCTTACCCTTAAAAGACCGCTTTCTGTTCTCAACAAAGGCTACAAAAATCCTCTACAATGTTCCTGTAGCTGGGAAAATTCTTCTTGCCTTTCTTCCTCTTAGTATCCACTTCTCACTTCTCCTCCAGCATCTTCACCCACAATGAATTAACTCTTCTCTTTCCTTCAACATCATGCTTACATTGCATCCACATGGTGCACCCTATGGGTGCTCTAGTCAGATATTTTTGTATAGTTTTCCAATTGCTACAACGGCATACCACCCCCACAGCCTCCAGATAAATTCAGCTGTGCCTGATGTCCAGGACTCTGAGACATACTACTCCGGGCTAGCCTCAGAGACCCAGGGTCACTGCATGGTGTCAGAAAAAAAGTGCAAAGTGCACATGTTTGTTTAACCCACCGAAAACCTGAACTACCTGGGACTCAGGGACAGGAAGTTTCATGAAAGAAAATTAACAAAATAAAAAACAACATAAAAGACTTGCTGTTACTTTGAACCACTGGCAATTACTTGCATCTTCATATTTGTAAGAACTAATCTGGCTCTTCCCACAAACAAGGCTGGAGAGACAGCTGTGATCTTGAAACTTATGTAAGCTAATTGGGTTTCTAAGTGGTGTTCAAAAGGCAGACTCTCTGAAATAACTTTCTAATTGGTCCAGGTGCTTTCCATGTTGAAATTCAAAAGTGATTAAGTAAGATGTGAAGCCTTCTGTAGTAAATAATTATAAAAACAATTCCTTTTGAACCTAATGTTTACAAAATGGATATTTATGAGCATGTGCCCCGTTTCAGTGAGAGTGTTTTGGCTCAATGTGTCTAAGACAATAAAAACCCAAGGTCCATAATTTCCAGATGATTTTTGTTCCTAAGTGTAATGTACTAATTTGGGACTTGAGACATTACACATAAAGATATCTACCTTGGATATAATTTAGGGTGCTCAAGAAGACCTTTCAGACAAAAGGACTACAGAGATAAGGAGGGGAGGGTCTGCCAGGGTGCCTGGAGCATCTCCAGGCTTAAAACCCCTGGGAAAATAAATACTGCCTTTTGAGGTTGTTTCATTTAAAAGGTTTGGTTTGAAGCCACAGTGTCCAAACTAAAGAATCCCTCCCACCCACGTGCAAAAGAAGTCTTCATCCCCACGAAAAGCTGTCTCCTCCAACACCCAAGCAAAGAAAGGAGCCCATGAATGGGAAGGAGAGAAGGTAGATAGGAGAGAACCTAGACAGAGATGAGAAATGGTTCATAATGCATTGCCCTGTGGGAGGCCTGCCAAGCCCTGCCCTGAGGCTGACTGACCTCTCCACATCCTGGGAAACAGAACCCCTTTGTCCAAACCTAACACAATGGCCTAAACTACATGCGCCTGTAAATGGGGATGCTTCCCTAACTAAATGGAGGTGTTGACTGGTCATGGAGTGTAAGACTTTAATTTTCTGCTTGGAAAGCAGATAGAAGCAGAAAATCTTATCTAGAGACATTAATTAAGTACAAGAAGCTATCCCAACAAACCTAAATAGCTAAGATAAATTACTGCTTTTAAAATGTGAAAAAAACACAAAGAACATCACCTTCACACTAAACAGAAAAAAAAAAAAAAAACCAAAAAACAAACAAACAAAAAAAAACAAAACAAAAAAAAACCTGCTGGATAATCTACATCATTGTTTTGAACCTAAGGTCATGGGATGTTTTGTGAGTCCCCAGACAAGCAGGTGAACTGAATGCCACAGAGATGGAACACAAGAACTGTTTCCTCTTGGTCACAGCACAGAGGATGAGGCAGCTGTCGGGTCAGTGGGTGGGAAGAAAACAAGTAAAACTTTAAAGGATTCTTCAAGGTCCTTTGTGGGCTATGGGGATGGTTCAGAGTAGAATCGGGGGGACCCAAGCACACTGGAAGTCCACACCATTCATAGCTTCTTTTCCTTTGGCTCCACCAGGTGCTGGTGAGAAAGATGAGGGGCAGGCAGGGAGGACTGGAGACTGGAGAGTCACGACGCAGGCTATGGGGCCTGACGAGCTTTCAGGGTGGAACAGGCCCTGCGTGACCATGAGGCGGTGACTGGCCACCGCCAGGGAACAAGCACAAGGCCACAGACCCTCCTGACACAGGAAACAAATGCCTTCAGTCTCTGCCTTGTCTTGTATCTTATCTCCGTCAGGAGGCAAAAGCCATAACCTGCTGGGGGTGAGGCAGGAACCCCGTGCACACACTGGTCCCAGGTGAAGGACTGTGCCTCTGGGGAAGGACAGAAGCTTGCCCACACCCCGCACCCTGCAGAGACTCACAGGGGAGGTGCTCTCGGACCTGCTTTTGCCCAAGACCCACACTGACGTGTAGAAGAGGTCTGCTGCTGCCAGAAGAGGAGTGACAACCTCACTTATACCCCAAACTCTCCACTGACACAAGGCCAAGTTCAGCCACCTGCCCTTCTAGACCTGTGCTGTGGAATTTTCTGCGATGACAGAAATGTTTTATAACTGTGCTGTCCAATACAGGAGCCACAAGCTGCATGTTCTATGAATCAGCCTTACTTGTAATTAAATTCCAAACACTTGTAATTATAATTAATTACAATTACATTTTAAATAACCACATGTAGCTTGTGCCTAGGACACTGCCGCTCTAGACCTGTACTAAGGCAGAGGCAGAAGTTGCCCGCCACAGGCTCAGAGTAGGAATGCTGAGAAAGTTCCACTTTAGAGACTCAGGTACATAGCACTTGCCTCCCCCTATTGCTCGAACAGGAGAACCAAGAGAACCCTCTGCCCCACTCACATCTCATGCTGAGTAACAGGGTCTGTTTGGTAGAGGAGAATTACTGCAGAAAACCCCTGACCACCCAGACTTCCCAATAAGAACATGGAAATAGCAGCCCACCATGGGAGAAGCTTAAAGCCTATGGTACCTGTAGCAACAACAAAACCCAAAGATAGTTCAACTATTGACCAGATTGGCTCAACCCCTCACATTAATGGCCTGGCAGAAAAAGGTGTATCTACTTCCAGGTATACGTAACATTTACCTTGATGTCTACTATTCTTTCACACATGTAATAGGCATTGAATAAAAATTCTGTCTGACACACAAAAAGCAACTCCCCCAAGCCCATTATCAACAGACAGAACAGACAACACAAAAAGATCAAAGGATGGCCCAGATGGTGAAACTATCAGACAACTTCAAGTAACTATAATTAATATCTTAAAGAATCCAGTGAAAAAGTGGACAACATGCACGAACAAATGGGTAATCTTAACAGACATGGAAGTGATTTTTTTTTAAAGCCAAATGGAAATATTAGAAGTGAGAAACATGGTATCGAAGATGAACTCCTTCAATAGGCAGACTGGGAACAAAAGAGGAACGATTCAGTGAAACTGAAAATATATGAATGGAAATTAGAAACACAAACAACAAGAAGAAAAACACTGTGGTTAAAAATCAAAAAGCTGCCAAAGCAAAACGAAACCAGAAGAGAACTACCAAGAGCTATGGAACGACATCAAACAATCTAACACATGTACTCGACATCCCTTAAGAAAAAGAAGGAAAGGAAGGGACCAAAGAAATAATTTCTAAAACACAGCTGAGAATTTTCCAAAATATAGCTATTAATAACAAACTGTCAATACAAGCAGGATGGATACAAAGAAAAACACATCTAGCACAACAGTGTTGAAAACCAAAAATAAGGAGAATATATAATACATTGAAGGAAATGGATAAAAGGAAATTAAGCCTTGGACTTAAGCCATGGCCTCTCCATAAAAGACCAATGACTGTTTAGCCTTTTAGTAAAATGTGGATTCTAGCAAAATTGTCTCCCACATTTGCAGCCCTTACTGGACCACATAAACGATAACCAGGATGAAAGGATTTTGTGTTCCCTCGCTAAGGCATCCATGCAGTAACCACAGAATGCGAATCTGAGGGTGCAGGCATGGCATGGCATTTTGTGTAGACTAACCAAAACTTCTCAAAGATGTAAGTTGCTGAATAGTGTGGTTTTTGTTGTTGTTGTAACAGAATTAAAATGATCTTTCGAGATAGGGCAAAATCGCCCGGAATTAGAATGATCTAAATACTAAACGTAATGTGAATACAAAACTGAAACTGAAATGTGTTACGGTCCAAATGTAATGATATCGTTTTTGTATTTGGTCCTATAAAACCCAATAATATTGGGGAAAATATGAATTTGCAGAGATTGTTCCTCTAGAACTTTTTTTAAAAGTCTCTTTTGGTTCTTGACGTTAATTAGATTGCATTAGCTGATAATTAGCTTTTGGAAAGTTGCACTAATAAGCAAAGAATATCTGTATCCATTCAATGCTTAGGAAATATAATTTCAAAACTAAAGCTGTCTATGATAAAATACAAATAATGCATGAAAAAGAATTAGAGTTTGAGGCAAAACCTGAGAGGCTTAGATCTACTTACCCTGTTCCTCTAGAGTACTCCACTAATTGTATGGGATTCTGTCTAAAATGCTGGGTGCTTCTAGTTGAGACCCTGTTGGGTGCTCCCTTAATCAAAGGCTGGGATTTGTTTTCTTTTCCTGCAGTGAGTGCTCGAGAGCTGCTAAAAGGTACCACCTGCACCTGGACACCTCAAGGCAGTTCCAGGATCCTCAAGTCAAGGCTCAAATATTCAAATGAACATGAGACTTTTAAATTTGGGGTCGTTACTGCAGTTTGTTTAGTTTAAAAATATACAAGAAAGTACATCAGTTGGTAGAGTCAAAATATTCAAGTAAACAAAAGGCAGATGTATGTACTAGGTAAGGGGGTCGGCTCTGCAGCCAATCTGCTTGGGTTCCCATCTCATTTTTGCTCCTTACTGGCTTAGGCCTCAGTTTCTCATTTTTTAAAAAAGGGATCATAATAATATCTACCTTATAGGGGCCTAAAAGAATTTTTAAATTCATTAACAAGTTGTTATGAGACCTAAATTTTGTAAGGCTTCTTAAATGAATAAATATGAAGGCCCAGACCTGGCATGGGATAGTGGTCTTTGTAATTATAACAATTTGTATCAGTCTCATTAATAAACTTTATATTAAAACAAAGTAAAAAACTAATCAAATTGGAAATATTACTTTCTTGAGGGGACCCAAAAGGTATTTTTTTTCCTGCAGTGATTTTCTTCTGTGGTATAATCATGTCTATCATCCGTAATCAAGTGCAATAATATAGTTATGTACCCATCATGCCCAGATTTTGGTTAATATCACTAGTTTCACTGAGAGGAACCAGGTTCCTTGTATGCTGGCAGCTTTAAAATGCATTATTAACAGCACTATGAAGACTGCACACATAAGATAACTTCTTAGGCTGAACTAAAACTAACTTAAATCTCTTTAATAATGCTCAAGGTGAAATAAATATTTAAGTCATATCATTACAGGCCGTCATATTTGTCTAATCCTTTATTGTTTATGAAGTAATTTTATATTCAGTAAGTACTCCAATTACTAATATCCATATAATATAAATATGATGTTATAAACCAGAAGGAGAAACCTGCTATGGATTTGCTTTAATGAGTACAGAAACTGCCTCTGTCCTCCACCAGAAAGATAAGAAGAGTGATTTTCTTAACAGGACCTCCGAGGGTATTTTTTATGGCCTACAGAACTGACGTGGAAGGCTAGAATATTATTATACTGGAAAGGATATTATTATTATGTGTTTTCTCTAAAGTTTGTATTTTATAGCTAAGGTAAAAAAGTGAAATCCAGGAAAGGCCGAAATTAGAATTGCTCTTGAGGGATTAAGCAGGTCTCTTCAAAGCTGGAAAAACATGTCATTTATGTACAGATCATAAGCACCTTTAAAAGGCCAGACTGAAAAGGAACTGTGTGAGAGATAATACAGTGGAAAGACAGGTAAAGCAAATTCAAGAACTATTTAAAACATCAAATTTCCAAGTGGAAAGTTCATATAAAGTATCTAATTGTGCCCTAAACAGAATAGTGGGTTAAGAAATGTAGCTGGATGGAGGGTGAGCTGCTCACGGGTTTTTATATAGCAGGTGAGGCAGATGCTTGAGTTTGGGAAAGCCGTATGTAACAGGATGACTAGAGTGCAGTGACAAGTGTTGACAAGCTAAAAAACACAGGGCACCCTTGGAAAAGAATGGAAGGCAGTACCAGGCAGCACCCTGTGAAGCAGTGAGTTGTCCTTTCCTGTTTTCTGTCCCTTCCGATAACTTACATTATTTTCAACATCTTTCTTGCAAATGTATTTGCTCATGTGTATTAATTGGTGTTCACATGCTTACAGACACGCCTCTCTTCAAAAATGTTCCTATTACTGGCAAATGCCCTGCAAGGCACCATCTTTTATACTTTTTAGTCCTAAAATGTTGTGTTCTATTTATTTGGCAGTTTGCCATTGATAATTCTTATTACTCCTGAGCACTTATTCCTAACTGAAAGAATGGGGATCCTTTTGGAATTTGGACTTTTGTTTCTTTCATTGTTTTGTCTTTTTCTTAATTAATCCCCAAATGTCCATCCTAAATATGAACATATAATTTTAGACACATCACTTTTACTTTCTCATGCCAAGTTAAATATCTTTAAAAAAAAACTAAGTATAGTTTTATAATAAATATTGAGACAGAATATAATCTTACCCTGGTGTGAGTACGAATATGCATCTTCAGTCCATCATTTTTACTGAATCCTTTTTCACAGTAAGGGCATTGATAGGGACGCTCACCTGCAAAGGAAGTCTTCAGGTCAGAAAAAAGTAAACTAGCAAAGCAAGCACTGCCATCACTCCCCCAACTCATATCCTAATCACCACATATGCTCTTTGCACTGCCAAAAAGAGGCTCCCTGCACAGCTGGGCTGACACACCATGGGCGCTGCAGGGCAAAGGACTGTGCCTTCCCCTCCTGTGGAGAGGGACTGAGCCCAGAGCACTTCCAACATTTCAACATTGGCCAGCAGCAGGCTTCTTGCATATTCCTTTTATTTATTTTTATTTTTTAAAAGATTTTATTTATTTGAGAGTGAGCGAGTGAGAGAGGACACATGAGCAGGGGCAGAGGGAGAGGCAGAGGGAGAAGCAGACTCCCCTGCTGAGCAGGGAGCTTGACATGGGGCTTGATCCCAGGACCCTGGGATCATGACCTGAGCCAACGGCAGACCCTTAACCGACTGAGCTACCCAGGTGCCCCGGCATATTCCTTTTACCACTTGAGCCCAAATTAAATCTTCTGATTTTAAGAATCTCTTAAAAGGACTTTATATTAATCCATTCATTCTGTCACTGTACTACTCATTATAGGGGTCTTTAATTGATTTATTGATTCTTTGTTTTAACAAAGACTTCATATTCTGTCTCAGTTGGGGTGATGAGTTTCAAAAGAATTTCACACATTGGTACAGGTTAAACAGAACCACTGGTAGTTTAATAATTGATCCATACTTGCTGCTATAACTGAGTATCTTGCATCTAGAGGTTATTATTTAGAAAAGAGCCAAGTCATTTTTTTTAAAAAAACTTACAAGTAAACGTACACATCACATTAAAAAAAAAAAATTCTACTGTGAAATGACAAAAATGTGACAAAATTTAGTCTCCAGGAGGAATTTGAAGCTGCCCTCTAGTCAAAGCCTAATTATTTAGAAAAAACAGTCACTCAAAATCACTATTTCTTCTTTATTGTCTCATTTAACAATGCACTTACACGGGAGGATGCTAGACCCTGCAATCAAAGATGGACACAGTATAACGTTTGCCTTCTGCAAATGTAAAACGTCCTATCTGTCTTTCCTTTCCCTCAGGGACAGGGCTTTTCACAAGCAGCACAATTAGTCCTTTACTCCCCCATGTACCATTTGATTCTCATTCTCGTTCAATCCGGGTATCACTCGCATTATTCCAGCAAACTCCCCTATCAGGTCAACAATGAAATCCTTGCTGCTCCAATGGTCACTTGGCATCACGGTCTTCCTGGACCTCTCCCTAGTCATGAGATGACAGCGACATTCTTGAGGGGCCTTGCTCTGTCTATGAACTGAGTGTTTTCAGCAGTAACATCACAGGGGGGCGAATATAGCAGAGCCCCCAGCACAGCCGCATTTTCCCAGCCTCTCCCTGAGAAGGAGCACCCAGGACTCTCCCCTTGAACTGGGCACTGTAAAATAGGATGACAACCATCCAGAATGGAAATGAATAAACAATAAAGTAACAATGGCAGTACAAACAGAAGCAGGACTCTTTACAGAACTATCTACACTTCCCAACTTCTTCTGTGAGATAAAAGTCAACCTTTGTACTAGATAAGTGGACCTGGAATTTTTGGCCTTATTATAATCATGACCCTACGGGTGTCTTTACTATCAGAAGACTAAAGGTGTAGAGTCCAACTTATTTGAAAAACTATGAAAGTATAATCTTATTTTAACACTAAGTTGATAATATATATTTATCGTAATTCCAGATCTCTCTGTTGAGACCTGGTCTTGAGACAGCCATATGTCCACCAGGTATCTTCATTTGGATAGCCCATGGACAAGTCAAATACAGCGTTCTGAATTCATGTCTTCAACTTCTGATCCTGGGTATCCTGCAAATCCTGTCCTGACTAGTTATACCACGCTCACCCAGTTACCAAATAAGAAACTTAGCCCTCCAACGTACTTCCTCTTACTCACTGCCCCCTGCATCCAGTCTCTAAGTCGTACTGATTGCCCTTCTCTGATATTTCTAGAATTCTCCTTGATGATGGGGACAAAAATGAAAATAATATTAATAGCAGTAGCAGCAGCAACAGTATTGGCAGTAGAAGGAGTAGTAGCAACAACTATCATTTATTGAGTTCTTGACCATCTAACCTTTCCCATGCATAGCCCCCTTGCAAAAAAAGAACTGAAGAATACAGCAAAACGCTAATCTAATGGTGGTAACACCTGCATCGTAGAATTCCAGATAATTTTTTATTTCCTTCTTCATAAAGTATGAAAAGCAAAGTAAACTTTAAGATTTTCAAAGTTTATCTTACTTTAGTGATAGATAATGAGGAATGCTAAAATGTTTAATAACAAGTCAATCAAAAATCAAATCTGGATTACAAATAAAGCATGATAAAAATAGTAAGGTGGTTTACACTTACAAAAAGTCATTTCAAAAATTTTCTAGCAAGCCTAAAATAATTTAATATTCATGGCTATTCTCTTTGTATAGCTTTGGGTGTTGTCTTGCTCTCCAAATACCAATAGACTAGCCAGCAAACAAAAATCAAAGACTCGCAGTCATCAGGTAAATTGTATGTTAATTAAGCCGAATATAATACACCAGGTTATTATTTTCTTTCATAATAGCTAAAGTGATTAAGCAAGGAAAAAGATATAGTTAAGGAATTTTAGAGAATGCAGCATAACAAATTCATTCCCTACCTTACCTAGTGTCATAATATAGAAATTTTCTCTATAGACATGAAAACGTTAACTTTTCTTTTGTTAGAAGCATAGATTTTCTCCTTTTTTTAGAATCTGATTGTCCTGAATTTGAATAATACTTGTCCTCTTTCTAGTTATAACTCTGGGGAAGTTATTCAACCTCACTAAACCTCTGAAAAATGGGATAAATTGTATCTATCTCATAGGGACAGTGACCATATATTCAGGTTTGCCTAAGGCAGTCTCAGTTTATGCTGGTTATCCCAGAACAATGATTAACAGTACTCCCTTCACTTTCACCAGTGTCCCAATTAGGACAATAAAAATACCCAGTTAACTATTATGGTTTGAACTGTACCCCCCCAACACACCTCTAATTCATATGTTGAAGTCCTAACCCCCCCACTCCAGTACCTCAAAATGTGTCCTTGGAAATGTTCTTTGAGTAGTGTGGATCCCTAATCTAATCTGACTGGTATCCTTATAGGAAGATGGTCATACGAAGACAGAGACACACAGGGAGAACCCCATGCAAAGAGCACAGAGATGCTGCCACAAGGCAAAGAACCACCAGAAGCCAGGACCTAAAACAGATTCTTCCCTAGTGCCTTCAGAGGGCATGTGACCCTGCCGACACCTTGATCTCATACTTCTAGCCTTCAGAACCGTGAGACAACAAATCACTGTTTAAGCCACTCAGTTTGTGGTACTTTATTACAGCAGTCCTAGCAAACTAATACAGTCACCTGACTCACAGTGTTGGCAATTATTATTTTCAATGATGTCTATCTCTCTGCTGCCCATGACGCTGCTGTAAACTGCCCAGGAGAGAAACTGGTATCTCTAGAGGACTGAATTGCTGCCCCATCCCTACTCCAACACTGAAATCCAGGGATACTGAGCTGGTATGTTTGGGAAACTTGAGTAAGTCTAACTCTACTTATTCATTCTACTTTCCCAGAATATAACTCCAGTTTTAAAGAATGTCACTGGGTAAATGGCTTTGATAAACAAAATTCATTTGAAATCTAGAGTGTGTGGTTTGCAAATCAGCCCAGACTGTACATTAAATTGCTACCTTCTCTACCTGTTTGGTTGGAGCATCTTTGCAGGAATCCTGCCCTTAAGACTCTGAGGACAAAGCCATTTGTGGTCCCACATAATCTGAAGCTGAAGGTTACCTGTATAAATCAACATGCTAATAACTATTAAAGTCATTTTCCTAATTTTCATACTAAAGGAAGCTGTTATTCTTAGTTTTTTCACATTATGCATATGGTATCTTCCTTCATTATTTCAAATTATTGTGATAAATATGTCTCTAGGAAATACATTTGTCTACACATAAAATTATTCTGGAGCAAACAGGAACCAATCTTCAATGTGAGTTAACCCTGAGAATATAAATCTTTCTTTCTTACTTGAACACTGCCAGTACATAGGTTCTGATGCACAATATGAAGCAAATCCAAGGAACTACCATTTTTTTAGAGATTTTATTTATGCATTTATTTGAGAGAGAGAGTGCATGAGTGGGGGGAGGGGCACAGGGAAAGGGAAAAGCAGGCTCTCTGCTGAGCAAGGAGCCCAACATGGGGGCTCAATCTCAGGACCCTAAGATCATGACCTGAGCTAAAACCAAGAGTCGGACGTTTAACCAACTGAGCCACCCAGGTGCCACAAGAACTACTATTTTTTTAATATCTCTGATAGATTTAGACACTGTCTTCATTTTGCTCAGGCTAATTAAAATGTTCAAATTTTAACTAACCTGAATATTAATTAATCTAGTAATTAGCTAAAAAATAGCTAAAAACCAATCTAAATGGAAATAATAATAGCTTAAACATATAGAACCTCTGTTCTGTTCAGAATGCCTAACGTATATTAACAATTTCAATTCTTGCAACCTTATGATCTAGGTATTCTATCCCTAGTTACAAATGAGGAAAGTAAGCCACTGAAAGGGTAAGTACTTTGCTCAGGATGACACAGCTATTAAGTGGTGGAATCAGAATTTTAACCCTTAACTCTTATGCCATTACATAAATTAATAATACAGCTAGTATTTTGTGTAAATGAGGTTAGCCTTTCTAAAGTTTCTGACAAAAACTCAGCTTCTTGTAATAGCAGTTAACATTAACCAGATCTTTTTGGCTGGTAAATTAAAGCATTCTTTTACTTATCAAAGCTCTTCAGGAAAAAGTAGGGGGCAGGTTAGGAATGTGTGTTATGTCTCAAAGCAGGTCCCAAGTGAATGCAAATACTAACATAATATAAAGCTGTGCATTGAGAACTCTCTATAGGTAACCACCTTCAAAATTTAGAAGGTAAATACAATACTGGCAAATATCTATGAGATTTAACTATCAGTAGTCAAATTTAATGACCACAGTAGCTCAAATAATATTGATGTGTACATAATGGCAAAATATTTTTCACTCAACTAAGGAAAATGGATGAGTTCTTTGCAATGCTTCTTTCTTTAAATTATGTTCTGACACTAAGCATTAAAATCCACTTGTGTTTTCTTCAAACATATCAAGGAACAAACAGAAACACTGATGGCAATTGTAAAAGGTTGATTTTAAGTTGATTTCCAAAGGTACCACAAAGTGGATACTCCATGAAGCTACTTTAGTCATGCATTAAATATTTTTTGAACACATACCCTCTTCTCATTACTGTCCTGGGCTTTGGGAATGCAGTTGCAAAAAGATTCACAAAGTCACTGCCTTTCAATTTTGCTAGTGTAATGAGAAAGACAAGAAAAAGTAGAGAAAGACCCCAAGATAGTTTCAGATACTGATAAACTACATGAAGAAAATAAAACAAGGAGATAGGTTTAAGGAAGATCTCTGTGGGAGTGAGCTGAAGGACTGAGCTAAAGTTGTTACAAAAGGCAGAAGAAGCGAATGAATGCCAATGCCAATCCTTGATGCCAATTTCACATGATTGAGGCACACTTTTTTTTTTAACTCTTCATATTTGAATCATAATTATTTAAGCTTACTGGGCTTGAAATAAGTGCCTCCAAATTCTCACTGCTGGCATACCTGATATGGAAGTAGCCTAAAAGTATTTGAAATGTGTGGGGAGGAGTGTGGAGGATGTTCAGAGAAGAGCTCCAAAAAATTGGGGATGGCCTTCTAGATGCAGCTAGTGGTAACAAGAGGGGACATCTGGATGCCACATGGAACACCTTACAGAGTCTAGCCTGGCCCTCAAACACATTGCCTTGAGTCTTTGAAGAAGAAAAGGCACTACAACAATAACCATCCACTGGTAAATATGGCTAAAAACAATTGGAAAAAGTCAGATTCTAGGTTAATATATGCCATTAGAATGACGATTTATTGACGTTACCATTGTTTTATGCAATGTAATTTTAATTCATCAGAAAGAACTCCAACCCTCATCAAAGGATTAACATATTAATATTAAAACAGAATCTTAAAATGCGTGAAGGGAATGCATGTTGGCATGCATCTCCATGATAAAAGGATACTAAAGCCACAGTATCACTGACTATCCATCTATGGCTCCAAACGAAATCAACGTCCAACAACTTGACACAAATCTTTTCTTAAGATCTATGTTTATGTAATATGAAATTAACAAAACAAAATCTTGCAAACCTTGATATTCTTAAATTAGCCCCTGGATTTAAGAAATAAACTTGGCCACTCTATAAAAGGAATCAGAGATAAAATTTTATTTCAAGCTACTAAACACATTGACTTCAACAAATTTAGCAATAATGACCATGATCAACCTTGAAAATTAAAAAGTGTTAAAATGACAAGGGGTTAAAATGATAAATTTTATGTTCTGTATATTTTACCACAATTTAAAAAGAGATGTGAGGGTTGCTGGAGTGGTGGAGGGTGGGAGGGATGGGGTGGCTGGGTGATGGACATTGGGGAGGGTATGTGCTATGGTGAGCGCTGTGAATTGTGTAAGACTGATGAATCACAGACCTGTATCTCTGAAACAAATAATATATTATATGTTAATAAAAAAAAGAAGATAGTAGGAAGGGAAAAATGAAGTGGGGGAAATTGGAGGGGGAGACGAACCATGAGAGACTGAACTCTGAGAAACAAACTGAGGGTTCTAGAGGGGAGGGAGGTGAGGGAATGGGTTAGCCTGGTGATGGGTATTAAAGAGGGCACATATTGAATGGAGCTTTGGGGGTTATATGCAAACAATGAATCATGGAACACTACATCAAAAACTAATGATGTAATGTATTGTGATTAACATAATATAATAAAATTAAATTAAAAAAACAAAAAGAGATGTGTAATGCCAATGAGCCCTATGCTTTGAAAGATTTTAAAGAAGCAGAAAAGCTTAATAATATAATGTATACAATTTAAGAGATTTTGACTAAAATAAAAATAGATTATTTCCAGAAAACAGTTTAATAATTTTAACTTTTATTTTGTCAGTATATTTTTAAAACCTATGAGATTTCAGGGTGCCTGGGTGGCTCAGTCATTAAGCGTCTGCCTTCGGTCAGGTCATGATCCCAGGGTCCTGGGTTCAAGCCCCACATCAGGCTCCCTGTTCCACAGGAAGCCTGCTTCCCCCTCTCGCACTCCCCCTGCTTGTGTTCTCTCTCTCGCTGTGTCTCTCTCTGTCAAATAAATAAATAACATCTTTAAAAAAAAAAAGGATGAGATTTCAGAGAGCTCTCATAATTTTCTAAAAAGATGAAAAGATGTATACACACAGAAAATGTAATTTAAGATGGAATAAAATTAAACTCCCACTTACAGTGACTCCAAATTAAATAATGTTTAAATAATTAAATTAAATAAGGTTTAAAGATTTTGGAGCCACAGTTTTACTTTTTGAGTTTTTCAATGAAAATCAGTTTTGGAGAGGGCAACTTTCAAATGAACAAGCAAACCTTGAAAGTGTGTGTTTCATGAAAAATAAGATGGTTCCATGTGGTTGGACTTCAAAATAAAAGCTATTCTATATGGGAATTCTTTAGAACTCTAAATTTGTTTTCCACAAATATCATGGGACTGGCTTGTTTTGCTTTTGTGAACTAAGGAAATTGTTATAAGACATCAAAGTGACTCATTCTAAATAAAAATTAAACAAAAAATGTAATGGGGCAAGCACCGCCCACTTTTCCCATTTCACCATTCCAATCCCCTCAATTTATGGAGCATCTAATAAACTAAAAGTACACCACAGAGAGAAGTGAAATGCTACCCTGACAGATGGGAGTAGCTCAAGTTCATTCTTGACAATTTTCTATGATTTGAAATACTTATTTTTTTCTCCAGGAACAAAAAAAGCCATGAAACCCCACTGACCTCACTGAACCCCACATTGTTACTCTTGGAATGCTCCTATTAATCAAATCCTGCAAAAATCTCACTTGATCTGAAGAAGTTGAGCCCAAGGACACCCTCTTTGAAAGAAAGACAACAAAAGTCTGAACTTGACATTTTCTCCTTGAGTATTTACAGAGATGCTCTACTTTTAAAAGTGTAAAGAGTTTACTATAAGAAGGAAATGGGCAGTAAAACACAAAAATCAAAATTTACTAAATGCGGAGATCTTTACTTCTCAAAATACTTTGGCCACCTGAATCAAAACAAATCAAGTCTTTTTTTAAATGCCAGGTTCTATGAATGGAGCTACAAAAAAAAAAAAAAAAAAAAGTAAAAGATGCATTCTTCTCCTTAAGAATCTTACAGTTAACAGTATCCATCCCTCATTTCTGAAGAGATTTGCCAAGTCAAATGAGGTGAGGTTCACAGGGAAGCAGAAAAATAGGAGAGTCATGTGCTCACTAATTTTCTAATCTCAAATAAAGAGCCACAACTATTTTTGGGTTGACGGCAAAATAAAAAATGAGTTTTACAGATGCAAACAAAATAGAATACATGATGCAGAATAAAAAAAGTACAAGAGTTAATGAATAGTTAAAAATATATAATTAGCTAGGAAGAGAAAGTCAGACTCCTTACTCAAGGCTTCAGTCGACCAGGTGTATAAATGACACCCATCACATGCAATTTGTCTGAGGGAGTACGACTCCTTCATATGTGCACCAACAAAAGCAAAGGGGTTTGCTTCACAAACAGGAGAAACATCTGAATGATCCAGACACTGGCAAAGTTTTCAAGGTTCTGACCAAGAAAGAAAAACTACATGAATTCTCCCCGCTACTGTTAAGGGACACTTTAAGATAGGTAAGTAGAGAAAGGGAAGGTAATTACTGATTTGGTTTTGTTGGTAGGGAGTCAGACTTCAGTGGGAAAACTAATCCTTTCACCCAGCAGTTTCCCGTGTTTAGGAATTTCTACCAAAAGTTTTATTTAGTCTCATATTTATGAGCATAGTTTGTGAACAGTGGTCCTGGGGTGATGAAGTAGTTAAACCTCAGGAGCTGCAAATGGAGGGGCTTCCTGCTAACAGTGCCAGCAAGGAAGAATCAAGACTATATAACTTTGAGCAGCATGAAACCCTGAAAATGATTCTCCTTACCCCGCAAACTAGAAAAGGGATAAAACCTTCCCCAGCCCTGAAGCATACTTCGGAGTCGTGGGAAAACAACAGCCAGAGAAGTTGTCCTCAGGGGAGAAAGTGGTAGTAATGGCAAGAGGAAGCAAGTATCAGAGGAAACCCAATCTCTTGTAGTTAAATTTGGAACACCAAATTTAACAGAGGTAGCTATTCATAATATTATGTAGAAATGGACTAATAGATAAAGTTGCTGAGATACAGGTGATGAAAACTGTTGCCTGGACCACTTCCATCTTTGAGGATCTCAGTGTATCAAAAAAAAAAAAAATGAAGAAGAGATAAAAAGAGAGTTACTAAACAATGATATATTTTAAATGATCCCTCTTGTTAGACTCTGTGACTATATTACTACTTCATCTGGTTCATGATGCTACATCCCAAGACCAATGCCGCTCCCTCACCCTTCCCACTGTGCCTCTATCCGTCCTTGACAAACCCTGACATAAGCATTATAGCTTTTGCATTAGAAACTAGGGCCTTTGATATTTTTTGAAAAAATATTTAAAAATAGATAATAATACTATCAATGAAAATCAAAATGGATGTTTCTCCATATCTCCCTTTTAAGTTGTTATATGCACTTGTCACTAACTCAGAATCAAACGGGAGGAGCGAAGTACAGAAAGGAAAAAAAAAAGGAAAGAAACACTACATTCCACTAATGTGGTCAGTGTTCAAAAATGATCTTAAGTGTCAAAATAACACGGAGAACAAAAATCATGTAGTTCAAGACTTTACGAATGACTTCTTAGGGAAAATCTAAGGCTCCCAAAATGTGATGCTGAGAATATCATTTACTTCTGTGCAGATTCTACACTGAACTGTTCTGTGAACTCTTAGTTTACCTGCAGGTAAGAGAACATTCAATATGACCTAATGTTAGTAATTAACCACTTAGAAAATAAATATAGCAAAATAAGTTTCCTCTCAACACAGGCAAGTTATCTAATTCTTATAAAAACGTGAAAAACATGTCTTAAATTTTCATTTGTGTTCATAATGACTTTGCTAATTGTCTATTTTTATTAATAATTGCCATGTTGTCTTATTGTTGTTTGTAATTATAGCTACCATTTTTGTAATTTTGAACAAATATTCTAAAAAGAATGAATAAATTCTTTTAGAGAAAGAATCAGAAAAACAATGGCTAAAATCCAAGTATAACCAAATTATACTGATCCTTTATTTCTAAGCTGATCACAGGTATTTACTAAAAAAAATTAACTGTTTCCTAAGACAATGATTTATTACTACATTCATACAACAGTGTGCAAGCAAGCCTAGAACAGAAGGGCCAACACAGCCGGTATCTATTAACACGAAAAGTTGGTTGGAACTGTAGGCAAGTAATTAACCTTCTGGCCCAGAGCTTTAAAACCCCAAAAGCAGTTCCTAGAATTTCTTTCATAATTTATGAACAACTGATGGATTTCTTGTCACAGTCCGTGGATTCCCTTGCGGAATTAGCCCCAGCTCTCACCGACCCTAAGAAGCTATAAACCAACAGAAGAATGTGCTCTACTATTTCGGCTGACCCACAGAGTGCCATCCCTGTCACTGTAGCATAGGAAACCGGATGGTAAATTACAGAGCCGCCAGGCACAGACCTAAACATTTCACCTTCCCTGACGCTGATGGTGACACACAGTACATGCACCCTCACTCACCCCAGACCAGCCCTGTCTGACAGCAAACCCTCGTCTATGTTCTACAGATGATCTGTATTCTGCTGCTAAAGGTTATAAAAAGATGATGATGATGACACTGGGAACAAAAGGTCAGACCGTATATCAAGGGAGGTTGCATAACTGTGGTTAAATACAGGCAGGAATTATGAAGACAGAGCAAAGAGCCACCGTGGCGGCAGCAGCTCACATACCGCATGCGCACACTGTGCTAGGCACCGTGCAAGGTTCCCGACACAGACTTTTCATTTGCTCCTCAAAACAATGCCAGGACATTGGGACTGTTCTTTTTTTAAGATTTTTATTGCTGCCTGTGTTCTCCTTTCGGATTTTGATGGACTCCTGTCTCACATTCAGGTCTTTCAACCATTTTGAGTCTGTTTTTGTGTGTGGTGTAAGGAAATGGTCCAGTTTCATTATTCTGCATGTGGCTGTCCAATTTTCCCAACACCATTTGTTGAAGAGACTGTCTTTTTGCCATTGGACATTCTTTCCTGCTTTGTCGAAGATTAGCTGACCCTAGAGTTGAGGGTCCATTTCTGGGCTCTCTATTCTGTTCCATTGATCGATGTGTCTGTTTTTGTGCCAGTACCATACTGTCTTGATGATGACAGCTTTGTAATAGAGCTGGAAGTCCAGAATTGTGATGTCGCCAGATTTGCTTTTCTTCTTCAACATTCCTCTGGCTATTCGGGGTCTTTTCTGGTTCCATACAAATTTTAGGATTATTTGTTCCATTTCTTTGAAAAAAGTGGATGGTATTTTGATAGGGATTGCATTAAATGTGTAGATTGCTCTAGGTAGCATTGACATCTTCACAATGTTTCTTCTTCCAATCCATGAGCATGGAACGTTTTTCCATTTCTTTGTGTCTTCCTCAATTTCTTTTATTTATTTATTTGACAGTGAAAGAGCACAAGCAGGGGGGAGCAGCAGGCAGATGGAGAGGGTGAAGCAGACTCTCCGCTGAGCAGGGAGCCCGATGTGGGGCTCGATCCCAGGACCCTGGGATCATGACCTGAGCCGACGGCAGATGCTTAACAACTGAGCCACCCAGGTATCCCCGTTGGAACTGTTCTTACCCCAGTCCTTTAAATGAGGAAACTAAGCAACTTACTATAAAGCTCACGCAGGGAGGAAATGAATAAAATGGAGTTTGAAAGCCTGTCATATGACTCCACGATCCATACTTCGGATATGAACTAGGTATTAAATAACAAGAAGTGGAGATAGATGACTTTGTGGTGGGAAAATTTCTCCGTTAAGTGGAATTAAGTAACGAACTACAGACCCTCAAGCTTCTAAGTAGAGATTATTAACCTCAATTGGTTGATATGTCAACAAGATACTATCATCAAACATCATGGAAGGGATATATGTAATTCTACAGTAAGTTTCAGAGTAACAGTAAAACTTAGAATAAGAACTAAAAATACCAGAAAAGTGTACACTGAACAAAATTTAAGCCTTAGTTTAGCTCTAGAGGAACAATATACGAGTAGTGTAACCTTAGCAATTCACTGTATTTTGTGGGGCATGGGTTCAGTTAAGAGACTTGAACTACAAAATTTATGAAATTCCATCTATTCTAAAAGTGAAGGGTATTGTATTTTAATAATCTTTAAAAGCAAATGACTTGTGCACACTTGCTGTGCATGTTCTTATTCTAATCACTTAATTATGAAGAATGAATGGACTTCAGAAGGTGGATACAGGGTTTGTAAAAAATAACATTTTCAAAGTTAATGGAAAAAAAACCACAAAGTTTTGTCAGACTTCACCTTAGCAGTACAAAATGGCGGTAATGGGAAGGGGAGGGAGAAGGAGGGGAAAAGAAGGTGAAGCAAGGATACAACTGGTTGGTTACTTAAGGTAGTAAAGGATAAAACCAATCAAAATGTGAATTGGAGAAGTTTTTAAAATTTTTTTAAAGCACTATTAACAAAAAATTACAATAGAGACATAAATTCTGAGACTCTTCCCAGAACTAACAGGTAGTAATCCAATAGCTAAGTTATCACTGTCTTATAGAATGACCATTAGTCATGAGCCAATAAAATAAGACCTGTTCTAAGAAAATTAATATGAAGGAAACTGCCTTTAATACTCCACAAAGCAATACCATCATTATACTAAATAGGAAATGATGAAAGATAACCAGTTGGCAAGGTGGAAGGAAGAAACATAGACAGGAGTCCTGTTTTCTCTTCATAAAACTTAATGTTATTTGATGTTATAAAAAAGAGAATTAGCTTCCCAAAATATTGATGGACAGTTTGAATGCTACAAAAATGAAATGAAATTGACTCCTTCAACATAATGGGAAAACCATGGAAAGACTATTACCTCTATAAAAATCTTACCACATTGCAGTGTATTCAAATGTACATCCATCCCACTAAAAAGCCCAACTATCAATAATCATTTCCTAGAAATAAAAAAAGTAATCTGTCGAACTATATGACATTCTGAAAAATGTCAAACTATATAAATGTCAAATGTTCTTCTGGAAAACAAAGCTATGGAGACAGTAAGAAGATCAGTGGCTGCCAAGCACTGAGAGTTAGGGGATAAACAGACAAAGCACAGAGGATTTCTAGGGCAGTGGAAGTACTCTGTATGATATCATATTGATGAACACACATTACACATTCGTCCAAACCCATAGAATGTACAACACCAAGAGTGAACTATAATGTAAGCTCTAGACTTTGGGTGACTATAATGTGTCAATGTGAGTTCATCAATTGTAACACATACCACTTAGATTGGGGATGTTGATAACAGAGGAGGGTATACATAGTGGAGGGAGGGGGTAGGAGGGAAAATCTCTGGATCTTCCCCTCATTTCATTGTGAACCTAAAACTACTCTAAAAAATAAAGGCAGGGATGCCTAGGTGGCTCAGTCGGTTAAGGGTCTGCCTTCAGCTCAGGTCATGATCCCAGGGTCCTGGGATCAAGTCCCGCATTGGGCTCTCTGCTCAGCGGGGAGTCTGCTTCTCCCTCTGCTTCTGCCTCTCCCCTTGCTTATACTCTCTCTGACAAATAAATAAATAAAATCTTAAAATAAAAATCTGGAAAATTAAATTTAGTCATCATTTTCTCTGTATGTCATTACCCACTATAAAGGTGACTGAGGAAGAAAATGAACATGTAATCCTAAATACATACACACACACACACACACACACACACACACCCCTTCCATTTCATTCTAAAAGATAAAATTTTCACACTACTAAAATAATGTGAATTTTAGAATTCCATTCCTCATCTTTTATATTGGAGAACTTACATGATGTGTGTAAATCTTTTAATTATAACAACTACATAGCAGCTGTGTAGCAAAAAAGAAGAGATAACACAAAAATAAGACAGAACTTGAAGTCAAAAGATTTGGATCTTACTACTTTAACTGGATAGGTCATTTGTTTCTCTGAATCTCAGCTTCCTCATCTAGAAAATGAGAATGGTCTTAGAAACCTATCACACTAACTGTGGAAGGATTAACTCAGATAATATTTGAAAAAACTTTTCTCCTTCGATAAACTTGATTAAAAACCTGAGCCTGATCTGCCCTGCCCTTCAGCTCAGAATCTAGTCATGGAGCAGATAATGCAAAGTAAGTATAATATCATAATTGAAAAGAGATGTTTATATATAGTAAGCAAGGGGAGTCCCAAATCTCTACTAGATGAGAGGCTATGAAGAGCAAGAGACTATAATATACTACACAATTGTTTGTAATTATTCCAGTTCCTGTAGAGTGGACTTTGTCAAACAAAATGGATAGGGCATTTGTCAGGACCAATTTCCTCTACCTTTTTTCTAATAAGAATTTTAAAAACTAGCCAATTCCAAGTTAAAAAGAGTCATGGTAAGTTTTTAATACTGGTTGGCCAGATGTTGCTCTTTATTCCTTCATTTAAGCACTATGATTTTATATATATTGGTGAGCTAAATCTTAAACCATGCTGTTAATTATTATCTGTTATACAATTGTTTCCAACCAACAGCATGATAAAGCAGTGAGGTGAAGAATGGAAAGGAGAGCAAAGGGCCCAACTTTATATTGAGGTGGGACTGGCTAATAGATTGGGGAGTTCAGTAATTTTATTCTTTGATTTTAACATTTCTCAAAGTGAATTCCATGATTGTATAATTTATTAAAAAATGATTTTGTGGTCAATTAAATTTAGACTCAAATCCAGGACTTCTTGCTATGAAGCCAGCATTCTTTCCACTATCCCACAGGTATGGTAATGTATTTGTAGATTCTTTTATTTATTCAAGAAGCATTCTCTAGGTTCTTTCTCCATGCCAGTCAGTTCTCTGAATAGTAAACAAGTAAGTTATCAGATATAGGCACAGCTCTAAAGGAACAGAGAACTTACAGATGACTGAAGAAGTATGAGCACTTGGAAGCATGCGGTGTTGAGAGAAGCACAAATGTGGTGGGAATAAGGGATGGTCACGTGACATATTGTGGAGAAAGTTACATTTACTTGGAGACTGGGGGAAAGCAAAAGAAGCCTAATAACTGAGCCTGGAATGTCAACTGTGAGAGGAATTGGTAGTTGATGAGTCTCGTGATAGGTAAGGGACAGTCATTTTGCAGAAAGCAAGGGGAAACCACTGCGAGATTTATAGTAGGATAACAGCATGACTGGGTAAGCCTTACCAACTCTTTAAACCTTCTTTTGTAAAAAATAGATATACTTTACAATATATTTAAAAAAAAAACTTCTAAAGACTATGCCAATAGCAAATTTCATGGAATTCCTTTTTCAAGAAGATGACTAAGCATGCAGTAATGAAGTTCTGCTTCTTCAGAAGAATCTGAGTTTTCTCTCTGAGTGGTATGACTGTAAGCGACAAAATAAAACAATAAAAAGTCTGTTTATATTTAAAGAATAGAAGTCTTCCTGTTGAAAGAACTAGGCTTTGAGAGAGATGCGAACAAGATGTAAGCTGTGAAGCTGGATGTTCAGGACACAGCTCTTAGCGGCACTTAGTTAGCATCTGCATCCATTCAATTGTTCTCACTGGAATAGAACACTCCCACTTTTAATTATGAAAATTTTCAAACAGGCAGAAAAATTGGAAAAATAGTACAATAAGCCACATATACCCTCACTTGGGTTTAATGTCACCGTATTTGCTTTCTCATTCTCATTTCTCCTTTTTTTAAATATATTTTTTGCACTTCTTTTTGCTGCTCCATTTGAGAATCAGATGCAGAAACATGTCACACCTAAGTAATTTAGCATAAACCTAATAATAGCAGTTACCTGCATAATCATGTTAATATATTTTAAATATTTTATTAGACAAGAAACATATGAAAGCACAGAAAATCATCAAGAAAATTCAAATTGTCCATATTTATAATACAAAGAAATAACCACAATTAATAATTCAGTATTTAACCTCTAAGGCCTTTATATATAAATATATTATCCTTACAAAAATATATCATTTTGTTTTTATAACACATTTCTTTTCATGTTAACAAATATATGATTACTAATATATGGTATTGGTCACAGAATATTCCAATTTATAGATAGACCATAATTTATTTAACCAATCTTCTAAACTAAAGACTCTATTTCCATTTTTTTCCCCCTATTATCAATAGCTCTTCAAGGAACAGGAGATTGTTCTTTTTTTTAAACAAATTTTACTGCCTATGATCTCTTTTTGGACTTAGAAATCAAGCATACTTTGAGTTTATGTCTAATAAAGAAGATAGTAATAATTTAAAAAGCCAAGGACAACTTTTGATGTGACAAGGTAAATTAAATTTTTGATAGATTATCTTGGAGATCATTACAGTTTAATTTTAAGAAAGAAGTTAGTTAAAAACACAGAGCTCAGAATTTAAAACAACACTAAAAATAATTTTTCCAACCAAGTTCTCCTTTCAACACTTATTAAACAAAAAGGTCAGGTTAATCAGGAACACAGCCACCTAAATGCATTTTTTCCATCAAAAATGCATTTTTCCAAGGGTAATACATTAAAAAAAAAATGCCAGACAACGTGACAGTAAATTAGCTCCTTATCAATAGTCAATCAAGATTATGTCTATAAATTATTAAAGTTTCAGCATATTCAACGACTTAGGACCTTGATAAACTTGAAAGAAAGGAAAGGGAAAGATATTGAACATAAAATTCTCAGGATGGTATCTGTAAGAAGGAAAAACCTAAGAAAAGGAGAAAAGAATAATATAAGAAATTATATCAATCACTTGTTTCTTCTGTACAATCAGGACACAGTGCTAAGACTCTGGCACGATTTTAAGTCCACCCACCCTCCATCCACATGGCTCTCTACCGCTCTTTTCCTTTTGCTTCTTTTCTTTTTGTTGTTCTCTGCTTCTGTTTTGGTTCTCAAAACTTCACTTTCCCTGGATACTTCTAAGCAATAAGACCTCCTTTCTCTCTTTAGGGCACCCATTATTCTACATCCATCATGTATAATGTTTGATATGTTCTTGGTTATAGGTTTAGTTTAAAAGTATTTTAAGAGACCACTCTAAGATTACAAATACTATTTTGACATTATGTCTTTTAGCTTTAGCCAAAAAAATTCCAGAATAAGAAATTATGTTCCACAGCTGTCCTTTCCCCCACCTATGTGTAATAGTTGTGCTATTGATTCTTTGGTCTATGTAAGTTAACATTTCCTCATCCACAAAATAGTTACTATGCTAGACGTCTACTGCATGAGGTACTGGGGCTACAATGATAAAGTCAAATATTCTGGCTCTTGAATAGGAAGCCTCAGCAATGTAATCTAGTTACATTTTACCACATACAGTCCAGCTACTGAAAACCATTAAGATTCAGGTAAAATGATCTGGCTATCAATATTCAGAGTATTTTCTCAAGTCTTCTCAAGTATTTCTCTACATGACAGATAAAATCCAGACAAGGTCCTGTCAAGAATATTTAATTGTTTAAAGATATTTGCAAAAGATATATCCAGTAAGGGATTAATATCCAAAATATGTAAAGAACTCATACAACTCAAGACCAAAACAACAAATAATCCAACGAAAAAATGTGCAGAAGACCTAAAGAGGCATTTTCCAAAAAAGACATAGAGATGGCCAATAGACACATGAAAAGATGTGCAACATCACTCATCATCAGGAAAATGCAAATCAAAACCACAATGAGATAACATCTCACACCAATCAGAATGGCTAGTATCAAAAAGACTAGAAATAACAAGTGGTGGTGAGACTGTGGAGAAAGGGTAACCCTCGTATACTGCTGGTGGGAATTTAAATTGATGCAGCCGCTCTGGAAAACAGTTTGGAGGGTGCTCAAAAAAAAACCTAAAATTGGAAGTACCATGCCATCCAGTAATTGCATTTCTGGGTATTTACCAAAAGAAAATGAAAATACTAATTCAAAAAGATGTATGCACCTCTATGTTTACTGCAGCATTATTTACAAGAGCCAAGATATGGAGGCAATGCAATGTAAGTATCCATTGACAGATAAATGGATAAGGAAAATGTGGTATATATATATATGATGGAATATGATTTCACCAGAAAAAAGAACGATATCTTGCCATTCACAAGAGTGTGGATGGACCTAGAGGATATTATGCTAAGTAAGTCAGAGGAAGACAAATGCTGTATGATTTCACTTATATGTGGAATCTAAAAAATAAATGAACAAATAAACAAATACCACCACCAACGACAAAAAGAGAATTAGACTCATAAATAATAGAGAACTAACTAGTGATTGCCAGAGGGGAAGGCAGTGGGGGGATGGGTGAAATAGGTGAAGAAGATAAGGGAACAAACTTCAGTCACAAAATAAGTCATGGGGTTGAAAAGTGCAGCATAGGGAATATACTCAATAATACTGTAATAACTGCGTATGGTGACAGGTGGTAATTAGACTTATCCTAGACTTACCATGGTGAGCTTTTTATAACATATATAATTATCAGATCACTATGTTGTATACCCGAAACAAATATTCTATGTCAACTATACTTCAGTTAAAATTTTAAAAAAGAATAATTTAGTTGTTTATTCAGCCTTCACAAGGGCACAGCCCTCCTTCATGGGAGAAACTGCACAAAAAGTCATAAGAAATCAAGGGACGACCCCTTTAGGAAGCAATCCATGGCATACGGGACATTACGGTTCCATCACCCTCATAGCCAATAAAATCCTACAGCATCCAGGCAGTATTCCAAGAACTTTCTAACTTTAAAAAAGCCACATTTGATGTCAGTTATAGGAAGGAATTTTAAGAGGAGGCCCTTAGCCTTCTATAAAAAGTGAAACTGCCATTCCCTATTCCTCCATTAGAACAGAATATACAGTAAATCACAATTATATCACAACAAAACATTAGCCAAATTATTTCCATTTCAGACATATAACTTAGTTTGGGAAAGTAAACTTATTTAAGATTTTTCTAAAGTAAGGAACTGGATTCTATAAAATTTTAAGGAAGAGAAAATAGCCAAGATTAATTCTTAATCTGGGAGATATTTTGTAAGATTATTATATTCCTTGTCTTAAAGGAACTTGATTTCTTTAAGTTGTTTTTATCACCAATTACAGTTTACATACCTGTGTGGCTACGGATATGAACTCTCAGTGTACCACTGCTGGCAAATTTCTGGCCACAATATGGGCAGATTTTCTCCTTTTCTCCTGTATGGGTCTAATAGGAAAGGAATAAAAAGGGTTGAGGATAAATATAAAGAATTAGGTTAAAATGATTAAGTGCCTCTGACAATGGTAAATCCTTTTTTTCCAGGATTATGTTTCATTAAGATGATTTAATATCAAATTGAGATTTTAAACAATTTATCATGAGTATTCCCACTGATTCAAAAAAATAAAATAAAATAAAAACACAAACCTTAGAATCATGCATTAGTGCTAATTTGAAAATAATTCTGCAGTTTACTTTTTAAGCCTTTATGGAGCCCCCAAGTAAAAGCGATTAAGTTATACAAAACCAGTATATGCTGGCAAAACCGCATAATCAAAATGGGGTTAAAGCTGCCCTTTACTGCTGCCAAGAAACACTTCCTTAGAAGCATTTTTCACATTCTTCGTGTGTATTTAACTCTTGAGTACAGAATTAATCTCAATAAAGTAATCTATTATTTGCATTATGTTTGCCTGACTGGATTGATTTTACAGCAAAGCAAAAAGAAATATAAATCCGATTTGATCTTTAAAATCAGCAGTGTTAATTGAGCAGTCAATTTGAAAGAACATCCTTGCCCTCCACACACCTTTAATCTCAGCATAAAACAACCACACAAGGAAAGGTGAATATGTATCATCAAAAGTGAATTTTGCCGGAATGTTAGAGAGTTCAAAGAAAAGAGTAAGCTCTCCCAAAAAGAGGAGGCAGATGGAGATTTTTAAACTTGTCTCACAATCTCATCAGGAGACCAGTTATTCTACCAGCATCAAAATAGGTCATTCCAATAAATGAGGGGGTCAGAGCTACTTTTCAAGTCCCATTGTTTTTCAAACTTAGGAGAAGGGGAAAAGAAGGGAGAAGGAAATTACTCTGGATATCTGCACATTCTCAGTGACACCTTTTAAAAATTTTTTTTTCATTTCAATGATGACCTACACATCAATGAAAGCATACAGTGGATCATCTGTGTTACCACCAGAACGCAGAGTTTCCAGGGCCTGTGTTTGCATTAGGTTTGTGCAAATTACTGGCATAGCCATGGGCTAATGTAAAAAGAATAGGAAAGTTTTATTTATTTATTTATTTATTTTTTTCTTTAAATTATGTGTTCCCAGGAGGGACGCATTGGCCGGGATTGAGTGAAGGGGGGGAGGGGGGTGGGGCAGTTACCTCATCTCAGAAAACCACCAATGTAGCAAAACATTCTCTATATTAATTGCTAACTTTAATATAATTAGTTTCATAGCCTTATTGGTATTTAATTTGAAAATTTTCACATTTGAATTATAATGTGCATTTGGATAGACACTATTGTATTTGTAGTTTTTAAAAGAGTTATAAACTAAATACCTTAGTCAACATCAGTGTCCTTTTAAATATTTTTCCATTGAAAATGATTTACATTATATTCAAGTTTGAGAAATAGAGTCTAACCAACTGCCACGCTAGCCAATGACACTGGCTACAACAGACATCTCCTTGATTCTGCATTTGGCAGGAACTTAACTTTCCATTTTCACTCTAAGTTTTTATACAAAACAGTTATACATTCTTTACTGTAAGAGCCGTTATTCCCATGGTCCCCATTATGGCTCATTTTAAAGGAAATGGTATAACATTTTAACATACAGCAGACCTATTTTCTTCTCATTCCCTGACAGAAGGGGCAAAATACAATAATTCTTTCTTGATTAGTGTACGGTTGTTTAGAAATTGTATATATCTATTATTACAACATTGGATTATTCCAAAGAGGCAGCTATCAATTTATTTATAGTATCCATATAAAATCCACAGCATTTCTTTTGCTGCTACATAAGTATTTCATTGCTCACCTACATGACCTAAGTTACTTTTCAGTGGCATAAGTTTCAAACTGAACAACTTTAAGTCAACATTAATGAAAAGAATTAAAATGCTTCTTTAGTTTAATTCAAAAATGTATCATCCTATTAGATATGGAATTTGGTTAATTGGTTTTAAAAGTCATTTAAGGTACAATACTAAAATATCTTAAATATAGATAAGAAAGCATGGAAACAGATCACTCTGACAATACTGGATAAATGTATGAGACAAAAATGAACAATGCTCTGCAAAATGTACTATACGACAATCTGTGATTGTGGACAAACAACGATTATCTCTCTTGAAAACTCGCTATTTTTTCCCACAATGATTAAAACATGACACAAGTTTATTAAATTCATGCAAAAAAGTAATTCAAGCAAAGACAGTTGAAAGACTGTCTTATCCAGAAATTTGAAAAAAGAAGACAATATCATTATTACTGAACATTAAAGAAACAGGAAAAGAACGTTCAATTCAGTCCTTTGACACAGCCATACTAAGGACAGGTACCAAAATAAAAGTCACACTGAAGCAGGAATCACTTCCTCACATTCACTCAGCAGTACACACCAAGTAGCCGAATCTGTTACTTCTTAGTCATTTCTAGAGTCAACAGTAAAACTTATAATGGTGTTTGTTACACTATGAATTTTGCTATTTTTGAAAATACACTTAAAATGTACTTACAAAACAAATAAAAATAACCTCTTGATTTGCCTACAGTAATTAGGATAACACAAAAAAGATAATCTCCAAATCACCATAAGTAAGAACCTCATTTTATTTGAGTTAAGCAAATACTTATCAAGTCCCTCTTCTGTGCCAGGAACCTCCCTAGGCCCTAGAGATGCAAGATGAAGAAGGACCATTCCAATCCTAGAAAAGAGCTCAATCTAATAACTTGTCAATAAACACCTGAATTTTTAGTTCTGAAAAATAAAATTAAGGCACTAATCATTTTTTAGATAAAAACCCACAATAATTCAAAAATGTACAAAAATTGACAAGCTCCCACTCATCAAATACTTTGACCCATCTATCACCATAGCTCGGTGTTATGCAGAATCCATACCTAAAACTAGGTTCACCTTCATCCAAATTATATATCTCTTCTGAAAAAGTAAAGAGCAGACATTTTTTGAAGAGCTCATATAAACCATGCATCCCTTGTCATTTTGAGGAAATATGTTGATTAATATAAAATTGATTATCACATAATTAGCATGCATGCCTATATTGCTGAATATGTAATCCATTTAAACTCACAGAAGGCTTCTACTTACTTTCTTATGACTTCTAAGCACTGAAGGTGTAACAAATGCCTTATTACATAGCTCACATCTGTATTTCTTGTGTCTTTCATGGACCACCTGGACGTGAACATTTAAGGTATCCTTCCTTTTAAAGGTAGCGTCACAGTGATGGCACTTGAAAGTCCTCTCACCTGAGAAGTGAAAAAGTCAAATAAGAGAAAGATCAGATGCAATAGCAGGGTGATGTTAACTCTCCCTCATAGGTTCCAGACGTAGTGTTCTCTTCTCCAAAAAGTTAGCTTTATTACTAACAATTTATCATAACCAGAAAAGGTAATTTTTCACATCTTTCAATTCCATATTTGTTCATTCATTATGTGACCAGTGGGAAGTACTTTAACCTTATGTTCTCAGCCTCTTTTATTGGAAAAGGTGGAGACTCAGTTAGCTAATTTTCTAAAGGAACCATGAACTTTCTTTAAGAAAGTAAGTCTTTCTAGGGCAGGGGCTCAGGTTTGAAGTAAGTAGATTCTTGTGACAAAAGGCTTCTGTCAAGCAGAGTTAGTGGCTTTTGGGGTCCCTCCTAAACTCCCCTCACTCCACAACCTTTATGGCCTTTAAGGGACAGGGCACAAGCAGAATAGGGTCATGGGTAGCACAGTGGGGAGGGAAGCCCCTGGGGGCACACAGAAATAGGTCAGAGCCAGCCCCCTTCTAGGACAGGAGAGGGCTACAACACCCCTTTACTTCCTCAGCACTATCTCAGGAACTTGGACTAGAGGCACCCTAACATGGTCCTTGGTCTGCTAATTAATTCATTAGCCAGGGAAGGGGCGCAGCTCCCAGGCTCTCCTCAGACAGGTTAGGGGGCTGCCTCTCAGAGAGGCAGTTGGATTGGGACAATTATCCTTTTCTACCCAAGAGCCCCGGGGTACCTTTGAGGGTTTTCACCTTGTTCTCATTCTATAGCCTAGACCCACAGGGAAAGCAACTCCACAAACTATGTTTAGGGGTTGTATGGTATGGTACTTTTTAAACTTTCATATAATGCTATCCTTGTAGGTCTTCTTAACAAACACGTCTACCTTTTAGTGGTCTATTTAAATACATTAAATACATTTAAGCGATGCATGTGCACAATTAGAAGGCAGTTTTACCTCTCAGGAATTTTAACACAATTATATAAATTAGACAGACTAGTATTTGTTTGTTTGTTTGTTTTAAGATTTTATTTATTTATTTGACAGAGAGAGAGAACACAAGTAGGCAGAGTGGCAGGCAGAGAGAGAGGGAGAAGCAGGCTCCCTGCTGAGCAGCGAGCCCGATGCGGGGCTCGATCCCAGGACCCTGGGATCATGACCTGAGCCCAAGGCAGACGCTTAACCGACTGAGCCACCCAGGCGCCCCTAGACAGACTAATATTTGAACATATTTTCCCTTTTTAAAGAACAATTATATTAGTACAGATTCACATATTATATTCATTATAAGACAAAATATACAGATAACTTTCTACATTGAAATAAGAGATTACCTCAATTTCAACCAAACTCATCTGATTTCCCTCCATTAGAACTAGCACAGATTTAGAAATGTGAAGATCTTATTATTTCTTCATACCAAATTTAAAGAAGGAAGGACAAAAAGAAGGAAAAAAGAAAAAAAGAAAAAGACAAATGACCCTTTTCAAACAGAATTATGGCTCTTTAACGTAAAATCTCTGAGAGCCCTGTTGAAATCTGATGCTTGGAACAAAGTGACACCCAAACCATGCAAGAACTGTGGAGATTCTGAGAGCTATGTTTGTACGTTGCCTTTGTGCATTTTTGTTGCTCGGTGCTATTACTAGTTTGTCTTTACATATCTTTTTAGATTTATTTAAATACTTTATTTGTATAAAATGTATAACCAGTGAGAGTAAAAGAAAGTATCAATGACATAAGACTATAAATAATACCAAAGCAACTCAGGAACAAAGAGAAATTAAAAAACAAAAACAAGGGGTGCCTGGGTGGCTCAGTCGGTTAAGGGTCAAACTCTTGGTTTCAGCTCAGGTCATGATCTCAGGGCCAGGGGTCCAGCCCTGTGTCTTAGGGCTCTGTGCTCAGCAGGGTGTCTGCTTAGGATTCCCTCCCTCTCCTTCTTCCTCTGCTCCTCCCCAACCCCCCTCTCAAAATAAATGAGTAAATCTTTACAATTAAGTAAACAAAAAACAAAAACAAAACAAAAAAGTAAACCTCCAAGATTTCTCCTATTAAAGCATTTCTATTAAACTATCACATGAATCAAAATATTGATTCCTATACAAAGACCTCTTCAAGCTATACCAAGGGAGGCCTTATCTTTCTTCTTTCATATTTTAATTCCAGATTTCTTTGTTTTAAGCTTATCAGAATTTTTTAACTCTGATGAGATTTAATCTGATGTTATCAGATTTCTTTGCCTTAAAGAAATAAACATAGGATTAAAGATAGGATTTTTCCTATCTTAAAACCAAGAAGCTATTTAGTAACCTGCCTTTTGGTTTTCAGTGTGTTAGAAAATAGCAGTAATTCCCAAAGTAATTATGACAAGCTATTCTTCATATTTTGAGCCAGAATGCTGATAGAAGTTTCTAAAACAGCCTGCATGTTTTGAAGTTAAACAGGTTTTAATTTTCATATTGTGTAAGATAACATCTAGTATTTTGTCTTATTCTATCTACTTCTGGTTTTTCCCATCCTTTTAGCTGACTCGCCTTATCTGATGTTTAACTTTACCTTCAATAACCCACTTACTCAGTCAACTACAAAGCTGATTTTCCAGCCAAATGTCGGTGCAGCTTCATAAAGCCTGTGATTAATGTACTGATCGACATTATATTAAATACAGAGTGTGCAAGCAGAGTCTACACCACTGCTTCAATCCTCTGTCTCAAGTATATGAGAACCAATCAGCAGAAATCAAAAGTAGCAGATTCCTTATAATAAATATTCCTTGTCGCTATTGAAATTAAATTTTCATCTGTCTAAAGAAAAATTTCCTGAGCATCAGGCCAAATTTGGCCACAGAAGTCTTAATAGTATTAAGGAGGTTCACTAGTCCCAAATCCCTACTCTAAAATCCATTCATCTCATAATGATTGTCTTTCTTAATCAAATGAGAGCGAAATGGGATGGAAATTCCTGCTGTTACATGACAAATTTTATTTCTTAAATGCATGGCTGTCCTTAATAAAGAAACAGAAAGTGGTGTTGACCAATTCTCCAGAGCTGTAAGGTCAAATGCAGAATGGCCCGAGACCTTAACACTACCTCTTATGTAGGAAAAGAGGCATTTCGTCATGATCATTACCGCTCGGTATTTTTAAAAACTTTAATATCTTCGGTATTTTGAGTTTTAGACACTTGTATTTGACCGGAGAAAATTTCTTCCAAGACACTATCTTATCCATACACTTGTCACAACTGATTAATTGTTTTGCTTTCCTCAGAAATATTAAAAGTTTAATCAGCAGTAGGAACTTTGTTTCAGAAGATGTTCCACTGACTAAACAATTCAAAAGCAATCAATACAAAGATTACCTACGTTACGCCATTTTTCTTTACTTTTAGATAGAGCAATGCAGCAAATGTCCAGTTACTTTGATATCTGAACCCACTTTAAAACTCAGCTTAGCAATAGCATTTTCTCTGAAATAAAGTGATGTAAAGTGGCCTTTCAGCGATGTGGGTATAAGGTGCTATATTCTAAATACAGCTCTGAGTGTACCTGCCTTACAAATTTGCATGCTGTGTATGTGTGTAACTTCTCTCAAAAGAAAAAGAAGTGCTCCTGCCAAAAGAAGTAAGAAGTTATTAGATATGTAGATATTAGAAGTTATTAGATATGTACTCTGATCTTTTCCAACTTTAAAAGTCTGTGAGCTAATAAAACCATGCCAGACATCTGCATGTTTTAAAGGGTCAGACATGTTTCCTTAATCATTATATTTAAAAGGGAACAAAAATGTCTATTTCAGAACAAATTTCAAAGGTACCTTACTGAATATAAGAGAAGATTTTATATACAAACCTTAAATAGGACAAAGAAATGATATAAAATAAAATGTCTCATAAAATGATTTATCTTAATGTGGGAAAATAAAGCAAGGATAAAGGAAGAAAAGGTGAAAAGCAGGATTATCAGCCCTGTTTATGTTCAAAAGCAGATCACATAACCACATATAGGTCCACTTCTGTGATGCCTACATTCTCAAAAGTTGTAAGAACGAAGTTTGAGATAATTCACTTTGTCCTCAACTGCTTGTATTGTGACTTACTGTTATGTATGAGCAGGTGTCTCTGCAAAGAAAATGGGGTTCGGAACAAAGCTTTACATTCCTCACACTGGAATGGTCTCTCTTCAGAATGGGTCTGCAGATGAAAGAAACTGTGAATCAGGAGGATCTAGAATCATCTGATCATGACAATAACCAGAGCTTGTATTCATGATGTGGGAGAGGAATGGGAAGGTAGACAGTATCTTGTTTCTTCTGATGATGTTCTTTCACTATAAAACCGTGGACACAAATATGCAAAACAACTGTATTTTTAAGTTCTCACATTAATTATAAATTTGATAAGTAATAAAGGAAATTGTCCCTATAATCTCAAAATGCTAATCTGAATATACACAGATTTCTCAGGATTTACTCTGCAGAGTAAAATGATTTGTAATTTCTCTGAAGACTAAAACTTCTTTTTTACTGGACAAGCTTTTACTATGCTACCACAACATTTTCAACATAATCAAAGGAAACTGGTAAAAGGAGACAGTTTCCACCTTCTATCCTCAACTTGATTGAATAAGTTCCAATAATTTTTAGTCCTAGATACCCTTTTCCTCCTAAATTAAACTAGAACATTTACTCATACTTAAACCAGGTAATATTCATTAAATATTTATTTTGTGTCACTGCTGCACTCAACACTTTACATGAATTTTTTCAATTAATTCTAACAGTAATTGGATGGACAACATACTATTACTGTCCCCATTTTACAGATGAAAAAACTAAGGCTCAAAGAATTTCAGTAACTTCCCTGAGATCAAACAATGTAGATGCAGCAAGCACCTTTAAACACACAACAAACAAAAATACACTGAGAAACAATAAACAGAAAATCAGAAATAAGAACAATACAAACAACAAAACAGTATGCTTGTTAACTTCACTTTTTTTATTGCACATCAGTATTAACCTGTTTGGCACAAGTCAGTGTATAAAATCCTATTCTACCATGGATGGCAAGATAACAATGCTCATAAATGCTAAAATACCAAAAATTGAACTATTTTCTCTTATGATAATAAAACAAATCATGTAATTCATTAGTTTTTATGATACATGTGGTATAAAAATAAAGGGAATAAATAAAGCACTTTATTCACAGCATAAAGATTTAAACATTTTCTTAATGTACATTATAAAATTCAAGATGTAAGTATTACCTATTAACATAATGTTGGTGAAAAAGGGATTATCCTGCCTGTTTTCAGTGGTAAAAAGTATAAAGGACGAGGGGAACAAATATTTAAAACTTGGGATAAACCACTACACATATTCAAATGTGTTATTTAGCCACATAAATGAACATGATAGCTGGGAATAAAATAGAACAGAGAATAAGTTTCTTTCATTACATAAAATATATGGACACTTAGTATAGGAAAATATGGTCCTTCAAATTGGTAGGAGAACAGTGGACTGTTTAGTGAATGGTTTTGAGGCAACTGTACAGACATTTAGGAAAAAATTAAACTGGATCTATTATTCATTCACCCCTTTAAATAAATCCCATTTCAATTCAGCCTTTTTTGCAAATGTGAAGAATAAACTGTAAATATACTAGAAGAAAATATGAGTGAATTGTTAAATACTTTTTGAGCAGGAAAAGGCTTTCTAAGCATGGCAGAAACTCAGATATGCAGATGAGAGAAGGCATTAAATTTAAAACTGCAAGGCAAAAATGTTTGGTGACAAAGAAAATATTTGCAACATGAAATAAAAATTTTAAGCTGCTAATATAAGGAGTTATGGCACATTAACAGGAAAAAAATGAAAACTCCAAAGAAAAGGGGCAAAAAGACTTCTCCTAGTAGCACTCTTGCAATATCCTTCATTACTTATTTTGTACCCAGTCCATGCTATGCACTGCATGCCCTTATGTGTCAGTCCTGTTGTACACACTGGGGATATAGTAGTAAAAACAGAAGACTAAGTCCCTGCTGTCACAGAGCTCTCACACTGGCAAAGAGAGAAAGACAAAGAACAAATGATAAAATATGAAAAACATTCTATAGAGAAAAAAAAGGAAGGGAAAGGGGATAGCAAAAGTTTCAAAGAATGGGGTATCAATTTTAAACAGAAATTCTAACTGAGAAGGTGACTTGAGAGAAGAACTGATGGAAGTGAGGGAGCAAGGGCATGTCTCCCTCAGAGGCAGCTGGGCAGGAAACACTATGGAGGCCAGTGTGGCTGGAGTACATGTGGAAGAAGCACAGAAGTGGGGAGATGAGGCCAGAAAAAAAATGGGCAAAGAATGGGAAGGAGAAGTGAATCACGTAGAGCCTGGCTGGCCGCTGTAGGAATTTTGTCTTTTACTGAAAAAGATAAAAAATCTCAAATGAGTTTTGAGCATATGAGTGGCATGATTCACTTGACATTTAATAGGATACTAAGGTGGCTGTGCTGAGAAAAGGAGAGAGGGGAACAAGGCAAAGCAGAGAAACTGGAGAAGAACAGCAATAAACCAAACAAGAGATAATTAAGGCCTATATCAGAGTGGTAGCTACCATTGTAAAGAGAAGTGGTAGATTTCTGGATATATGAGGCAAGTCAACAGGTTTTGTGGAGAGCCTTGAATTTGAAGCATGAGACACAGAAAAGAAGATCTAAGATTGTGACCAGAGTGATGGTAGGCTGGATCAGCCATTAACTAACACATGAAAGAGCAAGCAAGAAACAAGTCTGGTGAAAGATAAGAGGGGTTCAGTTTTGGGTGGGTTCAAATGACTAATCAAAGATGTTTAGTAGACAGTGGAACCTTTCAAGTCTGCATTATAGTGTAGAATATTTGGGGATGTCAGATTATATATTGTTAGTATTTAAAGCCAGGAGTACAATGAGAGAACAAAAGTTAAAAAAAAAAAAATACTCTCTGTGGTATATCAGATCAGCAAAAGTGAGGAGAATGGATATTACTCATTGTCGACAAAAAGGTTAAGATCCAGCAATCCTATATCTTATAACCGGGAATGTACATTTTCTGAGTGGCAGTATGGCTCTATTGACCAAATTGACAAATGCACATACTCTTTGACTAACCAACTCCCTTGACAGACACAGATCTGGCAATTATTTACATAAACAAAAACTTTTTTAAAAAACCTCCTAAATGCCCACTGGCAGATATAAACCTGATAACTAAATTTGAGTGGCTACTGTATATTTATTTTGGTATGGAAAACCCACTATACCATATTTTGAGTGTCAAAAGCACAATGCAAACCATTATAGATAGAATACCGTTTGCTGCATACATACACACATGTAGAATGGGTGTAGGAAGATGTCGTACGAAATGCTGAGGAGGTTTCTTATAGTAAAGTGGAGAGTGGTACCTGACAGAGCTTTTGCTTTCTTCTTTACATCTTTCTTGATGTTTTAGTTTTCTACAAAGAGTAGATTATATTATTACTAAAAGAAAGAAACTCTTTTGTTTTTAGAGCACCCATATTGGAACAAAGGGTTGCTTTTAGTCTTCCAAAACTATGATATTCCACCCTAACCAATTCTTTCTCTTTTTCCAAATCCAGGACAATACAACGTGCGGCTATGATTTAGCAGCTTGATGATGAAATAACTTGGGACAGAATGAAGCCTCACGCCTATGTTAACCAAACCAAAGCCACAACATCTACATACAGCCTGAAGTCAGGAGCTATTTTAAGTAGTAAGCTGTTAGTGCATAGGCCGGTGAATAAATATTTTTGTCAAAGATTCCAATACCACCAAAGGAGTTGTGATGGCATGACTTGTCAAAGTCTCGGCATAATATACTTTACAAGTACCAGATAAAATTCAGCTTTTTAAAGGGTGCTTATGCTTCAGTTTTTCATTTCTACAGGGTGCCAAACTTCTCAGACTTATTAATTACATTATCCTTCAGCTATAGAACATTCCCCCACTTAAATGCCAAGTCACCAATGACACCAATATCTGCTGGTAATAACAAATGAACTCGTCCATGAACTATACATATATATTTTATGTATCATATCATATATCTTTTTATGCACCAAGTCTGATCGTTGTTGCAGATGTAGAAAACACATAAGAAAATGTGTTCCACTCTTTATAACGCCTAATAAAATGTCTCAAGAATACTTCAGGTTTTCAACATAATTTTTATACAATAATCACCAAATCAGCATATTTCTAGCTATACAAACCAAATATTAATTTCGTGAGAACAGAATAAAATTTTCATCAGGCCCAATCACAATTAAAAATTATGACCATGACTATCACCAGTATATATTGCTCTGTAGTAACAGTATTACTAGAAATGATATTTTTTTTTTTTTTAAAGATTTTTATTTATGGGCGCCTGGGTGGCTCAGTTGGTTGAGCGACTGCCTTCGGCTCAGGTCATGATCCAGGAGTCCCTGGATCGAGTCCCGCATCGGGCTCCCTGCTCAGCAGAGAGTCTGCTTCTCCCTCTGACCCTCCCCCCTCTCATGTGCGCTCTCTCTCTCTCTCTCTCTCTCTCATTCTCTCTGTCTCAAATAAATAAATAAAAAAAAAATCTTTAAAAAAAAAAGATTTTTATTTATTTATTTATTGAGAGAGAATGGTAGAGAGAGAGCATGAGAGGCAGGAAGGTCACAGGGAGAAGCAGACTCCCTGCTGAGCAGGGAGCCTGATGCGGGACTTGATCCCGGGACTCCAGGATCATGACCTGAGCCGAAGGCAGTCGCTTAACCAACTGAGCCACCCAGGCACCCTAGAAATGATATTTTTTCTTTGGGTCATGCGCAAAGCAAGAAAACTATCTTAAAATTCAGAGAAATAACAAGAGCTAAAATAAATTTGAAGAAAATATCCCTGAGATATACATGTCAGAACTATTCTTTTCTCTTAAAAAAAAAAAAAAAGACTTTTGTTATTGAAGTCTCAAGTCTGCATATCATAAGCATATTACTATCCCACTGGGTCACATAATAAATCTAAAGCTGCATAGAATGTGTGTCATCTGGCTGTTTACAAGGTCTGTGGATTAAATTTTTACTGTCAGCTTTATAACTGGCTTCCTTAAAGGGCCTCGTCCTCACAAAAATGAATGGAAACTAGAGAGATATCAAAGAAATCAACTCAGCACAGGAAAAGGTAGCTCATTTCACATAGATTAAGTTAAGACTCTTCCAGAAGCATAGCCTTTCATGGCCAAGCCCAACCTTTCCACTGCTTGAAAAGCCACAATTTCATTAGTACAAAGCTGTAACTCCATGGAGCCAACTAGTAAAGGCCTCAAGTTTATACCCTGATCAGGGCAAAGGGAATTTGCTAAAAGAAGGAATAACCATAGACTTGCAGAAGTCTTCCTTGAAGGGCAGCAATTTAGACTACCACTCAGGGAATTTTTCCCTCTACAACACTACTAAAACATAGCATCCCATACTTCTAATCAAGATGCTTTTAACAAATACTGCTTCAAACAATATGACCCTTCAGGCTAGCTGATCTGACCATTAATTTAAAACTTCTGCCTCTACAATGGCCACCATTTATTACAGTGAGCCTAGAGTCATACGGAACAAGTTTACTCTCTCTTCCACAAGTATATGGAAACAGCAACCATGTCCCTTCACAAACTGTTGTGATAACCAGACACCTGTAGCTTCACTCATGAAAATATGGCTTTCAGATACATCACAGGAATTGTAAAGCAGAATTTTCTGAATAAAATAAAAATCAGACATCCTAATTTTTATAACTCACGTGGAACAACTCATAGCAATTATACCAGCTCCTCTAGTGGATGATTCGTTTGCTATGCAAAATGGCTAAATAAATTGGTAATTCTGCATTGAATTTTATGTGCCACCCAAAAATAAACAAGTGCAGATACCTAAAGTACAAACAGACAAATAAAACAACAAGGGATTGTTGGATTTTATAGGATTCTAATCCTATATAAAATTACGCTCTCTAAAAATTACTACCAGTTGTTGAATAAGAAAGTTTTCTTAAAATATAAATCCCTAGAAATTAACATATAATAGGATATGTATTATCAGCAATAATAGGATAAAAACTAACAGATGCTAATAGGATTCAAATACTTGGCCAGACAAGATAGATAGATAGACAGATAGTAAAATGTGTGTGTGTGTTGTATATGTGTGTTTAAGTCACCATCCAATTATCTAAGTGTCAACATCACCAGAGGGCATATTCTCAATGAAACCCTCATAAAAATTAATCTATTTTTCAACCTAATACAGATATAAACTAAATTCAAAAGATCACAGTTTAGAGTCAGTTTCTAATTTTAAATATAAAACATCCAAGATGGGGTATTAGGTTCAAAGCCTATTTTCTACTGAAAATACTGCATTTCAGCATATTTTAATTATAACATATAGTTCTCATTTGTGCCTTTTTAGTTTTCATTGATTCAGGTTTACAGCATTTTCTGGTATAACACAAATTCTTTGCTCATTTGTTTTGTTTTTCCGATTCCACATATAAGTGAAGTCATATGGTATTTGTCTTTGTCTGACTTATTTCACTTAGCATAATACGCTCTAAGTCTAGCCACGTTGTTGCAAATGGCAAGATCTTGTTCTTTTTTGTGGCTGAGTAATATTCCGTTGTGTATATACCACATCTTTATCCATTCATCTATCGATAGACACTTGGATTGCCTCATATCTTGGCTATTATGGTACAAAATGTTATATGAGAAGAGCATCTATTTTTCAAAAATATACAATTTTCCATTTAATTTAACTTAGCTTCCAAATTTATATTACCTGCCCACCAAAATTGTTTATATCATTCAAAAATTCATTACCCTGTGTGTGTATTGAGGGTTCATATAGGTATACTTCTTGCCTTCATGATAAATTTCCACCGTATGTTATGTTCCATGAGTCACTGAGTTTACTTTCCAAAGTTTTTGTCTTCTCTTGCTGTAACAAGCCATTACCACATCTTCCGGCTATTGCTAACCTAAGTTTTGTTTTTGTTTTTGCTTTTTAATTCATCCTTCACTTAACCTTCTAATAGGTCCTGTGGGCTAGGAAATGAGTCAATTAAACTTGGTAGAATCTCAGATAAAGTAAAAGTTAAAGTGAGAAAGAAAGGATCTCCATGTTATGACTAAATAACATGTTTTAATACATGAAAAACATGAAACTTAGCAGTAGAGGAGAATTAATTTATAATTATACAGGAAAATAAGCTATGTTTTTGTTTCCTATTCTTTTTACCAAAAAGGGGAAGAATAAAACATTTCTGATCCAAATTATTCACAAGGGCAAGTATATATATGAAGACTTTCTGTGAAGAGGAGCTATTTTTTAATATATGACATTGATCTACAAGAAGATAAAAAGGAAGCAGTGGAAAGAAATCTGCTTATTAACATCCATCTTCCCAAAGCACCATGTAAAAGAATTTCGTAAAAGAAAAACTAAAAGAAGCCCTTACCCAACAGATGTTAAAACATACTATAAAGTACAATTATTAAAATACTATGATATTATAAGAGAACAGAGATTAAATGGAAAAGAACAACATCCAAACAGTTTTATATGAGAAGCATTCAACAATGTAATAGCAGTGGTTATAAATCAGGATCTCAGAGGTGCCTCGGTGGCTCAGGTGGTTGGGCGGCTGACTCTTGATTTCGACTCAGGTCATGATCTCAGGGGTGTGGAATCAAGCCCCGCAACAGACTGCACTGACTGGGAGTCTGTTTTATTCTCTCTTCCTCTCTCTCTCTCTGCCTCTCCCCTAGCTCGCTCACTCTCAAATAAATAAATAAATCTTTTAAAAATTAATAAATAAAATAAATGAGGAGCTCATTCCATACCTAAAAACAAATTCTTCATGCACTAAGATGGTAACAAAAAAGAAACTAATATAACTTTTAAAGTCATTAATAAATGCTTGCATAGTGTTGGAATAAGAAGGTTTTCTAAATAAGACATACAACTCAGAAGCTGTATATACTCAGAAGCCATAAAACTCATAATCCATGTCATACTTCAAAAGATAAAAATGTAAAACTTCTTCATTCAAAAGATACAAGTTGATAGATGGGGACAAATATTAGAAACAAAAATAACAAAGGATTAACATTCATAGTATCTATAGAGTTCCTAGAAACCAATGAGAAAACAGCCAAATAGTTCAATAGAAAAGTGGATAAAGAGTACATACAAGCATTTCTCAAAAGTAATGTAAATGGAACATAAACTTATAAAAAGAACATAATTTCACTAACCGTTGCTTAAATGGAATGAAATATCACTTTTCAATTCTCAGAATGAAAAATAAAGACTGACAAAATCAAATGTTAATTGTACAGATAAAGGGGCACTTCAATCACTGCCAAATGAAAGAGCTTTTTCAGAAGGCAGTTGGGCAGGAGCAAAACTTCCTATTCTATTAAAGAAAAATAATTTTTTAGTAAAGAAAACTATTATTATTTCATAAATTTCATAACTAAGGACTATTTGCACTAATGCTCTTGACATAGTTATAAAGTTTTATGTAAAATAGTTATAGTGACAAAAAATGAGTAGCTTTATATGATCTTACCTGAAAAACTCTCCAAATCATAATGTTAAGGCAAAAAAGTAAGTTCCAGAATGACATCTATGTCCTAATACCATTTACATGTAAATATACTTATCTCCCAGATGGGCAGCTAAAACCTTGTGCTTTTCTCCAAGTTCCATCCAGAAGAACGTTCTCTTATACAAAAACATCAGTGTGACATGTGGAAGTTACTGAAGATCTGACTAGAGAGATGAAGGAGATGGCTGGTATGCACAGCACTTGAAAAATTCACATCTAATCTAACACTGTGGAATCTCTTTACAATAGCCGCTTTTCACAGTTCCTAGCCTATCTTTCCAATTCTGCTACACAAACACAAACAACTCTCACCTTCTCATTTCTAATTTCCCACACTCTAACCGATTTTAAACAGTGAGAAGGTATGTCAAAGGCATTATACTGAAGATAAATAACGATTCTATTTTACTGTGTATAAAATATCCTCTAACTATTAGGATCACCAGCCTGAATACAGTAGTAGATGGGGTCATAATTAACAGTTTGTGCACATAATGTGTACAGTTTTTAATATATTTAAGAAAGTCCCAAAAAGTATCCACTGGGGAGGGGACTGGAATTGTGGGGGACCAGGGAAGGTAGGTGCTGTCAGGGATTACAACCTAAATTGCATAACTGAGTACCCATACACTATGTGTGTTTTGAGATTTTACTTTAAGATACCTGTTACCAAAAGAAAAAAAATTTAATCAAATTAAAAAAAAACAAAAACAAAAACAAGACACCTTCCTCTCTTTCAATATTTCCAGCTTTGTGGATTTAAGAGGGTTGGGGATGTGTACTTGATCAGACAGGTCAAGTGAAAGGAGTTCAAAACCCTAGACTGGGTTGGGCTAGGCTGGTAAAAAGCAGAGCAGAGAGTAAAGCTGATATCCCACTTAAGATGAGCTCAGGAGGTAAGCATTAGGCGGAACTTAAAGGCTGAGACAAGACTTGGAGGCCAGAAGTTTGGGAGGCAAGGTGCCCTGTGCCCAGAGGAGCAGGGATGAAGGAAGCTCTGAAGGGCAATGAGCAATGACGTGGTTCTGGCAAACACTAGGAGGTATGGTCTCCAGTCGATGACTCCTAAGTTAATATTTAGGGGTGGGGAGAGTGGAGAGAGTAGAATAAAGCTGGATGGAGGTTTCCCTATTAAAGTCTGAGAATAAAGGGGAATCACTGATTTGGAAGTAAATGAACTCCAAGTCAAGTATTTATCTCAAAATTACAATAGTTCAAATTAAAGGTTTAAAGAGTAATACTTAGGTATCTCGGAGTGTGTAAACTCAATTAGTGTAGAATGAATACAACAAAGATTTCCCAGTATATCACTAGACCACTAATACCCTCATAAAATCAAGAGAGAGGGGGCGCCTGGGTGGCTCAGATTGTTAAGCATCTGCTTTCAGCTCAGGTCATGATCCCAGGGTCCTGGGATCGAGCCCCACGTCTGGCGTCTGGCTCCTGGCTCCTGGCTTGGCGGGGAGCCTGCTTCTCCCTCACCCTCTGCCTCTCCCCTGCTCATGCTCTCTCTCTCTGTATCTCTCTGTCTCAAATGAATAAATAAAATCTTTAAAAAAAATAAAAATAAAATAAAATCAAGAGAGAGGAAGAATGTGCAGAAAAACAGCACTGCAAATGTGGCAAAATGTACTGCAGATATATATGTTTTAATTCACTTCTCATGCTTCAACAACTACTTAACTAAGAACATTAAATCTTATTATTTGGGGATAATCTTTTCATGGATTTTATTTATTCAGAAAACATGTGCCACATTCAAAGCACAATGCAGTCAATAAGTACTATGAATTAAAGTACAGCATCTATCTTCAAAACTTATAGTTTAATATGGAAAATAAAGTACTTATGTTAGAAATTATACAGTGCTATCTCATCATGCACTTCAGAAAAAAATTATTGTAATAGGATAAGCGATTTGCCATTAGGTAAATAAGTTTCAGACAAATATCTATCTGTTGTTTCTCTCTGTCAGGTTTAATAGCTGCATGCTTCTCTCAGTGTGGCATCTCATCATTGCGAATGTGCTTCCAGAACACAAAAATCGGTAATTTTGTACAACATAGCACCTTAAATGAACCACCCACTACTTCACCTACAGCACACCTAAGGAAGACAAATCCGGTACAACGTCAAAGGAAAAAGTGACTGTGACGAAATTATTGAGTGATTCTTTCAGTCTACAACATGGCACCTTCCTTAGAGATTTTCAAAGAATTTTTTATTATATAAAGTTTATGCCATATATTATATAGTTTTAGAACCTAATCCATGATTCATTTAGGGAGAGATATATCCTTTCCTTTAAAGAAGGCTTAATAAGGGGTGCCTGGGTGGCTCAGTCATTAAGCATCTGCCTTCGGCTCAGGTCATGATCCCAGGGTCCTGGGATCGAGCCCCACATTGGGCTCCCTGCTCCGCAAAGGGCCTGCTTCTCCCTCCCACACTCCCCCTGCTTGTGTTCCCTCTCTCGCTGTCTCTCCCTCTGTTGAAAAATAAATAAAATCTTTGAAAAAAATAAAAATAAAAATAAATAAATAAATAAATAAATAAATAAATAAATAAATAAATAAATCGCCCGTATTCTTCTGTTTTCTGTTCTATTTTTTAATGGCGATTCATGACCCAGTAAATTGATTTCAAGACACAAAGTGGCCATGGCCCAGAGCTTGGAAATCATTGGATGAGATATTAATATAGAAGGCCCAATGGAATTATTCCAGGAAAGGGTGTGACCAGAGTTCCTCATAGGCCTCTAAGTTCATCTCTGGAGGGATATGTAAAGGGTCAGAAAAAAGTCTATTATTTGAATAGACATACCTTTGTCCCCAGAAGCTTGTCTATGACTTCATCAGGACAAAACCTCTCTGTATTCATTTCCATCATCAAGCTTGTAGTACCAGCTTCATGATCCAGGATGACTGAGTCCACCTAGATGTCCTGCCTATAGCAGGAGGGAAGCACTATACACCTTATCTCAATTTTGCTTTTCAATAAATTTGATAAGGAAGCAAATGGAGGGTGTAAAGACTAGTTTCTGCCACCTGTAGTTCTGAAGTGTGTGTCCAGTTGTGATTTATAGATCTAGTTAGATCCAGATAACCAATCATTATTTTAACTAGATCCAAAAAATTCAACTAGTAATCGGGTCAAATAATTGTCAGAAAGGATTAGAGAGAGGAAAAACTAATTTTGACCTATTGAGCCTATATACTGGCAAAATGATGAAACAAGTAATTAAGTTTTAGAAACAAAAAATCACCCCTTCAAAGTCTGATACTGCCATAATCACACTGAAAGACAGTATTTCCTTTTCAAGAAAATCCAAATGTTAAGAGAACAGACCCCAAAATGAATAAAGTAAGTATAATAAAAATGCAAAAGTTACATCACCAAAGAAACCAGAAGAATAATTTATTTATTTAAAATAACAACCTTTGGTCATGCTATATGATGGAGATCAGTTTGATTCAAATTTTTTTTCTAATTTCCTTGCATATCCTTATTTTTCAGTTTACTAACTGGCCATTAATGAATAATGATAGAAGAAAAAGTTTATTTGCTTTTTTCACATAACTCATGGAGAATATTTCAGACTTTTTCACTTAACCATACCAAATACATGCTAGGATCATAACAGTGAGAAGCACATTTGTCTATAGCAGAAGGACTGAATGTGCTTTCCACTTTAGAAATTATAGGCATCATTGTTTCTATCCTTCCCAAGACCTCATTATTACTTTCATATGATTTATGGCTGAATGTATGAGAGATGGTGCAAAGATCCTGTGCCAAATTCCCATATGGCATATAACATAAGCCAAACTGAAAAACTCGTAAATGTGGGTAGATCAGTTTCATCAAAGAATGAAGCAAGAGAGTTCCAGAGACTGAGCAGGAAACTAGCCAGATAATTTTTTACAGTCATGCAATTCCAAAGCAGAAGTAATGAATGTGGTCCTGCCCCTGATCATTTAATGCTTGAATTAAACCTAAGAACAGTCAGCAAGAAATTAGAAAGAGACAATTTGGGACACCATCAATCAACTCTTTTTATTCTCTGGTAAATCTAACTTTTGTTTTTTTCTTTCTAGGCTAAAGCTAAAATGATGTCATAACTTTTTAAAAGATTTTAAAAGAGAAAGAATGATGCTTTGAAGTCTCAATAAATATTGAAATAACTATAACTCCAATGGAATAGTCTAAGAGAAAAATAATTAACAAGTTATTTTAAAAGATATTATATACGTATTACTTAACAGCATGCTAAAATGTATTAACCAAAATCAATAAGCAAGCAGTACCACAGCCAACTGGGCAAGCACTCCAAGTCCCCAAGCTTCAGCTGCAATTCCACCACAGCCAGTGAGCACACAAAGCCCACAAAGGGTACACCTCTTGAATGTCTGGGGCAGGGGATAATCTCATGACCACGGGGATTACACTTCTGGGCCCATGAGTTATAGCAGTACAGGCCTACCTCAAGAAGCAAGAAAAATCCCAAATAAGCAAACAATCTTCCACCTAAAGGAGCTAGAAAAAGAAAAATAAACAAAGCCCAAAGCCAGTACAAGGAAGAAAATAATAAAGACTAAAGGAGAAATTAATGAAATAAAGAGTAAAATAAACAAACAATAGAAGAGATCAATGAAACCAGGAGCTGGTTCTTTGAAAAAATTAACAAAATTGATGAACTTTTGGTCAGACTCGTTACAAAAAAAGGAGGGAGAGAGAGAAAACAAATAAAATCAGAAGTGAAAACATGAAAATAAAGTAATGATTATAAAGCTGAATGAAAACTCCAAAAACGAGACAGAAAATATAAGAAAGAACCAAATAGAAGTCACAGAACTGAAGAATATAATAACTGAACTGAAAAATACACTAGAGGGGCTCAACAGAAGACTGAATGAAGCAGAAGAATGGATTAGCAAGCTCAAAGACAAAAGCAACAATACTCACCCTGACAGAGCAGCAAAAAGAAAAAGGAATTTCAAAAAGTAAGGACAGCATAAGTGACATATGGAACATCATGAAGCAGAATATCATCCACATTATAGAGATCTTAGAAGGAGAAGAAAAAGAAAGTGACAGGAAACTTTTTGAAGAAATAATAACTGATAATTTTACTAATCTGAGAAAGGAAACAAACATGTAGGTCCAGGAAGCCCACGGAGATATCCACATCAACCCACATTATAATTAAAATGCCAAAAGTTAAAGAGAGAATCTTAAAAACAGCAACAGAAAAATAATGTGTTATGTACAAAGAAAATCCTATAAAGCTATCCCCAGAGTTTTCAGCAGAAACTCTGCAGGCCAGCAGACAGTGGCATGAAGTATTCAAAGTTCGAAAGGAAAAAACTTCCAACCAAGAATATTCTACATGGCAAGGTTATCATTCATAATAGAAGGAGAGAGAAAGCATTTTCCAGATAAGCAAAAGCAAAGGAGTTCATCACCACTAAACCAGACCTAAAAGGAATGTTAAAGGGACTTCTTTAAGCTGAAAAGAAAGGGCACTAATTAATAATAAGAAAACATATGAAAGTAAAAATCTCACTAAAAAAGGTAAATATTTAGTAAAAACAGTGGATTAACCACTTATAAAGTTAATATAAAGGTTAAAAGACAAAAGTAATAAAATTAAATAATTAGGAATACATAAAAGATGTGAAATGTGACATCATTTTTTAACACCACATTTATATCAATGGATAAATCAGACAGACAGAAAGTAGAAATCACATAGACAGAAAGTCTATAAGGGAACATATTACACCAGATAACTTAATAGATAAATACAGAACCTTTCATCCAAAAGCAGATAAATTTGCACTCTGTGCATTCTTCTCAGGTGCACAGAGAATATTCTCCAGGATAGATCAATCCCATGTTAGGCCACAAAGCAAGTCTCAAAAAATTCAGAAAGACTGAAATCATATCAAGCAACTTTCCCAACCATTAGAAAAAGAAAAAAAAACACCAAAAACAGAAGAAAAAATGAAACCTAAAGCTAGTAGAAGAAAGGAAATAATAAAGATCAGAATGGAAGTCAGTGAAATAGAGGCTAAGAAGATTCTTAGAAATAAAATCAGAAAGAGGAGAAGTTAAAACTGATACCACAGAAATGCAAATCATCATACAACTACAAAAAGAATTACATGTCAAAAAATTGGATAATCTAGAAGACATAGATAAATTCCCATAAATAAACTTTTAAAAAAGACCAAATCATGAATAAAAAATCTAAATAGACCAATTACAGTAAGAAGACTGAATTGGTAATCAAAACTTCTCAACAAACAAAAGTCCAGGACAAGATGGCATCACTGGTGAATTCTACCAAACATTCAAAGATTTAATACCTATCATTCCCAAACTCTTCCAAAAAAAAAAAAAAAAAAAATTTGAAGAGGAGGGAATGCTTCCAAACCCATTTACAAAGACAATATTACCCTGATCCCCAAACTAGACAAGGACACCACAAAAAAAAGAAGAAGAGAAGGAAGTGTAGGAGGAGGAGAGAAAAAAAAAATATGAGCCAATATAACAGAAAAAAAATAGATGAAAAAATCCTCAACAAAATATTAGCAAACTGAATTCAACAACACATTAAGAAGGTCATATACCATGATCAAGTGGATTTACTCCAGAGATGCAAGGATGGTTTCAATATTCACAAATCAATCAACATGATAAACCACATTAACAAAATGAAAGATAAAAATTATATGCTCATCTCAAAGAGATGAAGAAAAGCATTTGACAAAATTCAACATTTACTTATGATAAAAATTCTCAACAAAGTGGGTATAGAAGAAATGTAGCTCAACATAATAAAGCCCATATATAACTAGTCCACAGCTAATATCAAACTCAGTGATGAAAAGCTGAAAGTTTTCCTTTAAAATCAGGAACAAGACAAGGATGTCTACTCTCTCTGCTTTTATTCAACATAATATTGGAAGTCCTAGCCAAAGCAATTTAGTAAGAAAGAGAACTAAAAGGCATCCAGATTGAAAGGAAGAAGTAAATCTGTCATTATTTGTAGATGACATGATACTATATATAGAAAACCCCAAAGACTTCACCAGTAAAGCTGTTAGAACTAAGAAATGAATTCAATAAAGTTTCAAGATACATTAACACTCAAAATTCCACTGCATTTTCACACACTAATAAGAAACTATAAGAAAGAGAAATCAAGAAAACAATCCCATTTACAACTGCATCAAAAAGAATGTAATTCCTAGGAGTAAATTTAACCAAAGAGGTAAAAGGCCTGTACTCGGAAAACTATTAACACTTTGATGAAAAAAGCTGAAGACACAAATAAATGGAAAGACATGCCATGCTCATGGATTGGAAGAATTAATACTGCTAAAATGTCCATACTACCCAAAGCAATCTATAGGTTCAATACAATCCCTACCAAAATTCCAATGGCATTTTTTGCAGAAGTAGAAACAATAATTCTAAAATTTTATGGAACTACAGACTTCAAATAGCCAAAGCAATCTGGATAAAGAAGAACAAAGTTAGAGGTATCACATTCCCAAATTTCAAACTATACTACAAAGCTATATAATCATAACAATATATTAACAAAACAATAGACACATAGATCAACGGAACAGAATAGACAGTCCAGAAATAAACCCATGCATATATTTATGCAATTAATTTATGACAGGGGAGGCAAGCATATACAACGGGAAAAGAACAGTCTGTCCAATCAATAGTAGTGGGAAAACTGGACAGCCACGTACAAAAGGATGAAATTAGACCGCTATCTTACCCAATATTCAAAAATTAATTTAAAATGGATTGAAGACTTGAATGTAAGACCTGAAACCATAAAACTCCTAAAAGAAAACATAAGCAGTAAGCTCCTTGACATCGGTCTTAGCAATGTTTTTTGGATATGGCTCCAAAGACAAGGGCAACAGAAGCAAAAATAAACAAATACGACTACATCAAACTAAAGAACATCTGCACAGCAAAGAAAACCATCAACAAAATGAACAACCTACTGAAGAGGGGAAGATATATGCAAATCATATATCTGATAAAAGGTTAATATCCAAAATATATAATAAACACACACAACTCAATAACAACAAAATCCCATTAAAAAATAGGCAAAGGATCTAAATAGACATTTTTCCAAAGAAGACATACAGATGGCCAACAGGAAAAGATGCTCAACATCACTAATCATCAGGGAAATGCAAATCAAAGTCACAGGGAGATACTACCTCACACCTATCAGAATAGCTATCATCAGAATGACAAGAAATAACGAGTGTTGGCAAGGATGTAGAAAAAAAAAAAAAACCCATACACTGTTGGTGTGAATGTAAACTGGTGCAACCACTATGGAAAACAGTACTAAATTTTCTTCAAAAAATTAAAAACTACCATATTATCCAGCAATTCCACATATGGGTATCTATCCAAAGTAAACAAAACACTAATTAAAAAAAAATATATGCACCCCTACATTCATTGCATGATTATTTACAATAGTCAAGATATAGAAACAACCTAAGTGTCCATCAATAGATAAATATATAAAGAACCGGCAGTACATGTGTATACAATGGAATATTATTCAGCCACAGAAAAGAATGAAATCTTGTCATTTGTGAAAACATGGATGGACCTTGAGGGTATTAGGCTAATGAGATAAGTCAAACAGAGAAAGACAAATACTTCATAATTTCACTTATTAAATGGAAGCCAAAAAAAAAGACAACTAACTAACATAGAACAAAACAAAATCCAGATTCATAGATAGAGAACTGGGTGGTGGTTGCCAAAAGGTGAGGGGGCTAAGGGGGTGGTATGGGTGAAGGGAATCAAGAGACATAAATTTCCAGTTATAAAATGAATAGGTGATGGAGATACAATGTACAGCATAAGGAATACAGTCAATAACATTGTATTAACTTTGTACAATGACAGATGGTAGACTTACTGTGGTAATCAGTTTACAATGAACATAAATGTTAAATCACTATTTGTATACACTAAACTAATAATACTGTATGCCATTTATACTTCAATAAAACCTTTCTTAAAAAATCAATAATTAATTATTTATCACATCATAAATACATCTTAATATGCATTATTTAGATGTTGAATGTCTTTGGACAAATATTCTGAATTCAACTCAAACATTATTTATTATCAACGCAGAGTAGATAAATAAAACTAATACATTCTGAAACAAGAACCAGAGTAAAGGTAAACCACAGGAAATGCAAACAAAAATTAAGAAGACTAAGAGATCATAACTTGGAGTCCTATCAGAAAAGAGGAAGGGGTAGGGCACCTGGCTGACTCAGTCAGTAGAGCATGATGACTCTTAATCTCAGGTTATGAGTTCAATCCCCACATTGGGTGTAGAGTTTAGCTAAAAATAAAATTAAATTAAAAATTTAAAGAAAAGAAGAAGGGGAAGTTAGGTCATGCTGACTGAAAGCAAATGCCAAGTTGTCTTAGGTATGACTAATGCAGAGAAAAGGCTAGAAATCTAGAAAAGCTGAGGTCATGAGCAGAGAACTCTGAATGACAGGGTAACATGCATATACCGTAACTTACATAGGCATTGGAAATCTACTCATAATTTTAGAGTACAAGAGTGACAGAGTTGCACTGTGGAACCATTTATCTAGGAGGATGGGTAAGTGGAAAGTGACAAGTAATAAGAATCTGATTAGATGGGTATTAAAGTAATGAAGTTGAACAATAATCAGGATATAGGATGGTAAAGGAATGAGGGTGATGAGCCAATGTAGAGGGTAGAATCTTTAAGAATTGACTTCTAGGGGTGCCTGGGTAGCTCAGTCAGTTGGGCTTCCAACTCTTGATTTCAGCTCAGGTCATAATCTCAGGGTTGTGAGATCAAGCCCCATGTCAGGCTCCGCACTGGGGATGGAGCCTGCTTAAGATTCTCTCTCTCCCTCTCCCTTTGTCCCTTCCCCTGCTCACTCTCTTTCTCTCTCTCTCTCTCTCTCTCAAAATAAATAAATAAATAAATAAATAAATAAATAAAATTAAAATAATTTAAAAAAAGAACTGGCTTCTAATTTTAAAAGGGGTCTTAAGACTAAAGAAACAGACAGGAATAAATATATGCTTCTGTCATTAACAAAAAGAAGAAACTCCAAAAGAGAGGTTATCTGGGGCATAAAGAATAAAAAGGTCATTCTGGGACATGCTAAATTCATTAGGTCAAAAAGATATACAGTTTTGTATCAAATAAAGAAAAATAAATGTGAGTCTGAAGCCTGGGTTAAAGAAAGAAATCATTTGGGATTTGCTGGTATAGAGTTGATGGCAGAAGTCATGGATGTAGCTGATGCAGAGAATCTAAAAGAGGTCCATAGCCAACGCATCCAGGATAACCTCCTGGGCGAGGAGAGATGAAAGTGTCCAGAGAAATTGGTGGAACACCTAGCCAATTACACATCAAAGATGAAGAGAATTTCAAAAAAGCTACCATGAACAAGAGTGTCAAATTTTAGAGAAAAAAGGAAAAGAAGAAAAGACTTTGCAATTAGTACAACACTGGGAAACAGTGGATGACACTTTGCTTATAAGAACAGTTTCAACAGAGGAGGGAAAACAGGAAATAAGGCCAGGTGGGGTTATGGCCTGAGTGGGGGAGTAGAACATATAAGCAAAATTGTCCTCTAGTTAGTCCACATGTACAGCATGTCCAGATATACAAAAACCTCTTTAAAAAAAAACAACTAGAAATCAAATCAACAAATCAGCAAAAACAGTAATAATAATATGAATAAGGTTTTACCTTCTTGTGATTCTTGTAAACATTTCTGTGGGCAAATCCCTTTCCACAAAGCTTGCATTTGTAAGGCTTATCTTCGCTGTGTATTACTTTGTGGGCGCCCACTTGATCGAGCCTCTTGAAAGATTTATTACAAATCTCACAATTATAGGGTCGTTTTTCTGTGAAAAATGAGTGGAGACAATCTCACATCTATATAAAGGTAAAGGATAAAAATGGAAATAGCCTTACCTTATATTACTTCTTATGGATAAGTCAACTAAAACATGATTGAAACAACTGAGAAAAAAATCTACTTACCAATCCATTTCTGTTAGATACGTGAGCCTATTCACAAAAGAAATGTAAGCTAGTTCTTTTATAGACCTATGCTGTAAACTATGTGTATAAAGCAGCTTAGATGTAAGGATGAAATTTAAATTCAAGGAAAAAAATCCTACTTCCAGATGAAAAATCTGCTGATAGGTGTGAGTTTAAACCAGGGTCACAACCCCGAATGCCAAGAGTGGTCTGACAGTGATAAAGGTAAATGACAGACCTGCCTCCTACTCAAACAAGTAGACCCCATATGGGCACAGCTTCAATCCTCAGCAGAAACAACACACCTAGGTTATTGTATAAAATCCCTATTTATGCAATGTTCATGTAATGTTGACCACTAGATTTAAAAAATACTGCTTGTTTCAAACAAAGCATATCTCAACAGTCCACCAGTGTCTGATCTCCTATTTCCATTTGTCAAAATATCTATATCTGTCTCCAAGCAAAGTGGATATTCAAAAAAATTCTGACTTCTTCAGTGGCCTCCAATGATAGATGTTCTAAACTCTAGAAGGAGACTTCATAAAGCAAAATTTATTCTCAGACCTTATTTTTGAAAAATCTGTTTAACAGCCCTATTAGTCAAACTTGCCTAAAATGAAACTACGGCTTTAAAAACTTATATTCTCAAAATGTATTTATAAATTTCTCACTAACATTTATTAGTACCTTAGTTAGAATGTGAAAGTATCTAGAAAGGTAGAAATTCTAATTGCTGAATCCCTCCTAAAAGTCAGACATTATGCTAGCACAATACATAATGATCTCATTTAAACTTCACAGAAATTTTGAAAGGTAGGATACCTTTTCACAGATAAAGAACAGAATCTAAGGCTCCAAGAGGAGTAGATTACAAATTAAATGGTGACTCTGAAGATCTTTGATATCATTTAGTCCAACCACCTTGGCTTTATAAATAAACAGGTCTAGAGAGGCTAAGTGACTTGTTCAAAATCACATGACTAGTTAATGGCCAAACTCGAACTAAGAGCCAGGCTTCCTGATTACTACTCTTGGAGCTCCTAAAAATGACAGTGAATCTTTCATAGTGACTTCAATATAAATGGAAAAACATATATTTTACCTGAGTGAGTGATCATGTGACGTTTTAGCTGGTTAGCTGAAATAAATTTCTTCATACATTCTTGACAATCAAATATCTCATGAATCTGCAAAAGGTTAAGTGGACAGTTAAGTCAACTGTCAAAGCCAAATAAATTAGAGCAAAAGTAAAAGTATAAACATGTAGACAGCTGCTACTGCAATATCTATGTATTATAATTCAGCCCTAATTTATTCACACTGTCTTATATAAATTGAAAATGCAGTGAACATGTTACCTAGTAAAATCTTATCATTAAAAGAAAATACAAGATTGGAAGGGTGCCTGGGTGGCTCAGTTGGTCAAGCGGCTGCCTTCGGCTCAGGTCATGATCCCAGGGTCCTGGGATGGAGCCTCACGTCAGGCTCTCTGCTCAGCGGGGAGTCTGCTTCTTCCTCTCACTCTCCCTCCCCACTCTCTCTCTCTCTCTCTCTCTCTCTCTCTCAAATAAAATTTAAAAAGGAAAGAAAATACAAGATTGCAGCACAGTATTTAAATATGTGATGCAGCTATTTAGTGAGTATTAAATTTCTACACTCTGTAAAAAGTTATACCTAATTTACATTAATTCTTTGTTATGCACAAATTTAGATTTGAAAATATGTAATCTTATAGGTAATAAGATTCCCTTTACAGTAGTCAAACTATTTTAAATTTAAATGTATATACTACAGAACAAAGCATTAATTATCATGAAAGGCAAGAAGATACATGATTCTGAAAAACATTTAGCTCACAGTGAAATTCTTACATGATAGGAAGATCACAACAAAAAGAATAGCTCAAAAACCATAATAAGAAGAGGTGGAGCATAACTTTAGCAAACAACTGGCTAAATAATTATTACAACTAGATATTAAGTTTAGCTCTTTCCCTTCCAGACACTAACTCAGAGTAATTGAATAGGTGGTATGAAAAGTAGAAGCCCAGTTTATGATCAGAAACAATGCACAAAGTTCTAAGAGGAATGTACTACAAGAAAAAACATCACAGCGTTTTGCCAAAGATTCAAAAATGGTGAAGTTAAGTTTTTGTTTCAACCTCATGAAAGGTAGAGCTCACAATACTAAGCACCAGACAAGCAAAGGCCCTTCCTTGGAAAGCCAGATACTATGCTTATCCCTGCAGAATAACTAGGGCCACTGCAGAGAGAAGTCAAGGCAGAGGACCATGAACTGGTACAGCAGTGAGTAAAGAGGGGCTTGGGTTATACTCTGGTGAACGGTTCCCTTGATCTAAGTGGCCATGGAAGAACTCAAGACCGAGAGACTGAAAAGCGGGGAAGGCAGGGAAACAAAAGCTAGGAAAGTTAACAGATCCCAGGTCTGCGGTCTGTGCCTTAATGCTACACCCAACCCCATGGCAGGTCTGAGGCTGCCTAGCCACCTTCTGCTTCTGTCAGACCTGATTCTGTCAGACCCTGATGAGTAAACTCCTCTGGGAAAAGCAGAGAAAAGGTAGATAAACAAGGCAGAAGCAGAACAGTGTCATTCCACTAGAGTCTGACTTACATCTCTGCTTCCATACAGTGCTACCTCATCTCAATCAGTGAATACATGGAGTCCAAAGAGTTCTATGACTCCTCAGAAAACAAGGTGGGAATCTGCACAAGTACTCAGAAAGCAAGTAGTACGCAGTACAGAGAAAAACTTTCAGCCTGAGCCATTTTAAAGACAGCCTCTTCAATCATCCAAGACCCTCACCGTGGCTTTGGTCGAACAACTATGTTTAAGGAGCAGTGATATTATGCGTAATATTTATTTAAAGACAGTATGAAGGCATTTATATTCTTAAACTCTGTGTTTCTGTAATATATGCCTTTTATAATAACAGTATGTTTTATAATAACAATATACCCTTAAAAAGATGATATGCCTCCTGAACCATACATAAATGAAAACATATTTAATTTTCATTTTAATACGAAATTTATATTAACATATTAAATTTTTAAAATTATTCAACCAAATATAAAATGTTAACTGTTAAATAAACTACTGTAGCATAGTACCCATACTTGTTCACTTAACTCTAGTGGCTCCTGAAACACGAATTATTTTTAAAGGTTCAATTGAATTGATTTTCCATAATTACAAAATAGAATTTTCACTGTACATGCAAGCATTTTTGCATTGAATACCATACTTACAGTGGAAAGTTGAGGCCCAAGCTATTTTTAAAAATCCAAAAAAAGCGTGATAAAACAATCAGATTTTAAATGAAAATGACAGGTAAAACCATTTATCTATGCCTAATGCTAAATAAAGCACAATTTTCAAAATGTCCAGCTTACTAATTGATACGGAGGGTAATAACTTACAATTTGAAGTCCCTAATTAGGTCATTCTCAAGAAGGACCATAATATGTCTTATTGTAACATGGGATAGTATATAGTAACGTAAGATACCATTCTAGACCATAATGTAATTTGGCATATTTATAAAGCACCCTCTACTGGCAAGAGTAAATACTGCAACCAAACTCTACTAGACATTCAACATATCCAACTAACTATAAGAATAGAGTCAAAATTGGGAGTCAGTAAAAGCTGCCTATGGATTCAGCAAAGCTAAGTTAGAGGAGCTATGCTATAATGAAGGAAGTGCTACACCAAGCTAATAAGTTATGAGTATTTTGCAGAGATAACTTCGGTGCTGTGTTCTACCATCACCAGGTAGTATTTAGATCTGCCAAGACATTCCTTCGGGAAAAGGTTCTTATATTATGAAAAAAATAAATAAATAAATGGAAAATAGAACGTTTTTCAGAAATATGCCCCACAAGCAGCTTTCCTGAAACATTCTACTTGGTAAAATGTTTAACTTGGTAAAAAATATCTTAAACTTCAACTTCTTACGATTTAAAGAGATGAGAAATACATACAAGTACAAAGATATTTAGAAAACATCTATTCAATTGGATTTAATCTTTTTTTAATAATTTTTTTTAATGTTGAGTTAGCCAACATAAAGTACATCATTAGTTTTTGACATAGTGTTCAACGATTCATTTGTTCTGTGTAACACCCAGTGCTCATCACAACGCGTGCCCTCCTTAATACCCATCACCCGGTTACAATGTTTTTGTCTCAGACTAGGTTCTTCTTCAGAAGCAATGCCAGTGAAGTGATCAGTGCAAGTACTAAAATTGGAATGATACAGTGAAGATTAGCATGGTCCGTGCACAAGAATTATATACGAATTCTTCAAGTGTTCTATATTTTTTCAACAATCCTAATAAGAAAACCATTTGGAAACTAGAAAAAAAAAGTTTCATTGCACTTACAGAAAAAAAATTAAAAGGCATGAATCAGTTCCAAGTCACATGTAATAAAACAGAGAACAGAGACCCAATGTTACATGGAGTGTTAGGGACAGAAGATGACACCCACTGTCCTCACTCTCAGTCCACTGCTTGTTCCATTATTTCTCCCTGAGGATCACAATCACCCAACATATAAAATATAACCTCAGACATCTTTGCCATCTAACTATCTCATGTGTTTGGAGATTAATCCATGGCACGTGGTTAGAGCCATCAGACTGAATATCATATGAATTTTAAAGTCTGTCAGATTATTTTGGAATATATCAATATACAAATAAAAAGATAAATTAATTTTTTAAACCACAAGAAAAGTAAAATCTTACATTCACTAGTACCATCTCTTCTCTTGTTCGATACTAAATTACTAAAAGAAAATATTATATGCTCCTAGATATTCTGACAAAACAATATGTGAAATTTAAAAATAATCGTTCATCTTTGTTATTACAATATAAGATAATATTATATAATATGAATTTTTCTAGACTTTGCTATAATAAGAACAAAAATTGTGAAATTCTACTTTAGTTCTATTCTATTGTAAATTCTATTAACTAGTGCCACTGTTGTTAGGGTTAATAACTACTGTGTATTTTTCAGGTTAAATTTCCACATAAAATAGTAACTTAGTAAGCTTTATGCTTATTAAAAAATATACTTAATTTATTTTCTGTAAATATAATCATTTGTTCCTGCCAACAACACTTTGACATACTTGAACATTATTTTTAGTTCTTCAAAATAATGGAGCTCTTGTCTTTGTTTTGCCAGACTTAAACATCATATGCATCTATTTTTAATAGCTAAGTGCCACTGCAGAGCACATTATAAATACACAAAACTGTTAAGTTTTCATCAAATGTATGGTATTTCCTGAGCAAACAGCAACTGACAAAGCTTGAAACCATGGTGAGGTGTTGCCGTGAAAGGCTCAGTTAGATGTAACACTTTGCAATGGAGAAATATTTCTATTAATTCTGAGTGATAAACAATTCAAAATACATTTTTGCAAGAACTTATTTTTCTGCATATCAGTCTTGCATTTTAGAATATGTTAGCATATAAATTAATGACAAAGCTCTGTCTGTATAAATATAAAAAATCAACTAAAAATTTTCATGGCAGACACTATAAATGACTAAAAGATCTTATACTCTGATGAGCATTAATCTTTATCTTACTGACCTTTCTATGTTCCTGCAGGCTTGAGGCTGAAGAACACTTTTTATTGCACACTGAACATATGAGCTTTTTCTTAGGATCTCCTAAAATGAAAATAAAATGCCAACATGATTTAAATGAGAATATTAGAAGGATATCAGATACAATGTTTCTAAACACATATTTCTTAACTTAGAATTCCAAAACTTTCAGTGTTATAGTTATATCCATTAAACTGCATTTTAAACCCTTTCTTTTTAAATATGAAAAATATTCAGCATGATATACCATTTCTACATAAATAAAATAGGTCTTTCACCTTTCCATAAACTAATGTAAAATTTTTAAAAAGCACTTACATGAAAAATTTTACTTGAAATTAATCAAATGTGTTTATAAAAATTAGATTTATTAACTCAAGCTTATTTTGCTACTTTAAATTTTAACAGAATATTTCATTTAATATTATATTATTAATATATTATACCATTTTTATATATAAACATATAAGTATTATATAAATATTTAAAACTCATTCTGGGTTTTTTAAGATGGAATTCATAGATTATTCTTTCCATCACTAGATTCCTGCAAAATCTATGAACATATACTTTCTCATATTAATATTATAAGACAATAAAAAAATCAAGTACAATAAAACATTATATTGACATTCATATTAATATACAAATCAAAACAAGCCCAATTTTGTCTTCCTACATAGTGATCATAGTAGCTCATTTCATATTTCAAATTTCACAGTGGTTGTAGAAATGAAGACTCAATAAAACATTTTTCAAATATGATGTAATAATAGCACCATCTGCACTACCATAAATAACTGGAGTGGTTTTTTTTCAATTTTTAATTAGTTAATTTCAAATATACAAAAAGTAAACAAATAATATGAGGAACCACCATGTATCCATCACCTGGCCCCAACAATGACAAATCCATGGCTATTCCTGCCTTAGCCTCAACCCCATCTCCTCCCCCATTTATCCATTATTTTGAAAACAAACCAAGTTAAAAAGAAGTTTTCCAAAATGATTTTATCATAGGACTGTGTTTATAAAAGAAAAACACTTTTAGAAAAAGAAAAATATGAATTTTTGTCTTATCCTTCAAGTTACTTATTTCATATGATGCACTGTTTTTAGCATGCCGAATATTATAGCCAAGAAAATTTTTCTTAGTGATTGACAAGTAATTTGGCTACTGAAGGAGAAAATTCTCCCAAACAAAATAAGTATCTTTGTACATATAGACTGAATACATGAGGGGCCACTGAGAAAGAATATTCCTTCTTTTCAGCTCCCACTAGCAGGCATTTCCCTCCTTCAATCCATAAACTTTTATTGCTCGATCTTATCCCTCATACCAGCTGCTCCTTGAGACTAGACCCTAACCTTTCCAAAAAGGTAGGTCAGAGCCTGAGGGAAAGAACAGAAAGAAGTGAGACATTCCCAACCACACCTGTTACTTTAGCTTCATCTTCCTGCCACTGTCCCTCCAGCTGGAATCATAGGCAGTATACCATACCCCCATCCTTACTCTTCAACCTCTCCTCTCCTCCTCATGTCTTCTATTCGTCATCCTTGGACTGAAATCCTAGCTCTTTTGAGAAAAAAAATATATATATTTTAAAAGGTTATGACAATTTGCCTGAGAGTACAGACAAATGTTATCTCCCATAAATACAAAACCTCTTGGTTTTAGTACCCACAGACTCTAAACAAAAGAAAAAAATGGAAGTGGGTTAAGAAAGTCCAGCCCCTTCACTTTCTCTGTTTCCTCTTGGGTAACTGTGAAGGTCCTTACCACTCTACCGGCTTCCCTAGGCTGAAGGACAACAGCACATACAAAGCCATAACTAGACTTTTTACTATTTTAGTTTTGCTATATTCAGTTAAGTTTGATTTTTTACTTTCAGATTCAACTTTCAAAAAATTCGGGAACACATTTTTTATGATGGTAGGAGATATATGAGAAATTAATACAGCTGTACTGAATACACAGTCACCTAAGTACTGTGATTTTCAGTACAATGTGGCTTAAGTATGCTTCCAAGCATTCTACAATCAAGTGTGTGAACACTGCTTTGCTATGCTATTCTGAATGTGGAATATCTCTCTCCAAATGCCTGTGTATCTCATAGAAGAAAGGGGAGAAGCAAAAGAGGGGCTATGAATGAGAGACCGATTGTGTACCGATCCCAACAAAAGGTACATATAGTAACCTCTAATATAGTATGTTCCATATTTTGTATGTTTCCACAACATAGAAATATAAAAAAATTCCTCTTATAAATTATTTCCTACGAAGTCAAAATGATTTCCAGAATCAGTAATATTATAATATCCAAGGCCAACTACAAGAAGCCTCAAAGAAATTATGCTTATAGCACAGCCTGAAGACCACATGCACAATAACAAGAATGCAAGTTTCCAGAGTTTCAGTATGCATCTGCTTTTTTACTTAGTTCAGCAAAGTTAACTTTAAAAATGACATGAAAGATTTGTTGTAATACATTGCAGACAAAGATGGAGAAAATTAAGAACAGCATTTTAAACATAACAGCTTAAAAAAAAAAAAACTACAAAAAACTATCAAAAAGTTATGCTTGCCTTTTGTAAGCATAGGGAAGGCCCAGTATAATGAATTCAGAAAAATGCCATCTTCCCTAAATCAGCCATATATTCTTCAAACGGAAAAAAAGAAGTTAGAATACTGGAAAGTCCTGTTGATCTCATCCTGAAGCTGCATTTTCCAAGGCCATACTTTCTACCACCTAGAGCTTTCAAACAGAGCTCTAACTTAATCTGAGGCCCAAACAGAGATGCCAAGTGGGAGCCAGTAAGTCACATTCATACTCGCTTCTATATAACTTTAACATTAAAGGAGATACTTTTTGGACAATGAACAAAGAGAGGATACAGAAGCTGAGTAGTGATCATCCTGTTCTCACGCATGTGAGAATAAACAAGACGAGAGAAGAGAAATCCACATTCCCCACATCCAGAAAGACATCTTTCCACACATTTCCCAGAAGCCAAGGGCAAATGTAAACACGTGAGACCAGTATAGACACAGGCGGCTGTGAGGAGTTCCACGAATGTCGGCCTCCTTTAAGGAAGAGACGCTGAGGAAGTGAAAAGTTAACTCTGACAGTACAGCCATCGGTTCAACTCAGTGCAAGAGATTCAATCCCTAAGCCAAATGCATTTACCATGTGCTAAACAGATACGATCTAAGTGACCGTCAAATGTTGTATTTGTTTTATTGTTTAGCTGGCCATTAGAAGGCATTCAAATAGTATCTGCTCTATTAACCCAAATACATTCAATTCCCATGTCAAAATGCAGTTAAGTAATTTTCTCCAATATAGAAGAAATATAAATTTTAAAAAATGGAATTTTACTGTAAAAATACTACGGCACGAGAGCATCATGTAACAGTTTTAAAATCTACCTCCATAAAGAGAAATTTCGTATTTCACCTTTAAATTTTTATTTGAAAATATTAATTCTTAATACACCTGCCTACCAAGCTCCAATAGGTTCTAGCTTAGGTTTCCAGCTAAGATTACTTTAGACATACGAAAAATGACAAATACTGCTGAAATCAACTTGCAAAAGAAATAGTGTTTGGTGAAAGAAAAAAGTCCACTGCCAGAGCTCCACATCTGTATGAGTCCGATGGAAAAGCAAGCTCTCTCCTTGGGAGCAAGAATTAAAAACAGATCACTGCAGCCCGGGGAGAGGAGGCCCCTTTAGAAACGACCCTGCAGGGACTTCTCACCAGCATGGACGTTTTCCTGGTGTCTTCTGAGGGCATCCCTGCTCTTCAGCCTCTTCCCACAGCTGTCGGCCTTGCACACAAACCTGGCATCTCCCCGGCAGGTCTCCTGGTGCTGCTCAAAACTGCAAGACAACCAGGCAAGGGGAAAAGGGAGAAGAGACGGTGAAGCCATACCTAAATAATTCTTACATCGCGGCAAGCTTTTGCAATGCAAGCTCTCTAGCCCCGTTTCTGGGTCATCTCATGCATTACCTGGGCAGGAAAAAGGAAAGTACTTAAATTCCCACAACAGCCTTGTGATACTAAGTCACTACAAAGCGTGGAAAGCACGCATGCTAAAAATGACCCACAATTAGATAACAGCCATCTGAGAACTCAGAAACACAACCTTGATGCTGAACTGAAGGAAGAACTGCAAACAGAGCACTGAAAACTTCGTGAAGAATCCTTCAGACTGCTTTTTGCTGTGCACTGAAGAACACTGAGGGGAAATAGAAAAAAAGAAACAAAAAGAAATAAAAACTGGAAGCGTAATACAAAAACTTAAGAAAATCTCTCTACTTTAAATAAAATCATGTTTGTGATCTCTGTTTTCATTCTGTCTTTGCCCTTTAAAATTTTAATAGTACCTAATTTAACTGTAAGACCCAGCTCAGCAAAAGTATCTTTGGTGTAGATTCAATAAAAGCTGACTAGACTGCAGTTTTAAAGTCTTTTCACTAAAAAGTATACAGCCCTTGCTTTTTTTTCAAGAGCCTATAACAGAATTTCTAAGTGTTTACTCTCTTGCTATTATAAAAGTTTTTTTTTTAAGCAGAAATTTTTCATCTCAAATTTTGTAAGCAAAGTTGGATGCATATAATATGTGAAAATTGTCTTAATGTAAAATATAGAATGTTTCAGAATTTTACTTTAATGAGTAAAAAATGAAATATTAAGTCTCTTAAAGATTTCTTGCTCATATACAGGTGACATTCTTAAAATAAAAATATATGTATCTACGTTCTCACTTTTAATAATGAGTGTAAAATATTTAAGTAAAAAGATAACTTTATATGCTTGTTAATATAAAGTCAAAATAATAAAGGGTGCAGAGCAATGTGTGGGATCATTTAATTCATCTTAATGTCATATCCTATACCTATTCATCATTAAATTGTTCCTTCTAAATTGTTATGAAATAAACAGTGCTTCTTTTCTAAAATGTCCCTGTTTTCTTTATACTCTCAACTCTCTCCATTTCTTAAACTTTTCTTTTACTGATTTCAGGGAGAATATCAAATGTAGACAACTGAAACTTGATCTGTGACCTCAGAGCACTAACTAAATTATGCATAACTGAATTTCAGCTTAGTAAACCAATGAGCTTGATATTTAATGGCAAGTAATTAAATGGACAGACTTATTAGCATAAACAATGCTCACTTGTTGAAGTTCATAATCAGAATGTTTCAAAATCAACATATTATACTAAGAAAAGATAAGTTAATGACAATGACAACACAGAACGTTTACTATCTTCCTCCCATCCTATCTCTGTCACACACACACACACACACGCACGCACACATGCACACATGCACAAGTTAAAAACTGTAAAGCAAATCAAATGGAATAGTTAAAAAAGTGTTAGCTTATAATTTTAGATATTCTTTGCTGTACGTACTGTCTTTGCAAAGCCTGTTTAACTGGGAATTTCTTCCCACAGTTCTTGCACTTAAATTCTTTCTCCTCGGTAGGTTTTTGGTGCAATGTCTGAAGATGCTCAGCAAGAATTTCCTCGCTGGTAAAACTTGAGTCACACTGGGGACAAGCATGGTCCTCTTTACGGCCAAGGCAATCTGCACATTTACAAGGGAACAGATTTAGAAGACAAAAATTAAGAGCCAAGAACTACTCAGTTTTATCTTCATTTTAAAATCAAAATTAATTCTGTTTAATAGTATCAGAAGAGTAAACGCTAATTACTTCTATGAATATTAATAATGTCTACGAAAAATAACAGGAAGTGTTACTAGAGAGAAATACATTGTCTTTTAATTCCTTTCTCTTGTTTCAGCAAATTAATACAAAATCAAAACCAATTTTTAATTTATCCTATAATGTTCACTTTTCACATCAAAGAGTTATTACAAATGTTGAATGAGAAAGCAAAAGTTTTCCCTGAAATGGGTCATTTTGAGTTCACTGAGTGCACAAAGAGAAAAAAATCCAACCAAGGCAAACAATATGGAATCACCAAGGGGAATTTGACATATATGTGAAAAAGACCAAAGTCAAAAAAACAGCAATCATTACGGCAGGTGCAGTGAGGCTCCACTGCGTCTCTGGCTTGTCAGTCCCTATGGACGGTCACAGCTCCACCCAAATTTCTCAAAGTACACTACCTACATTACAGATTTTTTTCTGATTACTAAATAAGATGAGATTTAGAAAATTTAGAAAATATAAAGAAAATAAAAATGACCAATAATCCCATAAGGAAGAGACAACCGCTTAATAATATATTCTCAAGTCTGATTTGTCTTTTGTCCATTCACATTTTATGCACAGTCTAAGAATAACTATATTTATGATCATACTTCTTATGCAATTTCTTCTGCTGCTCTTTTTTTTTTTCATTCAACATTTTCTCTATTAAAAAAATAAGGTTCCATATTTATTTAACTAAACTCCCCATTGTTTGACATTGGAGTGGATTATTTGTTTCTTTTGTGTTGTGGGTTTGTTATTCCGTGTTTTGGGTTTTTATTGGGGGGATGGTTTTATTAAATAAAAACTGATTTCTAAAGTAAAAATAGCAATAATGTTAATAATATAAGTACCTGATACATGTGTTTTAAAAATCTATTTAAGTTTCTGTTGATTATTTTTACAAAAGTAAATCTGATCGAAGTGAATTTGATATTTGTTAACTAAAGAAAAATCAGGGTAATAATAATAAGCAGGAGATTCATTTTTAAGCTAAAATAGTGGACACAATAATAACATGCCCGGGGGGAGAGGGGTCGTGACATTAAAAAAATAAAAAAATAAATACAAAAAGTACATCATAGGGAATGCAGTCAGTAATACTGTAATTCACATAAATACATACCCCTCAAAAAGAAAACACAGAATAATAAAGAAATAATCCCTTTCACCCAAAGTCTGAAATGCAAAACAGCAAAATGCATATTTGAAAGATAGAACAGAAAGCCTGCCCTCATCTTCCCCTTAAATAATCCAACTCAAATAAAGAAACAGAAGCAATAAGCTGGCAATGCTCGGAACACTTACACTTTCTCAGCCAGTAACGTAGTTAGAATAGGAAATTCCTATGAAAGACATTACTACTATGGTGGCTAAAGAAGCTAGTGTCACTTCTGAAATGGCTCTGCTAATAAACAAAATGAAAAACTACCCTATGGTAAATTTCAGCCTATTACAAAATGTGAATACTTATAACATCATTCATATTTCTTTCAAACCCCATCAGGAATAAAACACAACGTAACAGAAACAAGTCCCACTAATAATCGATTATTCCCCAGCAGATGGCAAACAAGCGACATCTCCGGATTGCAGGACTGCTCTAAGCAGGTCAGACCTACAGCCAACACACTGTTTTTGGTTACCCAACTGAAACAACCTAACAGTCCTGCAGGCCTCTACAATCAGAACAGAAAGAGATTTCCAGAAGTTCCAGAGTCTCCAAGGATCTCTAACAAGAGAGAGAGGCCCAGCATCCAGCAGCACCCTCTGGACACCTCTGCACTCGCCCTTCCCCTTGTGCAGATGAGAACGTAACGTCTCCAAGAGTTAGTGACCTGCTCGGTTCCAAGACTGACTAGTGGCAGATCCAGGGCTGGAGTACAAAATTCCTCATCGCTCGCCACCCCACTGTACCAGGGATAGCAGTGCGAGCCGGGAGCTGGTGCTGACCTTGGCAGTCCTACAGGGTACATCTATCACCCACACCCAGCACTCTCCTCCTGCTGGAAGAAAAGTGGGCTTACAGCTGGATAGCCTCTGATAGTCGTTTTGACCACAACTATTTTGACAACCCCCTATGATAACGCAACTATAATGCACCAGCTGTTCAAACTGTATTTCTCCTACAACTTCCCTTCTCTCAGATCACCAGTTAGAGGCAATACCTTTTCTGCCAGCTGTTGATTGTCCTTTAGAATTTTTAACTCCCCCTTCTTGGACCATTGTCATAATTTGCTGTTCTTCCTCATCGGCCTCCATGTCACTGTCCAGGTAGCCAATCAGCAGCTCTGTATCTGTTTCTATATCTTCAATTGCCAAATAGAAAATGTTTTCTCCTTCCTGAGACAAAATTAAAAAATATGCTGTTGTATGACAAATATAACTCAATGATTTAAAAAACGTTGAACCATTCATTTCTAATAGTAATGACATTTTAAGATACATTGAGTCCCATGTGCCCATTGAAAGACTATTCATCTGTTTTTTTTTTTCATAGCTCTCACTGATCTAGATACTGAAAAAGGAAACTGACAATATTCAGTCACCTGGCAAATAAAATACAAATATATATATATATATTACAGATAGTGACATTTATATATATCAAATGAAAGACTAGTTATTTATATTTCTAGAAGTGAATTTCACATTGTTAATTTGCCTAATGCAGTAACACCTGTGGAGGCCCGTAAATGCAGTAAAAAGAAATTTGTTAAGTAATGGTGTCATTTCTGCACCCAGAGAACAGTGTGCTATCAGTGACCTAATTACAATTAATATTAAATCCAAAACTAGAAGAAAAAAAAGCTTTCAAGTTATAACAAAAGTCAGAGGAACAGCAAACGAACCCTAAAAGAATTTCCAAAAACCTGGACCAAAAATAGAAAAAAGACCAGGCACCTGAGAGGTTCAAAAAATTGACTGAATCATCATGTGTACCTAAATTCCACTAAAATGACAGGAGAACAGAGAAGAAAGGAAGTTCCACTATCAACATATCAAAATTTTTTTGGAAAATTCTGGAAGATTAGAAATCAGGGTCGAAATGATAGATAACTACTGCAGAAGAAATTCCAACCCATAAAAGACACAAGAAAAAAGTTACAAAGAAGAACCTACTTCCCAAGGAAACTCCAGAGAAACTTCACACTTGGAATGAACTGGTACAAAAAGCCCCTCTGGGCCTTCGGCCAATCACCAGGGAGGCCAGAACTGGGGCTGCTTAGCTCGCTGTGCCCAGGAGAAACACCCAGAATTGCTGTCTTTTACATAGTTGAGGATTTGTTCTGGGAGGGCTCCTAGTTTGGCTGCTGAGGATAAAAAGAAGCAAAGCATAGCCTGAATTTTTTGAACCTTGGTGGTAGGCAAGGGGAGGGAAGGACAAGAAGAATAAGCTCCACCAAGGGGTGAAATTCAATAAGGGAGAGAACACAGAACAAAGCCTTCTCTCCATTGGCATTATCACCACACTCTTGTTAAGGAGGAAGAGACAGAGGACGAGGGGCAATAGGTAAGGTGAGTGGGAGAAGGGCGAGGGGAGGAAGAGGGACATGTAACGGGTCTACGTGTGTGTGTAGATATGTATACACAAGCAGAACCCTTGGGAAAAGCTGGAAAAATATGCATCAAACTGTTATACAGTTATCATTTGGAGGCTGGGAGGAAAAGTAGTCTATATTCAATACCGTTTTAGGTTTTTTTGTTTTGGTTTTTACAATGAACAGAATCTTTGTAATTTTTAAAACAATATACATTAGAAAATACCATGCAAGAGACAGAAATGATGATCATATTTGTCATTTCTGGTCAAGAAAGGCTTGATGCAAAAGCTCAAAGCATTGAACAAATCTAACCATCAGCTACAGTTGATTAAAGGATGTTTCTATAATATTTAGAGCACCCTTGGAAGTTTTTCGAATTTTAAACCTCCAGAAACTATACAGAGTTATTTTTAATTAAGAACACAGTTAACTTCTACACAATTGTTACTCTTTGTGCAACAGAAATAAACAAAAAACAATGTAGACACTCAGCAAAGGAGTGGTCTCTTTTTAAATTAACCCAGAAGTGGTAATTTCCAGGGTTTGGAAACCACTCGCCAAGAGTTACCCAAAGCAACAAAGGACTCACCTAATGAAGATTTCAGAATACAATCATAAATCTTAGCACTTATCTGATCAACATCCAAGAAATTTAACTGAAACGTCTTTCCAGAATATTAATCATCAATTTTGTGATGGCCTCCACAGCACCAAGAAAAGATAATTTTTAATTTTAAAGCATGATATCATTAACTTAAACTGCAATCATAAGACACAGCATGCCTATTTAGGGACTTCATAATAAAAAAAAATTTCATATACCAGTTAAAACCTCAATTTAATAAAAGTAATAGCATGATAGCCGCCAAGGGCCAACTACATGTTTTGCCTGTATGCCAATATATGGTACAAAGAGGAATGTCATTACAGGTATTACTCCAATCTATTTATTTAATAGAAATATATAGATACCTTTTGACATATAATTCCTACCACTACCCAGACCAAGAGTCTCTTCCTTTCATTTGCTACCACAGTAGTTTTAAGAAGTATCCTCTTAAATTGCTTCCTTCCCTACACTTCACTAATTTAATCACATAACAACTCTTCATTATATTTTTCTCCTTCAAAACTTCCCATTGCCAGAACCTGCCAGATTCCTAATATCTGGAGCTCTCTTGAGCTCTTGGGGCAATATTCCTCACCTGTAGGCTCACCCCCGGGCCCAATTCTGTGCCCTTTGGCAAGAAGAATTTAAAGGGTGTTGACCCAAAGTCCTGGGACTCAGCATCAACTCCTTGTTGTCGTTAGCCTGGCTCTGACCTTGTGTTCCAGCTTTGATGACTGTTCTAATATTTTGATTCTGAAATTTACTTCTTATTAAAGCCATCATTTCTGGTCATCAGGTTTGTGGCTTATTCCCCTGAACACAGTTCCCTCCCTAAGAAAATCACTCTTTATATTTACATGTTAGGGTTTAGCACCTTCCTGGACTCTGCCTGGGGTCTGGGGCCCTGTTTTTGGTTCCTGTTATGGGCTCCTGGTGATTTTCCTGAAAATGCTTACGTTGGGGGCACCGGGTGGCTCAGATGGTTGAGCATCAGACTCTTGGGTTTCCACTCAGGTCACAATCTGGGGGTCTGGGATTGAGCCCCCAGGTCAGGCTTTGCGCCCAGCATAGAGTCTGCTTGTCCCTTTCCCTCCTCCTCTGCTCTTCCCCCTGCTCATGCTCCCTCTCTCAAATAAATAAATAAAATCTTTGAAAAAAAATGCTTTGGCTGAAAGAAGGCTATTCAACATGATGATCTGTTCAAAAGCAAATATTCCTTTTTTTTTAAGATTTATTTATTTATTTTAGAGGGAGGGAGAGAGAGAGGGTGCGGTAGCACAAGTTGGGGGAGGAGCAGAGGGTGGGGGAGGGGGGGTTTTCAAGCAGACTTCACGCTGAGCTCACAGCCCCACGGGAGGGGGAGCTGATCTCACAACCTGAGATCATGACATGAGCCGAAAGCAAGAGTCCCACACTTTACAAACTGAGCCACCCAGGCGCCCCAAAAGCAAATAGTCCTCAGCCAGTGGTTTTCATTGTGTTGGTAATCAGGATACAATAGAGAGTGAATGGTTTTACAACTGTTATCCAACTCTTACATTACTGTCCATCATTCTGAATTTGTTGTCTCTTAGTCTTGTTTCATTTTGCTTTATTTGTATATCATTTTCAGCTAATTATTTCTACTGCAAGCTGTTTGTTGCATCAAAAAGCTGCAGTAGCATAAATGTCCAACAACAGAAGTTGGAATAAATTAAATGCCTAGCAATTGGTTTTAAAATTTACCAGATGTAATTTTTATAGGAAAAAAATATATGTCATATATGTATGTGTGTGTGTGTGTATATATATATATGTATACACACACACATACCAATGTGCCCCACAAAGAAAAAGATACCAACAAGCATGTTAACAGAGCTTACTTCTAAGTAGAGGTAATTCTAAGTATTTTGCAGAGTCTTCTGCTAGATCATACCTTACAATTTTTCTAGAATTAACAGGGGTTACTTTTGTAGTAAAAGAAAACAATAAATAATAAACAGACCTGGTTCTTGATACCCAGAAGTGGTACCACATAGTGACTAAACAGCACAGGCTTTGGACTGGCCGGGGTTCAAAGTCTCTTTCTGTGGTTGATTGGCTGTGTAACTGTGCCAACAGCTTAATCTCCCACACCACCCGTTTCTTCATTTGCAAGATGAAGAAAATAACATTGCTTATCTCACAGGCTGGTTGTAAGAATTAAAAGTGAGAATATCTGTAAAATCTGGTAAAGTGCCTGGCATATGGTAAGCATTCATGAATGGTAGCTGCTGCTAGTATTATTATTGTTGTTGTTGCTGTTACTATTATTATCATGATATAAAACTTGAAAACCAGTGCTTACAATATTCCTTTTTTTCAAAATTTATTTCAACCCAACTGCCACATAAAGTTGCTATGACAATGATGCTTTTGACTGAATTTCATTTGGTCAAATTGCTCTCGGTCAAAATATAATTCAATTCCACTGACTGCCTACCAGAGCTCTGAATTGCTTTGGATTTCTGGTTGTCACGCTCTGTTCTCTTGTTAACATACTAAAGTGTCACTCTGGTTTGGATCTCCAATCTCAGTCACTTGTCTGAACTATTCCTAATGTGACCGGCCATCTGCTTTGCTTGCAACTGAGGGGTTTCCCAGGACATGGGGCTTTCACAGCTAAACTGAAAAGTCCTGGGCAAACCAGGACAGTTGGTCACCGTACCTACACCCATCATGTTCTCCAAAACCACATTCTAAACTCTACTTAAGATTTCCTACCAATAATACTGACTGGGTCCATCTCCCAATCTCCAGCCCCCGCTCAGGGTTTTCAACATATAGAACCAGTCATATCCCCAAATATGGCTCCAAAGCCTTATCAAATAGACTCCCATAATCTGAACCCACTTTGTCCTCTCATCTTCAACTATCCTTCAAACGAACCTGCCTCCTATTCTTCAGTCCAGCTGGTATACTTCTTCTCAGAAGACATTGGCCTCATTCCTGCCTTAGTATAATTGCAAAGATGCCACCTGGCCTCCCTGTTACAACTCCTCAGCATCATCTGAGGCACAGCTCATTTTCATCCTTCTCCATGAAATCTTCTCTAATCTACTAAATGCATGTAGGTTCCAGGGGGTTTCTCTACATAAAATGTCTTAACTTTACTGGGCAGTTATAATTTATTTCTGTGGTTTTTGTCATTTAATTCATATGATCAGTGAAATTCTAGTATGTGTTGATCTTGTCTTCCCAAAGATAATTTCCTCAAGGCAGCCAACAAGGAATTACCACGTGTTGCCCACAGCATAAGCTGTACTCATAACAGTTGCTCAACACTTTACAAATAATGGATAGTAAAAAAGAATACTAAAATGCTTGTGTCTATAGAAGAAAAGCACTTATTAGTAAAAAGTTTACAGATACTTTCCTTGATTTGCCTTTGGTGGTAGACTATTACAATAAACCAGGTCACAGATAGTGGTGACATGGGAGGGTTATGGCAGGGAAATAATGGAAATGTTGAGAAGTATTAAGTATGATCTGAAGAGAAAGCAGATGCTATTTCCTGACAATGTACATGCAGTGTGAGAGCAGAAGGGTCGAGGATGAGTCTGGGCTGTTACAGTTTTCCCTCAAGCATTCACAGATGTTTCTCTATTTAATAACAATGCTTCTTAAGGTTCAAAATAAAACACCAACTTCAGATTTTTGCTTTGAACCTGTGTCTTCTTTGTATATGTAAATATATTTTCATGTGGTCCTTCACTCAGGTGCCCAAGAATACTACCCAATTCAGCCATGTTTTAAAGATTTTCTTTAGTTTTTGAGATACAGAAAAAGAATGAGAGAGAGCAAGCAAGAACTGCGGGGGGAGGGGGGGCAGAGGGAGAGGGAGAAGCAGGCTCCCCGCTGAGCAGAGAGTCTGACATAGGGCTCGATCCCAGGACCCTGGAATCATGACCTGAGCCAAAGGCATATGCTTAACCGACTGAGCCACCCAGGCGCCCCCAATGCAGCCATTTTTAAAGTTAATTACTATTCCTCAACAAATCTGCAAAGTAAGAGTCATTCATAATCCCCAATCGAAAAAAAGAAATATTTTAGGTCATAAGCTACTTGCAAAGCTCTTCCTTTGGACAGACAACCCATTCAGATATGTAAAGTACAGGAGAATGCTGATCTGTCTCTCCGAATGACACTGAAAAAAATAATGGTGGCTTAGATTTTATTAGATTCATCATTTTGGTAACATCACATATGGAATTCAGATTTGGAGGCAAATTTACACACACAAGAGCTTCTCTGAACATCTTAATTGTCAGGGTTTTCGAAACAAACTTAGGTAATGAAGATAAACAAATCCAGAAAAAAGTAGTAACCTGGCAGGGATAATTCAACAGGAAAGTGCCATGTGGTAGAGTTGCTACAGAACACCCTCTTGAGGCAGGTGCTCTACCAAAATCCATTTCTGAATTCATAAAGTATATAGCAGGGTAGCCATATAAATACTGTTATATCAACTGTCATGAAGTTTGAATGACTAACTGTAGGTGTATGGTCCTAAAAACAAATACTATCATCAATGTCATTATCTCTTTCCATACTAGTAACCCACTCTTAGCTCACCAGGGTGTCTTAGCGCACTGGTTGGGAAGTTCCATCATGGGAATGAGTCCAGGGGTGATGGAATCAGCCCCTATGCCAGAGTAAAACTCAGGTCTAGAGAGGAACATGAGGAGGCAGTCTTTAGACTTTAGGGCTTTAGAACCAGCATCAGGGTCCATCTCCCAGAAGAACTCCTCCAACCAGTGCACATTCTACAAATGGGAAACTTGAGGCTCAGAGATGATAAATAAATTGTAAAGCTCACACTTAATAAATCTCAGAGCCAGTCTAGAACTAGAACTGTTGAGAAGAACTGGCATAATGAGGTCAGAAGTGAAGTAGACTTAGTTAATCTATACAGCTACGATTTCAATTTTACTGGATAAAATATTTCCTAAAGGAGTCTCAATAACCCAATGCATTTATGGCCTAAAGGGGATTTGTCCTCATATAATTTTTTTTTATTTTTTTCTGCTTACTTTTTTTTTTAAGATTTTATTATTTATTTATTTGCCAGAGAGAGCACGTATAAACAGAGGGAGAAGCAGGCTCCCCACTGAGCAAGAAGCCCAATGTGGGACTTGATCCCAGGACCCTGGGATCATGACCTGAGCCGAAGGCAGCCACTTAACCGACTGAGCCACCCAGGCGCCCCTCTGCTTACTTTTCAATGACTCACAAAATCATTTCCTTTCTTTGGTCAGACACCTATTATTTACTATGTTGCCTTAACCTCATGCACAGGAAAAACTTATATTCTGTTATGTAGATCTGATATTAATATCTATTAAAATAACCACTTATATGTCATATACAAAGTAAGAACACTTAATTAGGAGTCAAGATTGTTCTTCTGGCTTTGGCTTTCCCACTCAGGTCCTCTCACCTTGGGCAAGTCTCTTATCATCTTTGAAACTCTTTTACTTCATCTGTAAAAGGATGGAGATAGACTTTATTATCTCATCCCTTCCAGAGCTAGATTCAATCACAAGTGAAATAACATCTTTCCAAAGGGCTATTTTAACGAAGCTAAAGAGAAAAGCATGCCTACAGGATGATGTGATCATTGCTACCCCTCTCAGACTTCACCCTATGAAAAGGAAGGTTGGTATGGAATTAAGAGACACTTAAGGAGGATGTCAGTGAAAAAAAGCTTGGCACACAACCCTGTAAGACTGGGAGAGGGGGCTTCTCTGAAATTACACAGGATAATGTAAGTCACCACTTGATAAGATTTTATCAATGTGACTGCTTCTGTATTGTGGCAATAGCTAGAACCAAAGAAACTCACAATGCCTTCCAGTCTAATTCTTCCTGATTCTATCATTATTATAAAACATTGGATATCTATCACTATCATAAAACTCCTGGATATCTAGATGTACCTACTTTTCAAATTCCCTATCTCCTTCCGACATCCAGCATCACTCAAAAACCTCAGCTTTCTTTGACAATTTGCCCACTGTCCCTTCTCAAGTACCATGCCCCATTAGGACAGATTTCATGAACTCATGCATTTGAGGTTCAGTTCTGCTATTTCAAAACAGGAAAAGTAACTGTCTCTTGTTTTGTAAGGAAATATAATCCCCACTGTGTGCAAATAAATATAACTCTAGAAGAGGCCATGGGTGACTTGGTATCTCAGCTGCGCCTGTCTGTGACTTAACTTGGTTTCTGTTTACTTGTTGGCAGACTGTTCTCCACATGTGCATGATGTAAGAAAAAAACCATGATTGTGAAATTGGCAAAGACACAATTCATTGTACTGAAAAGGTAGTAAGTAGTGAGAATTCAGATTCCCCAGCCAAAATGACTAATGACTAATCAACACAATAGGAAATCATCTACCAAATTCCTGAGGTTACAAATTGAAACCCTACCAGTGTGGATGAAAAAAAAGTTTGGACTCCTACTTGATTATCAATAGAAGTAGGAGACAAGCGACAAAGGTGGAAAGGAGAAAATGTAATGAAACAGGAAGAATTCCATATTTAATATCCTCTCACTTAATTCTTCTTTACAAAAACCCTAATTCTGCCTCAACCTGTACATCAACATCATTTCTACAGAGCTCAACATACAAAGTTGAAAAATATCAGGAAAAAATCATTTCCACAGTGAAATTCACAAAATACATCTATTAATACTCACCTAACAATAAAACAAAAAATCTTTTAAAAAGACCTAACTGTAATAGAACATCACACTCCTTTTTATTCACTCCCATCCCAGGAAGAGGACTGTACCAAGTTGCGATGGAGCTTAGAGTCTCAGAGTGGTGGCTGTGGGAGGTGTGTACTGGATCAGGCTTGACCAGGTGACTTGTATCAACCCAAGAAACGTGACTGGCAGCAAGGTGAACCATGTCTAAGAGAAAGCTTTAAAAGAGTCATCACGTTTGGGTGACTGCTCTTTCCCTTTGCCAGAAAAATGCAAGTCTCTGCTAAGGGTTGCTCCTATAGACATCAGGTGGAGCTGAATGCTGGAAGGAGTCACAGCCTCCAGGAGCCCGTACTTGTGTGGACAAAAATTAAATCTTTGTTGCTACAAACCACTAAGACTTTAAGGTTACTTGTTAGAGCAGTCTTCTTGGCAAAAGTTGACTGATACAATGACTTAAGCAAAAATAATACTTTTTAAATTATTTTCTTGGTGAGTAAAACGAAAACGTCTTGAGATCAAGGAAAATCACATGAAGCAGGAAAATGACAGGGGTATTTTAAAGGGTGAACTGTGCAAAGTAAGTTAATTTCATGTTTATGGTACATTAATCAGGTCCTGTAAGAAAAATGAAGTTTCAAACAAATGTAAATAAAATGGTCTCCTTTCTTTTTTTTTTTTTTTTAAGATTTATTCATTTATTTGAGAGAGAGGGAGCAAGCACATGGAGGGGCAGAGGGAGAGGGAGAAGGAGAGAAGCAGACTCCCCGCTGAGTACAGAGCCCTACACAGGGCTCCATCCCACCACCCATGAGATCATTACCAGAGCTTAACCAACTGAGACACCCAGGCGCCCCTAAATTGGTCTCTTTTCTAATCACAGCTCATAATCAGCCACAAAGCAAAGAAACAGTTTAATTCCCAGGAATGAGATACTATATTAGACAAAAAAAAAAAAAAGTCCATAAATAAAAAACAACAATCACAAATCACTAACATATATGCCATCTTTCTCTGAGGGGCTCAAGCAAAGATAGTAATCTTTGAAGCATCTTACAAAACAAATCTGACATCATAGAGAAAGAAGTCAACAGAAAAGACGAGAAGAATAAAAAGAAAAATTTGCTACATAGAAAACGCATGATTTGATCCTGGGAAATGAAGGCTCTTCATCGAAAAAAACCTATACCTCGGCTATTTTACTTAGATATAAGTTATCAATATTGACAGGCCAAAACACTTTAAAATAATGCTGCCAGGAACAGAGTGGCTATTTTATATACAAGTAATTAGAGAGCATATTGTGTTCCCACAGCATATTTGCTCTATTTTACATCAGAAGCTCTTAACTGACCTCCACTTAACTCATTCCCAGATTTCCCTGACACCTTGCATCAAATCTACCAAATGATGCCCAAAACAAAGTCTTATCAGGGAGCAGCCTGCTCTCTGCTTTGCCCGCACACCTCTGTCCTTGCCACTTGACTTGTGTACTTGCGTCCCGAGTCCAACGTGTTTGTTCCCATACATGTTTATGTCACTGGTACAAGTTATTTTAATTAGTAACTTAACTAAACGTTACATAAACCAAAGATATGAGTAAGAAGAAATGCCATTGTTTCTAAGAAAATCAGTTGTATGTTTTGAAAAGACTCAAAGGTAAGTCTGTAAAAAAAAAAAAAATTGTCAAGATACAGAAGGCAAAGCAATTCTAAAAGATGGGGGAAAATTATAAATCTGGAAGGATTCAGCACTCAGGTTGCTTTACAAGAAAGAGGCTTTACTCGTATGACTTTTAAAAAAGCAAAACAATACTATAAGGAGTAGTTATGAAAAAAATATGGTAGCAAACTCTAGTGAGAAAACCTATACTCAGAATCAAGAAGGCTTTGGTCATAAATCAAAAAAATTAAAGAATCAAAGTATACTTATAAAACTTCAGTTAAAATAAAATGGTTGAAATAGTAATTCTATGATCCCTACTAGCACAAACTTTTTCTATTACCTGACCAAGTACTGGTCCACATCTTATCAGAAAAGAGAATTTCAACCAAATTATCATATAACCAAGTCTGAGCAATAGGGTCCCCATACATGCCTCCCTAAAGGTCTATGCTATCCCTGTCAAAGTATTTACCACCCTGATCTGTATTTATTTAGCTGCATCCCCCAACTGGGCTATTAACTCCATAGGGGGAAGGGATTATAACCTCAAATTATATATAAATTATTATTCCAAAAATACTTATAATTCTAAATGGCATGAGAATTAGCTAAACACAGGCCTCTCCTTCCCCTTGCCTCCCCCCTTCCCCAAAGACACATTGCTCCCTGTGGGCAGGCCCTACATCATATTCATCTATGTAGAAATCTCAGTACCTGACTCAACACCTTGCTCTTTGAAGGTTATCCACAAAGGATCCACTGAACTGAACTAAGTAAGGGAGAAATAATTGTCATTTCCTTTTGAATTAATAAAACCATAAAGGCAAGAGTGTCATTCAGGAAAGTGGAACTTGCAAAACGGGTTGGGGAATTAACTTCCCATTCCCAGCGAATTCTTAAGAACTCAAAAGTTAGCCAACAATTGAGAGTGTTTTAACCAACCGGAAATGAGGGAACAGATTAGACAAGCAGTAGACAAGCAGATATGCTTCCTGGAGTGAGAACCAGAATCAGGCAGAGCACACCCCATACAAGATACCAGAAGTCTACTCAAAAACCAGGAGAGAAACTGAATGTTCATTCAACGCATTTATTGCTGCACATAATGCACACAGTACCACAAAATACCCACACTCACAAGAATGCCCACGCCAGTTCCTGCTCTACAGGACTTTACAGGCTCTTGGTGGAAATAGAATAGAAACTGGTTAAATTACCAGAAAGAGCAAAAAGGCAAGACAGTTGTACAGAGAGCATCTCTGGGACTTTTAGACGCAGTTTCACAACAGCGTTTGAAGTTCACTCTGAACCTTGTAAGCTGGTTAAATTTTGGACAAGATAAGATCAAGAGGGAGTGGGCCTATTAAAATAGGGAAAACAACGTTGGCAAAGTCACAGCACTTGCAAAGGGTAGTCTAGTTATGGCAAGCAACAAACCTAGCTGCTAACACCGGGTATTGCAGAAAAGTTGCAGAGAAGTTGACTGAAAAAGTGGCTTTGATGTGTGCAGTGACCGAGAAGTCAGGCACAGATTAAACATGCTCTGTGAATTGCAGCATTTGAAGAAAATTGTAAGGCAACCATTTCACACTAATGAGACAGAAAAAAAAAAAAAAAAAAGGAATGAAAAGTAGAAACCTTTAAGAAATTTTGCTCATTTGATCAATATGATGGTATCTTTTATGTATCAACTTGACTGGACCACAGGGTGTCCAGATATTTGGTCAAACATTATTCTGAGTGTATCTGTGAGAGTATTTTCAGATGAGATTAACAGGTGAATTCACAGACTGAGTATAGGAGCTTGCCGTCTGCAACATGGAAGGGCTTCCAGTTGAAGGCCTGAACAGAACAAGGCTGACCCTTCCCTAAGTAAAAGAGAATTCCTCCTGCCTGACTGCCTCCAAACTAGGACATTAGCTTTCTCCTGCCTTTGGACCTGAGCTGAAACACTGGATGTGTCTCAAGCCTGAGGGTCTTCGGACTTAAACTACACCCTCAGTTCTCCTGGTTCTTAGGCCTTCAGACTCAGACTATTACAACATCAGCTCCCCTTGGTCTCCAGCTTGCTGGCTCACCCAGCGATCTTGGGACCTGTCATCCTCCATAATCATGTGAGTCAATTCTTACAACAAGTCTCTTTACACACACATATATACACAAATACACACACAGATATCCTATTGATTCTGTCTTTCTGGAGAACCCTGCCTTATACAATCAAACTTAAAATTTAAGATGTTTTTTATATTGCTACAATAGAATCTATCTGATAAAAAACTAAAGTACATTTGATGTAACTTCTAGTCAAAGAAAACATGTTAACCTAGACAAAAATGTAACATTAAATAACCTACAGATCATTTCAGAGCAATAATCTTTCAATTATCAATAGTTTTTAATTCTACTTCTTTTCATTTTAATGAAGATAGAAACACTTCTGATAGAGATAAGTAATTCATTTGAGAAAAAAAAAAATGAGCCTGTATATGCCAAGAACTATGCTAGGACTAAGTATACCACAGTGAAATAAAGCAGACAGAGAGTCCACCCTCAAAGAACTTATAGACTAGGTGTATGCCTTTAGTCAACCACCAGAGAAACGGAAAAGAACCTGACGAACGCAAGGACAGCGAGGAACATGGTGCTACCAGAGTATGTAATGGAGAGAGCTAATCTCATCTGGAGTTCAAGGATGGTTTCCTGGCAATGTGATGACTTGGCTCAGATTTGAAGAACACAGAGGAATGTAACAAAGGGAAAAGGGAAAATGCATGTGCAGAGCAAGTGGAAAGAACTGGGACATTTGGCAGCTGGGTAAAAAAGAGTATAAGCTGCAAAAACGGAATGAAAATGAGTGGCTACAAGATGCTTTCAGAAAAGCCAAAGGAAGAGAGTGCTTCACAACAGATGAGAAGCCCTGCTCCACTCCTTCCAGGCTCTATAAACTTGAGCTCAGCTTTTTCATCTGCAAAATGGGGATCACACTACTCTTTTGGGGGGAGAGAGGCTGTTGAAATTAAGTGAGATAATGCTGATGCAAAAATGTGACAAATTTTTATAATGGGCCAAAGTAGCAATTTGAAATCTCATTTCATAAATACAGATAATCAGTTTTTACTTATTTTGTTTTGTTTTTAGTTATTAATTGACTTTCTAGGGGTTAAAATTATGATAGGGTTTCCAATGGCTTTTAGATGATGTCAAGAGTGTTAAAAATCATATGTGTTATTGAATGGCAAGATGTGAAATATTTTCAGGGATTATTACATATCACTTTTGTATACAATATGGCATTGGTCACACCATGAACTGAAACAAAGCAAAATATATTTACAGAAGTTTAATACATGCATATAAATGCCAAATAATATGCATTTTAAATATGATAAAGAAAAAAATGAGGAAAGGAAAGAAAAGCTACTTACAAGCACACTACATTTCAAAGTCTAGAAATGGGTACATGGAATTAAGTCACCTAGGGAAAACTCTCAAAAGCCTGGTTGGTTTACATGCTATTGCTCGAAGAAGAGTCAGGTTAATTCTCAGCAAGAATGACCACGCTCCTTTTTGTCCCTTTTTCCTTTCTGAAAAACTAATAGAATGAAAAGAAAGAAAGAGAGAGAAAGAGAGAGAGAGGAAGGAAGGAAGGAAGGGAGAAAGAGAGGAAGGGAGTGGGAGGGAGGGAGGAAGGAAGGAAGGAAGGGAGAAAGAGAGGAAGGGAGTGGGAGGGAGGGAGGAAGGAAGGAAGGAAGAAAGAAGCAAAGAAAACAAATTCATAGAACAGACGGATATGTAAACCACCATTAACTGTGCGTAGCCATATATCAAAGGACTTAGTTAACCACAGGAAAAGAAACCAGGAAATGGTGCTTTAATCTCTGTCCACTGAGAATTAAATAAAATGTTCAATTAAATACCAACTTAAGAAGTAACAGACACATTAGTCAATTGATTATGCATTTAATTAAGTATAATAAAAAGTGTGTATAGTTTTGACATAAGTCAGCCATGATGATGATATATTTAATTACTTCCTAGACTCTTGTTAAACTCCAAAAAAGGGAAGGACAGAACTCAAATCCTAGAACTCCTCTTTCATTCAACTCTGTACCTTCTTGATGCAATTAAAGTACCACAAACAGTGGGCTACAACTCAATAATTAATCTTCCTTTTTTCCTTTCCCCAAGCAGGCTTTTTTGAATCATGTGAGATTTCCAAAGAGGACGAAGAGACACTTAATGACAACTAGATTAGGTTCTAAGAAACATTTTTCCTAAGATTCTGTGAGCCGGTTTCTCAAATTCTCAGAATTTAATATACTTAGCTGAATACAGTATAACTTTATTGTTTATTGTAATCTTTATTGAAAGATATATAAATTATAAGACAAATTTTACACCTTCTTTCAAATATTTTATTAATTCAGTGATGGAATATAGAACTTCACATTTTATTTTTGTATTGCTATGTAGTGGCCAAACCTTTTATGAGAATCTACTCATGTACTGGATGGAGCACATTTTTCTTTGAATAAATATTTCCCTAGAAAACCCAACTTCCCTTCATAAAGAACTAAGTGTAGCTAATTCTAGTGTTTTATGTTATATGCATTAAATCAACTTCACTTTGCAGATTGACGATTTTAATACCAATCATTTAAAAATTAATATAAAATTCACCATAAAATGTATCTCCAATTTTAAAAAACAAAAACTAAGCCATTTTCTTCTTTATGTTTTTCTTCACAAAAAAAAATTCTTGCCTGGAAACGAGCGGTATGTATCCTTAATTTTAGTTGTTTAGATTTTAGATTTAACACTTAAATGCATATATATTATTTTAATTTCCTCCTCTGATAATTGGGGTATTCTGTTATTTGCTTTACTGAATCTAACACAAATGTCTCTTCTTTTCATTGTATTTTTTAGCAACTAAAATATTTTAAACTTTCTTCTTTTCAGTCTTTACCATATCTCTTCCTAAACCTTGTAATGATATAGCATAATCCCAGTGTATTTAATGCAACGGTGATGAGCTTTTAAATACTAATCTTTCATTATTACATGTATTAAGTATAATTCAAAAGAAACTACCAGTTCGCAGCAAATACCATCTTTCCCATGAACGTTTGCCATTTCACTATTCTATATCCAGGTTTCCGAGTTAGTCCAGACTGGACTGCCTAGTTCTTAGTCAATGGAGTTCTCTTAATCTAAGGCTCTGACTATCTGTGGTAATAACTGTAAAAAGATCTACGACTTAACAACAAGGTGCTGTTGGCCACACAGTTATCTGGCTGAGACACAGTACTCACACAGTAGACTGAAACTTGTACACACACACCAGTACATACTCTGCACTCACAGAGTAAAAATGTAACGCTTTGCCAGACCAATACTCTCATGCACGGAAACTACAGACCACAGTTCAAGTGGAAGCATTTGCCTTCTGTTATTTCAGAGGAAACAGACATAAGCTTTCTTCCAAATTGACAAGGCACCTTCAGCTCGGTGTCCCACATCAGAAGAGAAGTGACAGAGAGCAGAGGAGGCCAAGTCAACCAGTGCTCACTAAGCCCCAACTGGACGCACCCCCTGCCAGGGTGGGCAGTGGGAAAACAAAGAGAGCTGATTCGGACTGTTCTTGAGGAACTCAGCCCAGTGACAGGTACACACATAGAAGTACATCATTTCTTTAAGTGAGCCCACGGATATATCACTTAGTTTGGATTTCTATTCTGGAGGGGTTGGGAACATTTTAAATAATTTTGTTTCAAATTTTAAAAATTATAAAGTAAAATATTAAATAGAATTTAACTTTAAATTAGTAATAATAAATTTAAATTAAATATAAAATAGAAGACTCAGCACTTTTGCTCCCAGAAGAATAACTTCACAGAATTCCTATTTTAAATTCTACTTCATACTTTCACTATGACCAATCCTGTTAACAAAGGCCCCACATTAATCAGGAAACAAACATTCTCCAGCACTCCAGCTTCTCTCTGGTTGATGTCACAGAGATGGATTTTGCTGGCTTGCAAATTATGAAAGCACAGGAGTCTCTGAAATGATTTCTAGAGACCCTACCTACTCACATCTATCATTCCGCATTCTGAAAGACAGCTGAGGGCAGGCAGAAAGTCAGTGTGTTCTCTAAGAAACAATGGGTCTGCACAAAACCCGCTTCTCTACAAACACTGAAAAGTGGCTTAGCATTGTCATAACGATCTTAAACCTATCTCTGAGGTTGCCAAACCACTGTACCTAATAAAGGTCTCTGCACAGCACAACAAGACACCTTCCCCACAGGACATTTCTTACGTTTATGAAGTCCTAGCAATCTTTCCAAAGAGAAAACAGGCCACACAGCCGCGGCCTGTACAATGGCGCAGTAAACAGTGTTCAAGTGGCCTAAGCGGACGCACGCCTCCCCGTGCCCCCCAACAACCGAGGAGCTCAGCAGCAGGGCGCCAGGCTGCATCTGGCATCGTTGGGGGCAGGCTCGTTAGGATTTAGTCATTCCACGTAGCAGGCTGATCCCTGAGGGGTGATTATTCCCTAACACGTCTTCTACACGCTTGCATTTATACCAGCTACCTTGAGAAGACTTTAGAAGAAATAAAACAGATTTTGCCCTGTTTCATACAGAAACAAAACTACAGAGACAAAAACTATAAACGTGGCAGAGCTGTGATAAAAATACTTGCTAACTTATATTGGCACACATAGGGGCCAGGTGTTTTGCATATGTTATCTCGTTTAATTTAATCTTCACAAAATCCAGTGAGGTAGGTATTATGATCATTTATTCACAAAAAGGAAGAGTTCCAAGATTATTTTTACCGCCACGGAGACAGTGACTAGATATCTTTTGAACTGTAATAGCTCCAGTGTGCAGCTCGGGCCCTGGCACACAGCAGATGCTCGAGAGCTATTAGTTGAATGAATGCATCAAGTGAACTGCTCGGCCAGCAAGGCTCCGAGCCGGGAATCTACTGCTTAAATTGCCTTTCTTAATAGTATCCAGACTAGGCTCAGTTCTGCCTTCCTTCTGATTCTATATCAAGTGCTTGTTTTGTCCACTGACTCTAACCTTTCCTCATCCTTCTACAAAGTAAATTTCCCTCACTGACCACGGCCAGAGTCAGCCTTAAAGATGGCCCCCAAAGATGCCCTGCCTCCTGGAATTGACACCCTTGTGTAGTCCCCTCCTCCACTGTACCGGGGTCTGTGTCTGTGTGACTAATAGCATCCCGCAGCAGTAGTGGTACAGTACATCATTTCCAAAATCAGTTTATAAAAGATGGCCTGTCTCTCTCTCTCCCAACATCACTCTCAGAGAAGCAACCTGCCATGTAATGAGGAGCCCTAGGTAAGTAGGTTCACATGGTAGAGGAGCCATGTGAGTAATCCCGGAAGCAGAATCCCTACCCCAATCAAGTCTCTGGAGGCTTCAAACAGCCCCAGCTGATACTTGATTGCAACAGTCCTTGAGCAAGAACTCCAGAACCACCAAGGAAAGTTGCTCCCAAATTCCTGATCCTCAGAAAATGTGTGAAATAATGAACATCTGCTGTTTTAAACTGTTAAAATCTGGGGGAAATTTGTTACGCAGCAATAGATAACTAATACAATCACAAAAGGACACAGATAAGACAGGCTAGATGGAAATCATTCTGAAGAATAACTCAAGAGTCACACCCTAAGAAAAGAGACTCACGGAATCCTCATAGTCAAAAGGCAACAGCCCAGTCTGTTTTGCTGCTGGGTGGAACCTGGACACTCGGAAGCAGAACTGGTGGAAGAAGAAGTGGAGGCAGCAGCAGAAACTACCTGCATGGTTTCTGGATTGAGAAGCTCAGGAAGTCCCACCTACTCAAAACTTTCCCCTACACCCAAATTGACGTGCTCTGATCCTGAAATTTTACTACTATTAATTTCAAGAGACCTCAATGCTAAGTGTAACGTATTTTTAACACATTCGCTAACAGCTGAGGAGAAAGGAACCAAAGGGAACGAGAGGCAAGGACAGTTACTGCCTAAGAAAGGTGCAGTGCTTTCGAATGAACTCGGGATTAGTTTGAGAACTTAAAAAAGACCAAGGAATACCTGATGTAAATAACTCTAAAATATGCACATTTTTAAATTAAACTGTTCTGCAAATGTTCAGTAGTTTCAAAAATATGCAAATAGTAAGTTCAGAAACATTGAAGGTTTTTTACAATCTACATTTACTCCTTTATAAATTATCTCAACTCTAAGGTATTCCAGCACAGAGGTTTAGAGGGTGGGCAGGGGGGACAGATAGCCTGGATTCAATTCCTGTCCAGCCACCTACTGGCTGTGTGGCCTCAGGCAAGTTACTTAGACTCTGCGGATCAGCATCCTCATTTGACAAAGGGAGGCAACAACTACAGCACCTTCCTCAGAGGATCCTGGTAAGTATTAAGGTTATAATACACATAACCACTTATTGGCACATAGTTAAGTATTCGGTAAGTGTTAGCTACCATCGCCATCATCATTATTAAGGATTAACTGATATATTTCAAGGTTATCACTATACATAACTTAAGGGTATTTCTATAATACTCATTTGACCTGCCAATAAACTACAATCTGAATTAAAATAATAAGTTGCTAAGTGATACAATAATTCCTCTACTCCCCACAAGAATATGTGGCCACAGTAGGGCTAGTATTTAAAACTTCTTAGGACCAACTGCTTGTAATTGTACCTCAGTTTTAACTTTTACCTAATGAAAGACAAGTATGTACTTTGCTACAAGGCAATCCATTAAAAAATCTGCAAGTTATTTAACTGATATTTCTGTGGTGTTACTGAAGAACTCATTAGACAGTTGCACCTTAATATTCTGTAACAGATTCTAGAAAAATCTAAAAATACCATTTATATAAATCTGATAGGAAGAAACAGAAATAGAGAAGACACTGAATTAGAGAAAACTATTTATAATTTTGGGTATAAATGAAAAATCCTTTTGATATTTCTTTTTTTCTTTTTTCTTTTCTTGGTTGCTTGGTTGCTAGGTTGGTAACACTGCGATTTGAATGCTGCATCAACACCATTTAATACGCCTGTGGATCTTGGTGTCTTGATGACAACAGAGAAAGTCTTGTCTGTGCTTTAAAAACACTCAAGTTGCTTCTCTCCTAGGGAATCCACATCTGATCTCCCAGCTCTGCCATTTTGAAATATCATATGTCACCAGAAGACTCCAGGATAGACTGCCTAAGACTGCCCATCCTCGCACAAGGCAGAGGAAGGAGAGAAAATAATGTGTAATAAAATAGCTCTCCTGGTAACAGGAAAACTAAACTGACATCAGAATTGGGACAAAGCTGTGCTGACATCACAAGTTTGGCTCAATACCTAGTGCTCTCTCAACTTATTTAGGCCATCCCCACAACCTCACATCCCTCGCGAGGTGTACCAAAACCCAAATGTTTTTCCATATGCTCCTTTTTCTTACAACACCAAGCCATCTTTTCATTTACGTTGATAATATACTGCAAAAAAAGTCCCAGGGAAGGGATGCCTGGAGATATGTCCTTAAATAAATCTCTGAAATTTCCCAAGAATCACAGTCTCAACTTTGAATGACAAAATTCTGTACCTAAATAAATAATTTTCTATGAAAAGATCAGAAATCTTTAAAATCCTGTAAAACCCTGAGTAGGTCAAATATTTTTTCAAATATTACATTTTTTTCCTTTGCTGTAACAAAATTAATATTTAATAAGAATCATCCATTTTTTTATAGGGTCTAAGAATTCTTTTGGTTCATTTTAAGCCACATCTTTCACGGTTAGAATTTTCTGGTTCAGTTGGAAATATTTTTCAGAAGTCTGAACATACAGTTCAACTAATTATTCTGAAATGTGTGCATGTGGGAAGAATTTTTTGCTTACAAGATCCTTCAATAATTCATATATTTAAATCATCATTTCCAAAGCAAATTTTCCAAAATCAAATAAATTGCAAAACTACAAGTAAACTAAGTCTCTAAAAAGGAGTTCCAATCCTCTGCCAAACAGACCTCAAATTCTTAATCCCTTGTCCAAAAAAATTGGACCAAGTATTGACGTTTTCCACCAAGCAAGCCACATAGCCACAAATGTTTCTCATTTACTCCACTCCTGGGACATACAGCTCAAATAAAAAATTTCCTGAATACCCCAAATTTCAGATACAATTTGGAATGTAAGTGATTCATAATGTTATGCAGGAAACATTATGATCTTCTCCTACCAACTCAGTGTTTCTGGAATGCAACCCTCAGGAGATTATCCCAACGAATCAGAAGGCTGACATCACCGTCAGCCTTGTGACCCAACTATTATGTCCTCTTGCCCCTAGCTCAGATGTGATTTTGAACCCTGAATGCTCTGCTACTCCAGCTACCGTTCAAGTAAAACAGACGTTCCACCAAGGGAGCTAACAAAGATCCATACTGTGCTCCGTGGCAAGTAACATGGTTAGAGTGCACTCACCCCCCTCTAAAGAAAGGCCAAAACTATGTTAAAAGGAATTAAAGGCACTGTCATCACTTGTGCACCAAAAGACTGTCCCAGTGGCCTCTGAACAGATTCTAATTAAATTCGAGGGTGAAACTTCACAGAGCCTCTAGTTAGTTTATGAATCCTCTTCTAATCCCATCCCGCTTCACCTCCTCTTAAATAATAATTTCTGGGAGTATCAAAGTTGCAACAGGCCTCCCTTGTAGATTCCTCCTCTCTTTCAAGGAAAGAAGCACGGCTGACCTAGCGGAAGAAGAGTACTGTACTGAAGACCCAAATGAACGTGAAAACTGTCTAAGTCTGAGCAACTGCAGTGACTAGAAAAGAGAGACATGCAGGTGGTCCCATATAATGAAAGAAAGTAATAGGGCAGGGAGGTGCGAATGTGGGTAAGAGAAGATGGAGACAAACACCTACTGACATAGTCATCCACTACCTAAAGGGATCATTACAAGCAAAATGTACAGTGAAAGGGAACTCTTCAACAAGGCTTATCTGAGAGAACCTGACACAAAACTCAAAGCTGAGCGGGAGACACCTTGGAAGTCTGGGCAAATGGAGAGAGTTACCAGTGCTACAGAAATAACAGCCAATGGGAAGAAATGTCTCAAACAAAAGGCATCTGAGCAAAGGTGAAAGTTATTATTTAAGCATAAGGAGAAAAGAATCTAGTTTAGATAGAATAACATTCTCTAAAACACAATAATAAAGAAACAACACAAAACAATTGGTCTGCCTAAATTAAATTTCATGGGTCTGTAGGCTTTTTGATAGCAGTAACATTCACAAGGAAACACTAAAACTGAGTCTGTAGATTAAAATTATGAGGTAACTGGGGATGCTGTGAAATGACTACATCAGGAAACCACGAAAAAAATACAAAATACTTGAAAAAAAGTTAATGTCTACACATTTAAAAAGATCAGCCGACATCTGTGGTTGGATCAATGTATGTTATGGATAATGTGAAAAATGGCTTGAATATCTCTAAGAACTGCCCAAAGATCCTATTTTCCAGCCCAACCTAGCCTGTTGGTGAGAGACATCTCTCATTTATCCAGACAAAAAAAGACAGTAATCACATTGGTCATCCGATACTTATTTGTACTGAAAAAAACATTGGTTAGCAAATAACATCAGGAAATGGAATATTCCAGATGACGATCTTTTCTGGTTACTCTAAAACTTAATTCTGTGCATTTTCCCTCTTGTGACTGTTGGTTTTACACTCAGAATTGAGTGAAATCAGCACAACACTCAGCAAATTATTAAACCTGAGAGTTTCTCTGATTTGAGTAAATTACATGACATTTATGAAGCTTCTAGAACAGGACACATGGTCAATACTTAAGGAAATATTAGTTCCCTTACTCTTTTCCTTCTCTCTTACTTCTGCCAACCATAGCTTTGCTTCTTCTTTTGCAGTTTAGGAACCAGGAGCTGTGTTTTCACATGCAATCAGCCAATTTCCCAAAAGAATGCAATGTTTCTTTGTTCTGTTAATCATCTGATCAAAGAGTTTTAATTAGAGGACCCCTCTAAAAACTTACTGCCTTAACTTTTTCTCTTCTCGGCTTAATTTCTACTGAGGAATCACCAAAGTCAATCATAGTTTCTATGAGAGCCCAATGTTAAGTGCAGCACTATACTAGGAGAGAGGGATACAGAATTCAATAAAATATGGTTCCTACTTAGGATGGTTAATTTTATGTGTTAACTTGACTGGGCAATGGGATTCCCAGACAGTTGTTCAAACATCATTCCGGGTGTTTCTGTGATGGTGTTTTGGCATGAAAATAACATTTAAATAGAAGGACTTGAGTAAAAGAAATTGCCCTTCACAGTGTGGGTGAGCCTCATCCAGTCAGTTGAAGGCCTGAACAGAACAACAGGGTGACCCTCCCCCAAATATGAGCATTCTCCTGCTTGATGACCTTCAAACTGGAATAGCTGCTCTTCCAGCCTAATGGCATGTGAAGTGGGAAACGGGTTCTTCCTTGTTCTACAGCAGACCATGGCCTCTAGACTCAAAGTGGGACATTAGCTCTGCAGAGTTTGGATTTGGCCAGCCTCCTCCATAACCACATAAGCCAATTCCTTAGAATAAATCTCTCTCTAATAGATAGATTTAGATTTAGATATAGATAGACATAGGTACATAGATCCTATTGGTTCTACTTCTCTGGAAAACCCTGACTAACACACTATCCTCGAGAAGCTCAAAATCCAGTCATGGGGATATACCCAAGTAAACCTTCTCCATGAAGCCTTTCCCAAACAATGACACAGAACACTGTACTATGAGCCAAATAAACCATCAAATAAAGAAACTATCAATAAATGTTCACTGAATAAATTAGAAGTACTTGAAAACAAGACCTGTCAAGGACAATATCAGACCATGTAATTCATTCCCCCAAGAATTCTCATAAAGAGAGTGATCTGGTGTCAATTTGCAACTAAACTTGCCCCTTTCCTGCATATGCTGAATGAATGAGATTTCTCTGCTTTACGAGTTAGTTACTGTTATTTGAAGCAGGTCATTGGGAATAAATTTAAAACAGGGAGTGCAGTTATAAATTAGTTCATTCCCCTCACAGTGCACAGTACAAATAAGAAGCAAATAAGCTCACTTGAATGGCAGCCAAGTTCTTCTGCTCCTGAGATGGTGCCTCATGAACAAAGCGAAGCCAGTTGGAGTGTCGTGGGTTAGTGGCATCCAATATGTATAGAACTTCTCCCTTACTCCCACGAACCTGAAACATAAAAAGCTCCTGAGTTTGTACCTGAAGTCAGTATTAGTTATACTAAACATACTAAGAGTAGGATATGGTATTTTTTTCGTAAGTATATGCCTTTCTTATTGACAGGTGTTGAAAAGATGCTGGATTAACATCCATTCTTCCCCTTAAACATACGTACAAACAGAGCCTCCTATTTTATTTGGCAGATGTCTAGATGACTCACAATTGCAAGCAACTCTCAGAAACATCCTGTGTTGATAGCTCTTTTCTGGTTAAAATTATTTGTTTGTAGGTACATTTTAATATGTGTTGCAACTGCAATCACTCAGGGGATAACCGTAATTGCAACCTGTCCCCTTTTTTTCCACAGAAGAGGGTGATATCGCTTGGTTCCCAGTTGAGGGGGGTGGAGCTGGAGCAATCCTTTCAATTTCTCTCTCCACCTGTTTACTGAATCATTTCCATATGAGGAGAACTTGCTAATGAAACCAGTGGAAGCTGACATCCACTGAGCCACATTTTCACAATTTTAACTAGTTGATGAATAAAACAGGTTCCATTTTGTCTTTTCACGGCCTGTTCATGGCCTGCTGAGGACAGTGGGCCCTCTGCCTTTTGTTTCATGCCATAAAGCCTCCTGGTCAGACCCACTCAAGATTCAGTTGGAGGGAGGGAGGTAATTGCCAAAGTAGTGGGTAGTCCATTGGACATTCTTGAATCCAAGTTGATTCAAATGGAGCTTCTCCAAAGCCCCCACACTGAAGGTTATCAGGCACTGCTCAGTTTAATAATGCATATATCAATCTCCAACCAACTCACTCTGTGTTTATATTCAATTAGAATCTAGGGGAGGAGCAAAGAAGGAATGAGTACCACTACAGATCTCTAACACCAAATGTAAGAACATAAATTCACCTTTGCAGACTGGGGGTGGGGATAAACAAATTCTACATTTCCAAAATCTTATTTAATAAAACACAGCACAACCAGACTACTAAGGTATGTATTTTCATGATACATTTGGACAATCATGCATTCCCTAGACATAATCTCTTGAGTTCCTACCATGGGCCAGGTACAGCTTCAGGCTCTGAGACTCTTTCAGTGAACAAGATGGATGAAGCTTAACGTCGCAGCACTTAAGAACAAACAAGCATAGAATATAGCTTCAGGTAAAGAGAAGAGCTGTGAAGACAACTAACGCAGAGCTAGAGGAAGGAGACTGAGGAGGGCCGAGCAATCTCAGAGGAGAGGGTCAGGCATAGCCCGTCTGATGAGGTGACCTGAGAAGAGCTCTAAAGAAAGCAGGCACCGGCCAGTGGCCAGCGGAGGGCTGGAGAGAGTGCTCCCAGGAGGACGGAACAGCACAGAAAAGGCAAAGAGAAAGGCCCTGGGAGTAGAACAGAAGGAGCCACCAAAAAAATGAGGGGCATTCAGATCAGACTACACAGGCCCAGGCACACACTGATGTACAGACTAGAAAAGCCATCTACAGAGGACACGTTACCCCCAAAAACTTACATAGAAAAATCTGCTACCCGCACTGCAAAAACTTTTATGTCAGGATTTTAGCATCTATTGTCCAGAAGAAATAGTTTGCCTGTTCCTACTACCTTATACATTCACTGCCATGTTTCTCGAACAATCCCTGTTTTCTTCAATGCCAAAGCATCCTCAATAATCATTTAAAAATCTCGCTAATGAGATACCAGACCAGACCTCACTGAGGAGGAATTTATTATTTGATATTATAATTGCTAAATTATAAATCTGAAATTTGATATTATAATTGCTAAAAGAAGAATTTAGGACTATAAACACCTACTATTTATCTCTCACATGTTGAGGTGTGAAGCTATGGGAATTTGTAACTTCTCACTGAAAAAACCTCATGGTGAGAAGATCTCCTTTGGGAGGCACTTGAAAATTGTACTACGTTCCTGCTTACCCCTCAAGGCGGTGCCCACTGCCTCACTGCCCACTGATAGATACAAAGGACCCTCTATACCTCTCCTCAAAGAGAACATCAACTCACCTCTCTTTAAGCAGAGTAAATAAATAATATTAAATATCTGGGTATAAAGTCTCCTTTCCTCCACAGACACAGTAACAAAACTGCTTTATTGACAAACAGTTAAATTCAACAGAACTAACGGCAATGCCATTAGATACTTGAAGGAAAATTTTTTCAGAACCAAAATTTAAAACCTCCAACTGTTAGGCAGAAACTAGACTCTAGCAGTAGAAGGAATACCCCAAGGCAGAGTCCCAAATCCTTGGAGGGGAATGACGGAGACAGGAGCTGGAGGCAAGGACGGTGATAAATAAGCTACACATTAAAAGCCCCACGGGCATGACATCCTGACCTTCTGGCTTCCAAGACCTTGGGGCGGACAGATCAAGAGCCACAGGTGCAGAGCAGGCCCTCTCTTCCTCCACCTCTGCCCCAGGGTAACCCCTAGGCTCATTATAATGCATTTGCATTAATAGTACAACCTCAACATCCCTTCCCCCACCCCCTTGCAAAGCCTGCCTTGACTGTTCTGGTACAAACTTTGTAAGGTCAAGAACTCCCCCTCCCAACCTGTGGGAGGAGTTACCCAAATGACTGGAAGCAGCCTCCTTTAGAGACCACCCCACTGTAAGTCACGGCTCCTCCCCACCCAGAGAGACCTTATAATACCCAAATCCCAAAACAACCTAGGGGCAGGTTCCACCTCTCAGAATCTGCCCCCTCTCCCACCTTGAGAGTATTCATTCCTTTTAATGAACTCCTTTGTGCTTGCTACTTTCCTTCTGGCTGTCTTGACTGGAGTGCAGATCACCACATAAATCTTCTGAGGAATCCAAGGACTGAGACCTCCATTCACACAACAGACTCTCTCTCACCCATAACACCACTAGTGTTGAAATCCACACAGTCCAGCTAATTTTATGTAGGGAAACACCAATGGCTCTGTCAGTGACATATCTCAGTTTGAGACGACGGCACTACTTACAGAAACTAGTCAATGGCCCTTCTAAGTCATACATTTGTCGCCTGGTATTAAGTACAGTATATATCAGATGTGTTTGACATTTGGAATTCTTTCTTCAAAGATGTGAAATATAACGAAGATTTCTCCCTGATTTATAGTAAGCACATTTTACCAGGGGCATTGTTTGTTCTTTGTATATTTCAGCTTTCTCCCAGGCCCTTTCGCTCCAACTATGTCCAATTATTCAGTATTAGTGACTCATTTCCAGTCCATTAGATGTAAGCACTCTCTGGTTGTCAATAACCTCACATCATATTACACCTTAAGAAACAAGCACAGTTTAATTTCACATTAAAATTCCGATGATACCTGTCACTTTCAATACATCCAAATTTATTTTTTTAAAGATCTTATTTTTTTTTATTTATTTATTTATTTATTTATTTGTCAGAGGAGAGAGAGCGACTACAGCAGGGGGAGTGGCAGGCAGAGGGTGAAACAGGGTTCCCGCTGAGCAGGGAGCCTGACTTGGGGCTGGATCCCAGGACCCTGGGTTCATGACCTGAGCCGAAGGCAGACACTTAGCCAACTGAGCCACCCAGGTGTCCCTCAACACATCCAAATTTATATATTGATTCACTTTTACTTATAGCCTCATAACAACACTATCATAGGCAGTAATGTACTATAGTTGCTTACATATTCATAGTTGAAATAATTTTCTTTGGTCATTAACAGACCCACTGTCTGTTTATTTTATTCTAAACACCTTTACCCAAATGACTTTTCAGTTCCTTCACAATCTTTGCAGGCTACCTGTCTTCTCCAACTTTCAAATGCTTCATTCCCCTCTCCCAGTCTTCAACACTTCACTGAAACTCTTAGATTACCTGCACACATAACTTGTATCTTCCCACCCTAACCACAGCATTCTCCTCATGAAATATCTAAAAGAGACATTCAAAGATAATCTAAGCCATCCTTCCTCTCCAGAGAAACCATGTAAAAACTCTCCAGACAGATGGCTACTATTAAAGTCTCCATTTATCTATTTTTAATTTGATACTGAACCCTGAGGTAATAAATTGAACATTTTTAAAGTCTAACAAATAAAGAAGATATTCCTCTTGGTATCATGTTCTAGCCATCTAAGCTCTGCAGCCAAAGTGTATTTTTTTCCCTGTCAAAACTGGTCTTCCAAATACCATCATCTTTTATCTGAATTTTCATGAAAATGAAGTGTATTGGTTACTGTCCTACTGAGGATTGTCTTCTGCATGCCTGGGGGCCTGTAATGAAGTGAATGTTCTCCTCTTGCAGTAAAAACCATCTCAATCCCAAACCCTGTTTGATCTGCACAGACTTCCTAAGCCAGTTACACACACAAAAAAAATTAGCTAAGGTGGGGAAGGTTAAAGAATCCCTCATATAAAAATGAAAATATTCATATTTCCATATAGCTGTTTATATGTCTATGAATTTGCCACTTAATATTAAATGTAAATTAGAACTGTGTAGGAATTTGGCAGGTTCTAGTCTCTGTTAAATGCTACTGACATCACTTTTGAAGTGTCCAAGAGAACGTGCTACTATGGATCTGTCCCTTTTTTCAGACCAAAGATTAGTAGTACTAAATATAAGTCACACTTGATTTTGCCTTCCCACCCAGTAAAGAACAGAAGATATCACACACACACACACAAAATTCAGCTCAATAAGAAAAAATCCTAACTTGTTTTTTTTTTTAAAGATTTTATTTACTTATTTGACAGAGAGTGAGAGGGAGAGAGCACAAGCAGGGGGAGTGGGAGAGGGTAGAGGGAGAAGCAGGCTCCCCACTGAGCAGGGAGCCTGAGGTGGAGCTCCATCCCAGGATCCTGGGACCATGACCTGAGCCAAAGACAGATGCTTAACCAACTGAGCCACCCAGGAGCCCCCTAACCTATAAATAAAAGGAAAAAATTGGCAATAGGTAGCCAGTACAAATTTTATTTCCTTAAATATTTTCTGTGTTAAATTGGGTCAACTATAGACAGAAGAGCATTTTATTATTTGGATAGTTAATTTTTACAAGAAAAGTATCTACAGTGTTATTTACTCTATTATTCTCCTTCTCTATTATTCTGAATGGAATTTTTTACTCACTATATAATAGGACATCAGGGCAAAGCTAATCAGTCATATTTGTCCCCAGACATGGCAAAATGTAACCAGTAGAATTTTATTTAAGATATGGTAAAATTTAATGGCAGTGAAGTACAGTCAGTTCCAAAATATATAGTAATAATACCCTTAATGAGAAGTCGCAGTATGTGATATGATTTATTTATTAAATAAAATATATTTCCATTTCTACCTTTCAACAAGGCTTTTCAAAGAAGCTAGTTTTAAGCACTAAGATTTAAGGTATGGATATCTTTAGAGTATACAATGTCATCATATTTTTATATTTAAATTACAGGCATTTTTTTCCATGATTGTTTTGAACTGAAGTTAGGTCAGATGCCCTGCCTTCAGTGTCTAATTAAACAGATTTCAGGATATATTTGGAAACACAAAAAAACAAGTGTGCTCACGTAATCAGTTCTGACAGCACAACACTGTCAGATTTATTTATTTTTTTAAAGATTTTTATGTATTTATTTGAGAGAGTGAGAGCAAGAGAGATCACAGAGGGAGAGGGAGAAGCAGACTCGCTGCTGAGCAGGGAGCCCGACGTGGGGCTCAATCCCAGGACCCTGAGATCATAACCTGAGCTGAAGGCAGACACTTAACTGACTGAGCCACCCAGGCACCCCACTTTGTCAGATTTAAGCCAAAGAGAGACACTCTTTCAGAAATCAGCAAGGATTGTCACTAGGAAACTAGTGATTTCTAGTTTCTGAACAAAGGGCGTGGGGTTTTTTTTCTGTTGATTTTCCAAAGGGATTCCGTTTAAAATTCTTGCTTGCTTTGGGCTTATACACACACTCGCACATACACAGACACACACATATCACTGTGGCATATCTGCTTACATCTCCCCCCTCCCAAACTATCTAATCACCCCAACCATGGAATCCCCCATCTTCAGATGGAAAAGCAGACAGAGAGAAAACAGATTTTTACAGATCCCAGTCTCTTTAACTGAACAGCATTCAGAATATAATGCACAGGAAGTTAAATAACTTAAAAGGATTGATGTGAAAAATTAAGTCTGTTTTTCATTACAAATAATTAGTGCCCTAAATATGTCAAGCTGAAAAGAATGTCAGAAAAGTATTCTGGAGTGGGGAAAATGCCGGACTAGGAATCAAAAAGTGAGGTGTTACGCAAGCTCTGACTGTGTCACTGCGGGTGAGTCATTCCCTCTCACGGAGTTGAGCCACGGTGTCCCGACCTCCGAGAGGGGGATGATAGTCGCTGCTCCACGACCTCACAGAAACCGTGAGAGCATCGAATGAAGTAAGATGCAGGACAGCACTGTGTACCAATGGATATCTGCAATCACAAAGTATTAGGAAACAGAGGCTCACGGTAGCTCAGACACCTTCAACACAAACACTGCTTTCCAATGGCACAGCTGAAAACATATGTACCATTTTTCTGCAATGCTAACTTCTTCCAAGGAACAAACATGAATGACATCCTAACTACCACGATTCAAATCCAAACACATATTCAAATAGCCTCTGCCTGCACACCCGAAGTAAGAACAGATGCCTTTAGAATATAGTAGCAAATCCAGATAACCATTTCAGCTGAATCGACACTCTATCCTTCAGCCAAAGGGGTACATGTTGCCCTATGACCAACTGCCATCAAATCCAGGTCTGTCCTCTTCAGTAGTTTTAATTTCTCTTATACATATGGACCTTCAAATTTCTGAAGGCAAGAGTCCTCCCTTCTCTGTTTTCTCTTCTACAAGACAAGTAACACTTTCCTGGTCTGATGTGATTGAGGTTCTTTCGCTATCCTCCTTGCGCTTTATGGATGCACACGAATCTGTCGAAGCTCTCTGAACATGGGACATGAAACGGCATACAAAGGGCCATATGGCCCATGATCTGGGCGTCACGTCTACTGATGCAACTTCAAATCACAAAGGCCTTTTGGCTCCATATCTTACATTTAACCGCGGTTGCCTTTATATTCAACTAACCCATATCAAGCACGTTCTTGAGATACAGTCAGACACAAAGACAAATTTAACTGAGCAACTCGGTCAAGTTTACATAGGCAGGTAAACCCTACCTATACTTAGGCAACTGAGCATTCCGAGTTGGAAACTTTTTATTTGGGGATGGTCTCAATAAATATTTTATTCACTAAAAGCTCAGCTAGTGTGTCTAAAAAAAAAACAAAACAAAACTGCCATTGCCTTTATTTCCTTTTAAAGTTCAAAAACATTTTATGAGAGTAATGAGAGACTTAATGTAAAACTTTTAAAAGCACTCCTTTTTTGAGTCTTGCCTTGCCTTTCACCTTATTTTGAAAATTGAAAATTTTTTTTAAAAGAAGGAATAACTGAAAGATACAGTCAAAAGTGCATCATCTTTTCCACTGTAAATTTATGAGAGACCCTTCACAGTGTAGCCATCGTTCCTTTCTATAGTTTTACAAACATGTTCAGATATTCAGATTTCAGTGACATTTTGGATAGACAAGTTTTTTATGCATAAAGAATAAGTAGGGGCACCTGGGTGGCTCAGTGGCTTGAGCGTCTGACTCTTGATTTCGGCTCAGGTCAGGATGTCAGGGTTCTAAGATCCAGTCCCGCATCAGGCTCCATCCTGGGTGTGGAGTCTGCTTGGGATTCTCTCTCTCCCTCTCCCTCTGCTCCTCCCCCCTCCCTGCCTCTCCCCCAACCCACTCTGTAAATAAATAAATAAGTAAATAAATAAATAAAATCTTTTAAAAAAGAATAAAGTAAATTCATCTGACATTAGCTTATTATACCCATTGCTTTAGGGGTTTTCTGTAAAGGATATGGAAGGGTTAGTGTGTGAATACTGTGGCATCTATTTTGACAACTTAGTGGCTTATTTGTTTACTTTTTGATTTTTTCAGTATCATAAGGCAGATGACTTCTCTATAAGTAAAGTGTTATTTCACAAAGTAGAAAACCATATTAATAAAGTCAATATGTCTCCTGACAGTTTGGTAACACCCATCAGATCCATCAGAAGCAATTCACAAAACTTCAAATCTAATTAGTTTTATGAGACTATAGTGTTGCCCAATTGTTTAATATAGATTTGAAACTTACACAGACTTAAAGCCTGAAGTCAGCTTCTGAAGAACATTCCCTATGGCATATTAAAAGGGTATACAAAATGTGCCAAATAATAATAAGCAAATTTGAGTAGCAAAATTCTAATCAAACATGAAATCACTGGAAACAGTCGGTTGTATAAAAAGCAATGATAATCTCCAAGATCCAGAGATCACAGTTTTGGTGCTATTTTTAGAATAAGATGCTTTGTATCTGAAACTTCTAGGCAAAGGTTATGGAAACACTGAATAACAAAGAGCAGAGTGCAGTCCAAAGGGAGAAAAAAATGGAAAAAAAAATCTACTTTTCCTTTGATCCCAATCTTCTAACCCCAGTTCCACTGCTATAGTCAACCTGTTTTCAGATTTTTTTCTAAAGTACATGGTTTTTCTACAGGCAATTAAAATTAAATCCACTCAATCCACTTAAATTAATTATATTGTCTTCATTCACATCTTTAAAATGTACATAACTTAATACAGACCAAATGAGTTGTCTTCATGTAAGAATGAACTTAAGACAATAAATGTTTCCCAATTACTGCCGACTGTCTAACTGATACTAACAGGAATTGAAAAACCAATGTCTACATGAAGGAAACAGTAAACAGGAAGAGATACGCCTAGCATTCAACTCAGGAACTTTCATATATAAAAAGGAGACCTAAAGAGAAATGTCCTTTGGAATTAAAAACCAGAGTTAAGGAGAGAATGAAAGATGAGTGGTAAGCGTTAATTTAGAAGCCCTGAACGTTGGTACCTAATATCCGAAAAATAGGGTATAGAAGGAGAAAATCTGACAAACTATCCCTCTAGAAGCTTTGATTCCAAAGCAGACAAAACCATACAGACAGGCATATTTCAGGTAATTACAGGAAGGAATACAAACACAGAATTTAAATAATATATATGCTATATGTAACAAAGAGGAAAGTAGGCAATTCTCAAATCTTCCTCCCACACATCTAGCCCATCAGGTTGGATGGCCAACAATTCGCGACTCTCCATCTTTGAGTCATATCATGACACAGTGGAGAGATGGCAAAATATGACCCTCACATATAATTCACAGAAGGCCCCTGCATGTCACAGAACAGTATCAGTAAGGGTGATTTGCAGCATACCACCTGAGTTAAGGAGTGTTCAGAAAAAGAAGTCTTCTCCAAGAAGCTGATCTCTACTTGCTCCTGAAACATTTAGGTTCCTCACTCAAAATTTCTAGCTAAAGCTCTTACTTCCTATCATCCAAATATAAACAGAAGAACTGGCTCAAAAGGGGCCACACATCTATGTTGTACATGCTTCTCTCTTACTGTAGCTCATTTTCAAGAATTCTGCCAAAAGTCTCATGTTGCCAGGAGGCAGGATCAGTGGAATTGGAATATCTCCCCATTACAGACCAAGCTGCCTCTGGCACCAGTAACTGCTCTGGCAACCAAAGGCCTGGCAAGGAATGCTGTCCAAACCTTGGACAAAAATATTGCAATGGAGGATGCTTTCTGATAAAAAAAAAAAAAAAAAAAAAAAAATCTGGGGCTTTTCCCTTGATCGGATTTTCTTGCAGCTGGTATTATATATCCAGAGGCCCAGGGAGTCGATGGAACTAAGAACTCATCCTGAAGGGGAACCCTTCAGAAAAGGACTCTTGGGCACTCCAAGGGATCTTTCAGGATTTGTGGTCCCTTCCAGAGATGCGGTCCTAAATGGGCCACCTGGATGGGCCCTCTGACTCCACCACTGGGGCCCCTCAGTCCTCACTCTCCAATCTCCTCTCCTCTGAGTCCAGTTCATGGACTGTTTAAGAACATGGACAGACACTGAAATTATTCAGTCTGCCGTTGCCGATTCAACCCTGACATCGACCCTGCTCTGACTCTGAATCATAAAATCCTAAAATTGCATTTTTGATTTGTTCCTCCTGTGGGACAACCTCTCATTCCCAATCTAGTCCCTAAGTGACTGGGCTCCTACCCAGCCTGCTTTATACCCAGTGTAGTCCTTCTAGTCACTGGATTCTTTTTCCTCAATTCCAACCTTTCTTTTGACAGAGTTGCAGCCCTGCACTGTTGTATTTGCCCCAGGCCAGATGAAGGCCAGTCCTGCCCTGCTAGCTGGAACTCCTTGGTTCTCTACATGCCATCAGTCCCACTTCTCTGGGATGCATAACCAGAATGGTGGATTATACTCCCTAGGCATCAATTTAGACCCTCCTCATTGACCAATCTCCTGGATTCTCATCTATCCTTGAACTCAAATCTTACTCAAACCTGGACCTGCTTCTGGCTCAGATGCTCACATCTCCTGGCCAACAGCATCCACCAGGACCACCATGTGGTCCAGATATCCCTTGTCTGACCCACCCTCACCTCCAGCAGAGCTTCCTAAACATTTCTTATAGCATTTTCATAATTATTTTTCCACATTGACTCAAAATCTATCTTCAAATTCATCCTTCACCCTGCCATCGGAGTTCTCTTTGTAATTCACACATCTCCTCATACCAGCGCCTGTTTAAAAGCTGCCCATTGCCGATCAAATGTCCAAACTCCTTAGCATGACATACAAGGCCTTCACATGCTGACTTGTCTCATCTCAGCTCAAGCCACTCTACCCTCTTCCCACCGCACTGAGGTCTAAGCGTGAGCACCTGACAATTAGTTTTTCTGACTGTAATGTAAATGCCTGACACTAAGACTGATTGCCTCTGTATCTACTTCAAAGATCTCCATCTTGAATGAAGACATGGACAGCCACAGAGCTAAAGAACCTGGCTTTCTCACTCATAAAGTTCTCTTTTTAGAGAGCTTTGGTTGACATAGATAACTGACGTTCTGACCACTTGTTTTTCCCTTCCCATGCTTTAATCCCCACCCACTCTTATGTTTTAAATTCATAAAGAGTGAGCCCACAAAACCCTAGACACCCCACCCTCAACTCCAATAAAGGCAGAACCCCAGGTCCACGCTCTTTCACACACTCTCTCTCTCTCTCCGCAGGACCTCACTGTATGGCCCTAGGCATGCCATGTACCCTTCCAGGACCCACAAGTAATAAACATTTTTTTGAAGCTCCCTGATGGTTGTTGCTGAGGTTCATCTTGCAATCATAATAAGAACCATAAGGACCAGTCCAGCCACAACATTGTCCCCAGGTTCGGGAAATGTCTCTGGAGACTAGCCAAAAAGTAGCATGGACCCAGGTGAGTTCCCCCAGGCATTCCTCCAGGATGCCCAGCATTACTATCCATAGGCTGAGACTGACCCAAACACAGGCACACTCCCATACACACATGGCCCAGGCTGTCCAAAAGCACATATTCCCTGTCTGGAGCAGGGAACAGCGCTCACACTTCCATCTGAGAGATGCTCACGTGAGTCAGATTCCACAATGATGAAAGTCTCCCATTTGGATCAGTATCATGTTACTTCTACTGAACATATGCTTTGTATTTAGTCAAATTCATTCTCTGAAAACTGAAACATAAAAGGATCCTGCTTTAAAGAACAAATAAGAGTAGTAATAACAGCTAACAGTTATTGAGTGTTTATTATGTGTCACACACTTGGCTAATAAGCACCTTTACACATAATTTACAATATATTCCTCAAAACAACCCCATGAGGTGGGTGCTATGTATTAACCACATTTAACAGATAAGGAAACTGAAACACAATCAGAATAAATTACTTAAGGTTTCACAGCTAGTTAAGTATTGACACTAGTGTTCAAACCAAGACAGTTTGGTTCCAGAGCCCACCACATTATACTAAGTCAGTATCTTTACAACCTTGGTCCCTAGTTGCCAAATGGTAAGCAGAATTCTAAGAATCACTCCTCATGACCCTTGAGAATACCTTCCAGTTTGAGTGTAGGTGGAGTCTGTGAGGACAGTGAGTTATCACTCCTCTGATCATGCTATATCACAAAAGGGAGAATACCCTTGGGGAGCCTAACTAATCACACAAGCTGTTTAAAACCCTCGAATTTCCTCTGGCTGGTAAAGTAGAGAAGTCAGAGAGCCAGGAAGCATGAGAAGGCTTTGACATGAGAAGGGTTTTCCATTACTGAGATGGTAGGGCTACAAGGCAGCCTGATAGGGAACCCTAAGAGATCTAGGGACTGAAAGCTGCCTCTGACCAGCAGCCAGCAACAAAACACACACCTCAGTCCTATAACCTCAAGGAACTGAATTCAGCCAGCAACCAGAATGAGCTTGAATCAAACTGATCACTGAAACCTCCAGATGAGAACGCAGCCTTGCAACACCTTGATATGGCTTTGAAAGACCTTAAGCAGAGAACTCACTCAGACTTCTCACCTACAGAACAGTAAGATTTAAAAAAGAATGCTGTCTTAAGCCACAAAGTGTGTGGTGATTTGTTATAGGCAAAAGTAGAAAACTAATACCCAACTCCTGGTACCAAAACCTGTATTCATTTTCTACTGTTGCACCACAATTACCACAAACAGAATAGCTTAAAACAATACTCATTTCTTATTTCATAGTTCTGTAGATCAGAAGTCTTGATGGGTGGGACTGGATTCTCTGCTTAAGGTTTATGGGGAAGACTCTGTAGGGATCTGTTTCCAAGCTGCTTCAGGCTGTTGGCCAAATTCCAGCTCCTTGAAGCTGTCTGACCAAGGGAGATCCTCACTGTCTTGCTTCTTTCACTTCAGATGAGATGATAAGTGGTGATTTACAATCTACATAATATTAGTTATATAAAAATAATGAAAATGCCTTTAAGCATAATATAAATGTTTAAGGTAAGAGATTTAGTCTTATATTAAATGAAGGAAGGGAGGGAAAGAATAGAGAAGGGACCTACTACATATTATTTATAAATTTTAACGCTAATTCTTGGGTTACAGACATAATCAGTTCCCCTGCTAAAATTAAAAAAAAAAAATGTTTCTACATTTCCCATTTCATCAGTTTTTCCCAAATCTTAAACCTTCAATTATGTTTTTTTTTACATTTATTACATAGCTGCGAGTATACTTTCACTAGTGTAACAGAGATATCAAACTCACATCAAGAATTTAACACATAAGGAAACGACTGATCATAAATATTTTTCTATTACTTTTTACCTCGTAAAGACATAATAAACCATTAAAAATACAGATGTAGAACATAATAAAGAGAAGAAGTTGGGGAAACTGATGTTCAAAAGGTACTATATAATATTGGTTGAAGGTTTTTAAAAGTGTGCTTACAAATCTAGGGCCTTCCTTGAAGAAGTGTTTTTAAGTTTGCAACAAACTACCTTTAAAGATAACTCACCTAAAGTTACAAAGTGATAACAACACCTTCTTTGTCCAGAGATATCTCACTTCCCTGGCAATTGTTAACACAAAAGTGAGAAAAACTTGTGCTGTGCATACACAAAAACTCTAATATTAAACTCTAATGATCAGCTCACTAGACCCATGACATCACCTTCCAAACGTGTTCACTGGGAGAGACACAACATCAGGATGTCGGAAGCAATGAACGCCTGCAAACAGAACTACTTATACATGTGGGTAGTATCATGTTCTATCTCACGAATATACATAACATTTTTTTTCAATAACAAAGAGTCCCTTACTGACTCTAAAACCTACTACTTTACTCATATATTGTTAGCCTATTATACTTACCTTTAATGGTTTTCTCCCATAGAAATACCTACAGTTCTTGAGCTTTTACCTAAACAGAAATTGGAAATGTTCCTACCCAACATCACAATTCTTTAACCAGATGTTTCTGAAAGCTGATTTTTTTTTAATTTATTTTAGAAAGATAATATAGTGCATATACTGTTTACATAACATTTTCTACAGAGTTTAGAACACCATCCCATAATCAGACACATTCGTATTTCTGCACTAAATGTATGAATCATCATGCTAAATAGGATAAAAGCAAAAGGCTACAAACAGCCTTACATAAGTTCAAGTCAGGTTTTGCTGCTAAATAAGATATATATCTTATATATATTTGGTTTTCAGAGCTTTGGTTTTCAGGAATTCAGTTTTCAGAGCTTTATGGAGTTCAGATTTCCATATAAAGGTCTATGAACCTAGAAGTAAAAAAGAGTGCTTAGAAAACCCATTAGAGTCCTTTCTCTCTATAGAGATGTGATAAATTTATTAGAGTGATGACAGGTGCTCTGGCAATGGTACCAAAGGAAAATGCAATGCCACAGAATTAAAGAAATGTGGGAACAGAGATCCTGAATGTGCTAAATCTGTAAATGGTTGCATGGATAGCAGGTACTCTTATATAAAAGGGCTGCTGAGCACTACAACTCTTAAGAAAACAGATTTTCTGGGATTCTTGGGTGGCTCAGTTGGGTAAGCATCTGCCTTCATGATCCCAGGGTCCTGGGACTGAGTCCCACATCGGGCTCCTTACTTATCAGGGAGGCTGCTTCTCCCTCTGCCTGCTGCTTCCCCTGCTTGTGTTCTCTCTCTCTCTCTCTCTGACAAATAAATAAATAAAATCTTTAAAAAAAAAAACAGATTTTTTGTGGAGAACTACTCCCACACTCCCTTTGACCTGAAAATGACGTCCACAGATAAAAAATAGGAAATAATACTAAGATCTACAGTCTCTTCTATACACAAGAATATATTCCTCTCCAGGTCACCTGCAATTTACTTATTAACATGCAAATTGGAGACAACTTGCCAGTCCTGGCAATATGTCAACATAAGCCCTCTTTTGGGTTTGAAATTTCTATGAGATTCGTAAAATACAAAGCCATCTTAAATGTGGACAAAAGAATATGGGTTTCGACTGATCTCTAGGGCCTAACAGAAGGGAAGATTTTGGGAAAATATGATTCGTTAATCAAAAGTTAAAAAGTAACAAATATGAACATCAAAGGTTTAATTATCTAAGCTGTCCTAAAAATTCTTCAAAGAACAAAGCACTTTCAGAATAGTCATTTATCATACAGTAAAGAAATTATAGGCCAAATCATTAGATGGAATTCACTCAAGTCCATGAACATTAATCTTCTTTATATAAAAAGAAAACATGAAATTCCTCAGGTAGAATTTTATGCAAACTTTCAACAATGTTTGGAGAGCCTCCACTGTATACAAAGAAGTTACATGAATGCTAGTGTTTTTGACTTGTAGAAAATACCACACCTAACTTAAGGAAAAATTCATTAAATCTACTTTTTTATATTAAACATAAATTAGAGCTACAATTTGTTACTAAAACAGACCAAAAACTGAGTAACCACACAACAGCTTATATACTTAGATACAAATCCATCAAGCTGCTCATAAAGAGACTTCTAGCCTGCCCGTTGTTCTCACGTTTAATTTACCACATAATAACAGCAAAACGTCTTGGCAAACATAAAAATGTAAACTACCCTAAACACAAACAGAGCCTGTGTCGCTATAATATTAAAGAATCAACAGATGGTTGGCATCAGGAGTCTGGCACAAATACAAAAAAACTAGAAAGACAAGTAAGTAAGAAGACAAATGTGTAGAAATTGAACAAGGTATGTTTGAACCTCATTTTCCATATTGAAGAAAAAAAACCCCTCATGTCAACACAAAAGTGATCTGGAATCTCTGTTAGGATCTACACATCTGAGGTCTTGGAAATACTCAGGCTTGGTTAAGGGATGAGTGAATTACGGAACAGAAAAAGCCTGCCAAACTCTGCAGGAGAACACCGTGTAAGGAGACTGCACATTTTTTATAAAAAGAAAGAGGAGGGAGGAAGGAAAGACAAAAGAGGAAGGAAGAAGTGGAGAGGATGAACGAGGAGGAGGAGGAGCAAAGGGGAAGAAAGTGAAGGAAGCGAAGCAGGAGGGAGGGGAGAGGTTCAGCTAACCTCCGACTCCGAGATTCAGCCTGCACATTTCAACCAGATTAAGGCTGAAGGTTTCTAGAACAATATAATGTTATGGCCTAAACTGAAAAAAATACATATACTCAACGCTTCTATTAGTCCACAGTCCAGCATGTGGGGACAGATACCCCACAGTGCAGTAAAGTCAGGAACAGGAGCCTGCCTTAAGTATTCAGAAAGCAGTGAGGAGAAGCCCCTACATCCGCCTGGCAGGAATAAGGGGCAGGAATGGAGTGAAAGAAGGGCACGGTCCAAGTGGAGACTGGCAGAAGCAAACGCACACACAGGGAGGGGAAAGTACTGTAAAATTATAATGAAAGAGTTAAGTGTGAAGCAGGAACTCTGAGGACAAGTGTAGAGAGGTTAGCAGTGGGTCAGGTCTTGGGATCTGTATGGCACCTCGAGGCACACTGGAAAAAGACTGTAGGTCACCATCAACCCAGAGTGGATTCTTGGCAGTCCAGACTCTTCTTTATGGAAAAATTTATTAGCTCAGAGTTCTAGGCAGGGTTCAGAATGGGCAGGCAAAAATGGACACTACTAGATTTCAGGCTTTTTGTGGATGGAACTGTTTTTTCCTAACTTCTCAGTCTCTTGCTCATAGAAGAAGGCACTAACAGTTTTTATATAGCTCCACCTTGCTGGGTTTCCATCTAGCAGAGGACTATCCTGAACAGCACCCCTTCTAACTCCTCCTAGGCTAAGCTCAAACACTTCCCTCAAAGGGGAACTCTACCCCTCTGACAGAAAAGTTTATCTCATGTTCATTAGAAACATGCTTCTCTCCAGTCCCACATGTGTTGTGTTGTTTTGTTTTGCTTTTTAGCTCTGTCCTCAAACAGGAAAGCCAAACCACCAAATGACATAACATGACAACATGTTAAATCATATGAAGACAAGTATGATTCTAGTCTTCTTCAGGTTAAGAACCCCAGTTCTCTCAACTGACTGAGAGGTCACAGTTTCTAAACCCTTTCTGTGTATGGCTGCTCTCTGTTGAATGTCAGCTGTTTACCAATTTCTGGATCCATAGCTAACACCCAGAACGCGACATGACCCTCCTCATACAATCTGACCAGTGCACAGTACAATAGCATTATTCTCTGCCAGGATCTCAACACTCTACTTCTTTTATTGCAGGTTGGGTTTCTGATCTAGCTGCCAAGTAATACTGCTAAACAAAATGTCCATATAAATCAAGTAAACCCTTAAGACACTTGCATATGAGTCAATATCAAGTCTGGTATCCCCCATCTTAGACTTCAAAAATTGGCTTTACATTTAGCCATACTTCATCACATAAGCATTTGGTCCATCACTCTACTTTACTAACAGCTTTTGAATATCAACTATATATCTTCAACATGATCTATCCCTCATACCCATTAGGATGGCTGCTATTTAAAAAATACTAACAAGTTTTGGCAAGGATGTGGAAAAATTGGAACCTTTGTGCAACACTGGTGGGACTGTAAAATGGTGCGACCACTGTACAAAATACTATGGAGGTTCCTAAAAAGATTAAAAAAAAAAAAAAAGAATCCAGTAAACTTACTTCTAGGTATACACCCAAAAGAATAGAAAGCAGTATCTCAAAAAAAAAGGTTCACACGCCCATGTTCATAACAGAACAATTCACAATAACCAAGAAGTGGAAGCAACCCAAATGTCCATCAACAGATGAATGGATAAACAAAATATGGTATATACATACAATGAAACAAAATTCAGCTTTAAAAAATTAGGAAATCCCACCACATGCTACAACATGGATGAATCTTGAAAACATTATGCAAACTGAAAGAAGTCAGCTGTATGATTCTACTTATTAAGAGGTATCTAAAGTAACCAAACTTGGGGTGCCTGAGTGGCTCAGTCGTTAAGCGTCTGCCTTCCCTGCTCAGCGAGAAGCCTGCTTCTCCCTCTCCCACTCCCCCTGCTTGTGTTCCCTCTCTCACTGTGTCTCTCTCTGTCAAATAAATAAATAAAATCTTAAAAAAAAAATAAAGTAACCAAACTCATAGAAACAGAAAGTGGAATGATAGTTACCAGGGGCTGGGGAGAGGAAGACATGCGGAGCTGTTTAATGGGTACAGAGTTTCAGATTTGCAAGCCTCTTCTGGGCGTACATAACCATTAAACATTAAACATTTGACCTAACTAAAGCTCTATTATACCCTACCGTTTGCCACTTTCCTAACTTAACTACTCTCAAGCAATGTGTCTGGTATTTCATTCCAAAATTCTGTAGTTGAAGAACTTCATTTCCAAAATCTACCTTTTCCCCACTGGGGACTTTTTTGCCCTATTCTCCATGACTTCTCAAAAACTAATAAACAGTTTCTGCAAGAACAGCTTTTCTTTCAGCACCAAGTATATTATTTTTTCTGGGACTGCAGATAGAAACTAATTTAAATAGGTGCTTTCTTATTAGCTCCTCCTGCATCTTGGGCTACTATCTATGCTTTATAAAATGTTTATCCAAATTTGGAGTTACTTTCATTGATGAAGGTTTTCCCAGTCGACCAAGTGATCAAAATCAGGAACTCAAAAATCCAACAGTAAAAAATTCTATTATTGAATCAGAAGATTAATATATGAAGTCCATACTAATGACTTTCATCACAGATCAACAAAACTTGGAAAGTGGGAGTAGGAAGCGGAGGTAGTAAAATGTTATCTTTTCTTTGTCTTTAAAATGGGATGTCTGCTTCAAAATCTCAAGAGAAGATTTGAAAAATGAAACATCTGACTTAACTCCATTTGATTGGTTTCACTTGTCACCGCATTCCTAACAATTTCAGTATGAAAATAATAGTGAGTTTAAATCACAGCCAATATACTTAATGGTGAAACACATAAATGTTGACATTAAAATCGGGAATAAGACAAGATTTCTTATCACACCACTATTATTTAACACTGTTCTGAAAATGTCTTTCTTTTTCTTGTCCAGTACTGAGGCATTTATAGGTACCTGAGAAAGCTAGTCCCTGGCTATAGGTTTCTATGTCTTTCCTACTGCCCAGGGCCTGAGACTAGAGCCACTGCTCATGAGGCAATGGCAGTGCCTTGTAGGGAAGAGGAAGGAGAAGGTTCCTGCTGTAAGTGCGGCCTGTGGAGCAGGCAGCATAATCATCTGTCTGGCTCTTAGGCAGCAGGTCACAACATTGGGCTGTAGACGGGCTCTCTTCTCTAGCAAGCAGTGGATGGACAGTGTTCTTGGCCTATGGTGATGTTAAGAGGCCCCCCTGATGAACTGACTGGGATATCCGAAGTGGACTGCATGACAAATCTGGTGACCGAAGGCATGTGGCCAAACCTTCTGCATCTCCCTGTTAACCTGCCCAGGGTTAACTGCTCAGGCCACCCTGGAAGTCAAGGCCTGTGCCACACAAACCCAGAAAACATATTGAAACAAAAATAGGGAAAAGTTTTCAGCTTGCATGCCAATTCTGATCCACGGTGGCTGCCTAGAGCACTGTGCTGAGAATGATCTGGAGATAAAGCAGCCACGTTGTCTTCACCAGATGTAGAATTAGAAATACAGGGCAGAAGTTTCTTCCCCAGCCAGTGTCGGACAGTCAAGACACTTCAAGTACCTCACAGGGGCAATCCTGAAGCCGCACATCCACTTGTGCCCAGCAGGCTAAACAACTAAGAAGGTTGAGCATGGTTTCTGGGGGCCAAGCCAAGTTAGAACGGGACTCACCCAACTGTCCATGAGAAAAGTGACCATATAGAAAGACTGAGCCAAAGTTAAATGTCGATGAAATGTTGGGAAATGATTAATCTAAGGGCAAGGGGAAGTGTGATGTGGACAGAGCAATGAAGGTAGTGACAGATTCAGTAAAAAGTAGTAGACAAGGAGCAAAGTACAAAGGGGTGAGCATTTTGGTAGCTACTCCTTCAATAAGAAAATGCTTCCAGATATTTCTTTTTGCAGGGAATAGCTGTTTAAAGGGTAGGTACCATGTTGGGTTGGATAAGTAATTTAAGTAAAGTTATTTCTAAAACATTTTTATGAAAATGTTTTATAAAACTATCAGTATTTCAAGTGTATATAGTTCGTTCTGCTATGATGTTTGTTCTGAAAGTGTCAGTTGGGTTCTAATGTGAGTAGGGGAAAATTTCAGCATAACACAAATTTTGCAACTGCCTGTGTAAATTTTGTCTCCCAGAAACACTAAGTGGATGAAGAAAACTGCCCTTAGTTGAACTGAGCCACACAGAAATACACAAAACACATCCACCTCAAATACCTACCACCTACTTCAGTTTACCATATGTGTTATGAGACATACCCATCCATTTTGGGTTTTACAACCTTCCAACCAATTTCAGATAACCCTCCTTCCACTACCTCTTTGGAACTCACAAGTTGCAACCCTCCTGACATATACCTCCACAAACACTCTTCAGGTCTTTTTAAAAGCAAATTGACATATTTATTACAGTATTTACGTATTGCTTAACCATTTAATATGTGTAAAACTACTACCATTTTTATTAGATTCTTTTATTTTATGTCACTGGAGATTTTTTTTCACATCATGTCCCTAACCCCATTTTTCCCATAAGCCTCACAGATTTTATGGAGCATTTTGCATAGCACATTGAATTCTGGTAACATACATATCACATTATAGGAAGACTGACTACATGGCCAAATAGCTAACGAGAAACAAGATCTAAAAACATAAAAACCCTACAAAGTAAAAAAGTTGAAAAAAACACTTAAGACCATGAAATAAATTCTACGTCTGATGTATATTTCAGGATAAAATTAAAATTTTATAAGCTTCATTTAGTGGAGATATATCTGATGAAGAGTCCAAGTATTCTACTTACAACAAGTCTCTGGAATCCCCAGGACACAAAGGAATGCATGTAAAATTTTAGAAAAATAAAAACCACCTTCATTCTCTATTACTATAGAAACTAGGATGTATTCTGCTTTATGTAACTTCAGTAAAATACCGGAGAAAAATTTATAATGTCATATAGAATCAGTTAAATCCAGAGGAATCCTTACAAACAAAATAAACTCTTATAGGGGATTCATTGTAAGACTCAAAATAGTTGTGTCATCAAGACCTATCCAGAAAAATTTCATCTGAGAAATATCACATATAATTTATTATAAATGAAATATACTTTATGAGAAGCACGAAGACTTACTTGCTGAAAATGACTCCAATCTTAACTCTGAGACAAAGTAGGTTCAACAAGTCAGAGTTCAGAATCGTAAGCTTTATAAGTAAGAGAGCATGAGGTGAGTTCACCTATATTTTTATAGCACCAAATAAATAGAAGACTCTGTTCCTGAAACACATGTGACCTTTACAAGTAGCAAATAGTATTCTCCCCAAACACCCATAATTTCTGATCATGGCTTCTTTCATGTACCACATCCTTCAAGTTGGAATCGCCAGTGAACTAATCAAGTTAACATTTGTGTAGCTTTGCAGTCATTTATGTGGCCAGCTGCTGTGATAACCATATTCTGTTCCTGGGATAACTTCAATTTAGCAATTCAGTTGTTTTTCCACTCCTGGTACCAAAGTTTAACTCCGGGCTGTCTAAATGATTTCAAATAAAACAGCCTTATCTTTATGCTAACTTCATTTTTAATGCCCAGGAAATCATAAAATGTAGTATGTAGGAAACTCTGGCCACATGACAAGACAAAAGTATAAAATAAGGAAATAGTTTTTAATTATTTAAAAAAAAACTGTCAGTGAAGTCACTCAGGTAAGTTTGAAATCTCAAATATTCCTTATTTATAATAATTATATTTATATTACTGTTATATTAAACCATATTATATTATATTATGTTCTTATTATTTGTAATTCCCATAATGGTAACTAAACATTCCATAGAGTAGTACAATTTCTTTTTCCAACAAAAGCAACACAATTTTTGACCAGCTAACTTCTATAGAACTTTATCTCTGTACTTTACTGTACCTATGACTCCATAAGAAACAAATTCATTAAAGTCACTTCTTGATTAAAAAGCAATCTGCAGGGCACCTGGGTGGCTCGGTCGGTTATGCATCTGCCTTCGACCCAGGTCATGAGCTCAGGTGACCCTGGGTTTGGTGATGGCTTTCTTAGATACAATACTGAAAGCATCAATCCATGAAAGGAAAATCTGAGTATTTAAACTTCATTAAAATTAAAAAACTTCTGTTCTGAAAAGATACTATGAAGAAAATTAAAAGATAAACTACAGACTGGGAGAAATTCTTTGCTGGCATATAAGAGATACAAAGAATTCTTAAAACTTTGACAATAAGAAAACAAAATGAGCAAAAGATTCAACAGATGTCCTACTTAAGATGATGTACAATTTGCAAATAAGCATATGAAAAAATGTTCAATATCATATGTCATTAGGGAATTGCAAATTAAGAAAACAATGAAATACCACTACATATCTATTAGAATTGGCCAAAATCCAAAACAGACAAAATCAAATGCTGGGAAGACATGGAACAACAGGAACTCTCATTCATTGCTGATAGCAATGCAAAATGGTACAGCTACTTTAGAAAACAGTTTGGGAGCTTTTAAAAAAACTAAACATTTTCATTATACAATCAGGTGTCATGCTACCAGGTGTTTACTCAAGTGAGTCAAAAATTTATGTCCACACAAAAATCTGCACACAAATATTTATAGCAACTTTATTCATAATTGCCAAAATTTGGAAGCAAGCTGTCCTTCAGAAGGTAAATGGATAAACTGTGGTACATCTATACAATGGAATACTACTCAGTGATAAAAATAAAAGAGCTATCAAGCCACAAAAAGACAGGAAGGAAGCTTAAAATTCACATTATTAAATGAAGGAAACCAGTCTGAATAGGCTACAGACCATATGATTCAAACTGTAAGACATTCTGGAAAAAGCAAAACTCTTCAGACAGTAAAACTATTATGACTGAGGGAAGGAACAGATGGATGAATAAGCAGAACACAGAGGATTTTTAAGGCAGTGCCACTATTCTATATGACACTGTAATGGTGGACACATGTCATTATACATTTGTCAAAAACACAAAGAATGTAAAATACAGATACAAATCTTTGTCAGAACACTTACAGAATGTACAACACAAAGAAGTCAAATGTAAACTACAGAGCTCAATAATAATGTATCAATACTGGCTCATCAATTGTAACAAATGAACCACACTAATGCAAGATGGAAATAATAAAGGAAACTCTGTGCATGGCAGGGCAAGGGAGACTACATGGGAACTCTGTACCTTCCTGACAATTTTGCTGTAATCTAAAACTTCCCTAAAAAGTAAGGTCTATTAATTTAAAAAATATACACAAAATATAAAAAGAAATAAGCTGAAGCTAAGATCAAGTGCCAAATGTATATCCTAAAGTAAAGGATACACAAACTAAAATAATAAAGCTAACTTTCTCCATAAATATGACCTATGCTGCTATCCAATTATACCATGAGCTAAGCCCCAAGGAGGAGCTCAGGTTAATCCTGATATGGTCTATACCATTACTATCTAGCAGACATATACTATAAGCCACATAAGCAATTTTAATAGTAGTCACATTGGACAATAAAAGATTAATTGTAATAATACAAATATTATTTAAACTAACATTTCACAATATTATCATTTTAACATGTAATCAACATAAAAGTTATTAATAAGACATTTTACATCCTTTTTCAAACTCTGAAATCTGGATTATTTTACACTTACAGCACACCACACATCAATTTGTATGCTATATTTTAAATCAGAAATACTTAATCTCATTTTAGATTTCATATACAATTTTAAAAAGGTTCACAAAGTTGTTCCAAAGATACTTATAATTTTTCCAATAATGAGGGGCGCCTGGGTGGCTCAGTTGGTTGGGCGACTGCCTTCGGCTCAGGTCATGATCCTGGAGTCCCAGGATCGAGTCCCACATCGGGCTCCCTGCTCAGCGGGGAGTCGGCTTCTCCCTCTGACCCTCCCCCCTCATGCTCTCTCTATCTCATTCTCTCTCTCAAAAAAATAAATAAAATCTTTAAAAAATTTTTTTTTCCAATAATGAAATTATATGTGCACATCCATATTGACAAAACTGGTTCCACATTTTTATAAGAATTGACTTTGAAGAAAATGCATATCAGTTTCAAAACTACATCTATCCAAGTTATGTAAAATAATTAGCTTTTATATCAAAAAAGTATTCATAAAATTGAATTCAGAGATTTGTATAATTGTATAAATGGAAAAGCCTAAATTTATTGTTATCAACATTCATCAAATCGTTCTTGTAGTTTTTCACATCAACTTTACCTGACACTGCATATTATAATTAAAATCATCTGTATATTTATTCATTTTTAAGACATATAAAGACATTGTTATTGATTTGTATCACTGAAATTTTCAATTTCAACAACCAGCTAGGTTATAAAATGCTTTTCTTTTCCTTGAAGCTTCAAATTTAGCTCATTTATATGCAGTGTGATATTGGTGAGAAAACGTAAATCACAATGAAATTGTTCTTTGTCTTTGACTATTGAGTATTTGTCAAGTCTTCTTTTTTCAAGAGTCAGTAGTACAGTCATCTTTGTAAACTCACCCATAACTCAACCATTGAATATTGGCAAAGAGCACAAAATCATTACATTCATTGTCTTCTACTGTTTTTAATAATTCCAAACTGGCAATGATTAAAATCATTGGCACATAAATGAATGAATTTAATAACTGAATCCATAATACTTTTCATAGAGTCTACTTCAGAAAACTGAATGCAAATATTTTCAATATGTATCATATAGCAGAATTAGGTCATATTAAAAATATTCATCTTTCTTTTAAAAAAATCTCCATAAATCTTGATATTTTGATCTACCATACCTGAAGTACCATCCTCCATGAAAAACCACTTTTTTAAGTCTACACCCCAAGTTCATTTATTTAGGCCATGTACTGATAGTTCTTTGTAAATCTGGAAATCCTCTGAAACAAACTACGTGGAAAGTATTAACTGGGTAGAACCTCATGGCCCATGACTCATCTAAAGCCAAAGAAAAATATGTGCAATTTTTCAAACTTTGGCTCAATTTGATCTTTATTGTCAGAATGACCATGTATGCTACAGGCAATTATTTGATCTTTCACTTTTAGGCTTTTCCTTGTAATTTTCCAAAAAAATTTTCACAACTGAAATAATTTCTCCTATAATCTCTCCAACTGAAAAAAAATTTTTTTTTCCTTAGGGTGAGAACCAAGGTGGCCAAAATTACACTCTCAGATACTGTTGAAATCAAACATATTTTTTTATTATACATTTAATTCTGATTTCTGGCAAACAATTTCATAAATTCTTTTTTTAATATTGAGAAGACACTTGTCATCAAATTCATTCTGTATTTGCTGAAAATATTTCTTCATATAGTCATCTTTACTAATTTGTTTCTTTTATTTATAATAGCTTTTTTTTACTCAATCACAGAAAATAAAATTGTCTTTATTGTGAAATTTGTGGCATATCTTCTTCCATTCTCGTTCCATCTTTTCTTGTTCTAGTTCCTGCATCTCCACTCAAGTCTGCATCAGTTATATACTTCATATGCTTAAATGTTTTTCCGTACTTTGTTTTTACACTAGAAAGCTAATGTAATGATATAGTATTAAAACAACCATTGTAACATCTATAAATACATATAAAATACATACACCATATAATGTATAACAAATATTTCTATAAAGTTACCAATTTCAAAAGTAACTCATGCTGTTTACATAAAATATTCAAATAAACACATTACAATGTTGCATGGGTGTGTAGAAAAAAAAACATTTGATTTATTTTCAGAAAACCATTTGAATTATTCTGCTGACACCAAAAAAACTGGTGGTATGTTTCTATAAAATATTAAAAAATAATGCACATGCCTGACACACACCCACAGTATAATGATATCTCACATCATGCAGCAGAAAAGTAAAATATAGTCTTACCAAAAAATAAAGCATCATTTAAGTGAAAAATATTTTACATTGCTTTAGTTTTTTAAGTTAAATTTTAATTATTTAAAAGTAAATAAAATTAAAAATTCAGTTTATCAGTCATGCTAGCCAGATATCAAGTGCTCATGGCCCCAGCCATGTAGCCAGTTGTTATCACACTGGACAGTGGAGGTCTACACACTTAAGGTTAAATACAGTGCTTTTAAAGTGTTATCTTAGAAGATCTTTTAAAAGCTTTCAAGAGATTTTAATGTAAGTAACATTACTCAGGTTGTCCCCCTTGGCCCTCATTTTTTTAGCTCTCAGTATAAAGAAAATAGAATTATAAACTATTATAGGGTTAGGAGGTAACAAATATCAGTTCCTCTAATGCCCCAACACTGTACTTTCTTAAAAGTGATTTTCTCTTATTTTGCTAACTGTCTTCTTGTTCTATTATGCAGCTAGAAATCTAAAAATACAGGAAATATGATTACCACTAATTTCATGAAATTTCTTTATTTTTATATATGCAATAAATACCGAAACATACTCCAGTTCCCAATAACACTCCCAGGACTGCTAACGGTTACACTTCCAAAAATGCATACATTCATTGCTCAGAGATCTTTCTAAGGATCTGAAATATTTTCCCTGAAACTAGTCCTAAGAAGTTAATGGAACGTTCACTATAAGGACTTAAAGTGTTCAGAAAATTATTTAGAGAAATATGGCTCTTTAAAATGTAATTTTACACAAGACACTGATGGGTACATAAAATATTCAAAATGATTGCTAATAGGTACAGGGTTTCTTTTTGGGGTAATGAAAATATTCTAAAATCAAATAGTGCTGATGACTCCACATTCTATAAACATACTTTAAACTACTGGATTGTATATTTTAAATGGTGAATTTTATGTTATGTGAATTATATCTCAATAAAGCTGCTATAAAAACATTCACGAATGCCTCCTGCATTTATGTGTAAACTGTTAGTGAAGGAGACAAGGCTTTCTCAGTAATCACATCTCAGATGTGCAATATTGTTATTGCATATGTTGAAGTAAGACAGACATGAAAAATTCATGTAATTCCTACTGGTATTACATATGTATGGAAATGCACACAAAATGATTTACAAGAGAAGATACATAGAAAAAAGAAAATGTGGGACTTTAACTTCATGTCTATTGCTCTAATTTTTTACATCATGTAATCACATGTGACTTGTGTAATGAAAAATAAATGTTTTGAAAACATAATAATCTGGTTGATACACGCATCTCTCTTCATTTACACTTTCTCTCCCTTCCTTTATACTTTCTACTTGAAATACTTGCCTCAAACTCTAGAATTATTCTTTTAATCTGATTACCAAAGACTTTAAAGTCCTGATAAACAAAGACTTTAATTAAGGGTGCTTTCTAATCAAAACATTTGGAGAATATAGAAATAATGGAAAATACACATACTGCACTCCTTACCAGATATTAAGCTTTACCTTCTCTGCCAGGTATTTTTTGTATCTCTTGGTAAACCCACCACCTAATATATCATCTGGAACAGAGTAAGCACTGAGACAGAGTTGCTGTATGAACCAATAATGTCACTCTCATGGGGAGTATACATTCCGTCCACCCTCCTCCCCTAAAGAATGCTAAATAAACTTGTTCCAATGCCCACCCTCACCTATGAAGTCTATGAAAAAGCTGACCTATACCAGCTCCAGGTTATGTCTGACTGGGTAAGAGCAATCCTATTTTTGCCATTTCAAGAATGGATATGTGACATATTAGGAAGAGGATTCTTGAAAATGTGTTCTTGCTCCTTATGGACACTACCTGTCTGAAACGTGCTTGGTACCTGCCATCACCTTGAGAATTAAGCCACTACCAAGGTCAGCAAAGCAGAGAGCCAAGAGGTGGAGAGAACTTGGGTAACATCAGTAAGCTAATTAATCAACCATCCCTGAAGCCTGTTTAATTATTGAATTTCCTCTCATTTGAGGAAATGTCCTCATTATTCAAATAAGTTGGAGTTGCTGTTGTTTGTAGCCAAATGTATCTATTTGATAAAATTCCTGTGGTGCTCTAAGTTGATCAGAATCACAAATATGGCAAAAATACTCCAACAATACAGATATTGAATTGTTTTTGTTTTTTGTTTTGTTTTGTTTTTTTAACCAAACTACTCTGCCTAGATTCCCAACATTGTTCTAATTACACCTCAGGTTTGGCTGAATGGCCATAAATTGGTTGCCAAGCTCAGGTGGGAGCCGCCTTGTGAAGGGCAGACAAAGGACGACCACAAAACAAACTTCCAGAAGTAGAACTTCCAGAAGACATGTAACATTCAATTGCTTTGCTTTATCCCTTATTAGAGGACTAGTGTCAGGAGGGATGCACATGGCATTTGTTTTAGGATTCCCAGCATTCTACAAGGCTTCCTAGGTGGTATCCTCCCACTGATGTCTACACTAAGTGGTTCCATTTGGAACCTAAAACAAAATGTTATCGTCTGCAAAAGAAAAACATTTAGTAAAGAGACTTCTTTGTTCCAAACACCTAAAAGGACTTCCATAAACATTAAAGAAAAATAAAAGATTGAAAAGATTGAAAACATTTTTCCCAAAAACTGAAACACATTGGAAAGCTGGGGCTGAATCAAGTTCCCAAATATCAGAACAGCTGTAATCACAAAATAACTGCAAAGAATGAAAAAAACATCTAAACAGAATGTCCAGTTTCATATCCAACCAATCAGCTCCTTTAAAAACCATATTTTAGTCAAATCACCATCTTCGCAACAGCGATAAATAAAAGATGTCTACAAAGTAGGCAAACCCAACACAATAAAATACCAGGGGAATCAAGAAGTTTCTTCTTTTTTAACCTTTAAATTACGTATTTTCTAAGAATGCCAATGGTAAAAATCGTGTATACATTTATTCAATATATTTACTGAATATCGATGTTAACTAGACTTACTGTGGTAATCATTTTGCAATCTATACAAATATCAAATCATTATGTTATACACCTCAATCTAGTATCAAGTTATATATCAATTACACCTCAACAAAAATATTTATGGAATATGAATGATTTATTCAATACTATTAAATGACTTTAACTTTTATTCAATTATGTTTATGACCTAGACCTGTGCTAAGACCTAAGGGGTACAGATCAATAGGACAATGCCGGGTCTTCCAAAGTTTACAGTGTAGTAATCCACCCATCCCCCACCCCCTCACACTCTCACTCGCCTCATGCCTTATCTCACACCCGTCGCCACCTTCCACACATACGGTTCAGGATAAACACTTAAAAGTCATTCTGAATTCTTCCCTTTCAACACAGAATCAATCAGTGAGCCTTATCGGTGTTAGTGACCTCCAACAACATACACCCAGAAGCCCACCACCTCTCACCAACTCCACTGCTAAGGCCCAAGTCCATGCCTCCTGCAAATCACGCCTGGACTATAGTAGCAGACCGAGTGTACCTGCTCTACTCTCACCTCCCTCCAGGAGCCTGTTCTCCACCCAGCAGACACAGTGTTCTTCTTAGGGCATGAAGAGGATCATATCATTCTCTTGATCCAATCCTTTAGCTGCTGGAATAAACCTGGTGATCTGACCTATAACTACCTCTCTAACCCCGTGCCCTACATCTGGCCCCTCGTGCACTAACCACTAGCCACGCTGGCTTTGTTTCTGGTCTTGGAACAGCCCAAATTTATTGACATCTCTGCTCCTCCCTGGGCTCTTGATCCAGGTATTCATACGGCTGTGCTCTCAATGTTTAGGTCTCAGCACAACCTAACAGCTCTGGTCAAGAGAGAAAGTAGAAATTCATGAGCTGGCATTTTAGCTCACTGTTCTGTTCTATTTTTTAAAGTAAACTTTTTTTGAAAGGTAACATAATTACCAAGAAAATGCAGAAACGTTAAGTGTATAGATCAATGAATCTCCCAAAGTAAACATACCAATATAACTAGCAGACAGATCAAGAAACAGCACCCAGAAGACTTTCCAGGAACCCGCTCCCAAGTCACTATCCTCACAATGAGGTAACAGCAATCTTGATTTATAATTTCATAAATTAGCCTTACCTGTTTTTGAAATTTATATAAACAAAATCATGCAGACTCTTTGTCTCCAGCTTCTTTCAGTCATGTTATGTTTTTGAGATTCACCCACGTTGTAAAGCACAGTTATAACACAAAGCTTAATAATATAATATACTACACTGCATTTGGCCATTTAGTTATAGGTGGACATTTGAGTTATTTCCAGTTTGGGACAACTTCTCATCATGCTGCTAGGAAAATTCTTGTACACAGCTTCTAGTAAATATATGAACATACTTCTACTGGGAATATGCCTAATAGAATGGCCACATTGTATCATATTCAGCTCTGGTACATACCACTAAACAGTTTTCCAAAGTGACTGTATTAATTTTAAAAACCCAGCATCAGTGTAAATGAGTTTCAGATAATCCTTGCAAATATTTGACATTGTCTATCTTTTTAATTTTAGGTATTCTGGTGAATATATCATGGCATCTCATTATGCTTTTGGATTGCATTTCCCAGATGACTAACGAAGCTGACCATCACTTCATGTTTATTGGCCATATGGATATCTTATTGTGTGAAGTGTCTATTCAAGTGTTTGCCCGTTTTTCTTTTAATTTTTTTTATCAAATTGTAGTTCTTAATATAGTCAGGATACAAATCTTTTTTCAGACATATGCATTACAAATTTCCTCCCCTTTGTGATGTGTTTTTTCATTCTCTTTATTGTATGTTCTGATGAACAGTTCTTAATTTTACTGTTATCCAATGTATCATTTTTCCCTTTACAGTGTTTATTGTTAATTTAAGAAGCCTCCACCTACCCTAAGATCATAAGGGTATTCTCCTACATTTTCTTCCAAAGGTTGATTGTTTTCCCCTGACATGTTTACATTTATAATCATATTAAATTGATTTTGCATATACAACGTGAGTTAGGGGTCTAAATACTCTTTTTCCATAAGGACATCATTTTGACCCCTAGCTGTTATTGAAAATTCCATCCTTTCCCCACCGTACTGATGACATCTTTGTCAAAAACAGTGTCTACTTGTCTTATCCTTGTGCCAATACTACAGTATTAAATTAGAATGCCTTTATATTAAGTCTTGATATCTGATAGTGTAAGTTCTCCAGTTTTGATCTTTCACTTCAAGGCTAATGAAGTTTGGTTAATTCATATCCCTTTGGAATTTTCACATCAATTTTACAATCAGTTTCCACCAAAACAAACAACCAACCAAACAAAACTTGCTAGGATTTTTAATGGGATTGCATCTTTTGAAATCTATTGACTTACGCTTTATGCGTATGGTTAATTGTGGTAAACGTTCCATGTGCATTTGATCAACCATCACTGGGTAGTATTCTACATATCTCAGTTAGGGCATGTCTGATAATTACATTGATCAGATTATTTCTCTATCCTTTCCAGTTTTATCTTCCTGCTTATTCTCTGAGCAGTTGAGTAGGATGTGTTTAAGTCTTCCATTAGGATTGTGTTTGTCTATGCCTATTGCTAGTTCTTTCAGTTTTTGCTTTCACATTTGAAATATATATATCTTCTAGTGTACTGACCCCCTTCATTTCTAGTAATGTTCACTTCCTTAAAGTCTACTTTTCAAATACTGGTGAAGTTACATCTGATATCTCTTTTTTCATGCTTTTATTTCCAGGCATTCTGTGTCTTCATATTTTAAAACTGTCTGTTAAGGAACATCAGGTTGGTTTTTGCATTCAATCCATTAATAATAGTCTTTTAATTGAAATATTTAGCCCATTTAAATTTAATATAATTATTGATCTAGTTGGATTGATAGCTACCATGTTAGTATTTACTTTCTATATGACCCAGTTGTTTCTTTTTTCTCACTTCTTACCTGATTTTGCATTAAGAAAATTCTTTTATTATCCAATTTTTTCCTTTAATTAACTTGTTAGTTAAACAATCTTTTACTATTACTTTAGAAAATTTAGTTAAATCTATTTGATGATGCTAGAACTTTGGAACTCTTAAATTCCCTTTGTTTCCCTCCTGCCTTTCCAATTATTCTTATCATTATATAAATTATACATATTTTTAAAACCCATAAAACATTACTATAATTGTTTAGTACTATCAACATTTACATTTATCCATCCATATACTTTCCCTCTGTTGCTATTCACTCTATTCTGCATTTCCATGTTTCCATCAGAATTCATTTTCTTTCTCCCAGAAGAGCTACCTTTACTCTAGCATTTCTTTGGTATAGGTCTGTTGGGTTTTGCTTATCTGAATACATCTTTATTTGCCTTTTTTTGACAAAACTACTTATTAGGCAAATCAAATTTGGAAAGCAAAAGTACTTATCAAGCAAATCAAATTTGGAAGGTCTTAAATTTATCTGTTTTAAGGAAAAAGCATCAAATTCTTTCTATAAACATTTAGTTTCACTGTAACAAAGAAACTTATACATACTTTTAGACTTAGAGCTATTTTCTTTCTTTCTCCATGAAAGAAAAACACAATTTAAAAATAAATAGGAACAAAATTACAACAGAAAGTGTCAATTCTAAAAAAATCTTACACAATTTGGATGACTCTTCATCAAGTGGCAGGATTCAAGTCACCATTAGAAGAAAATTTTATTTTAAAGGTATCATGTTAAACTTTAATTAGGCATGCCCAAGGACAAGTCATATCTAAATACCCACTCAATGCCATTATCTTTTCAAATTTGCATCTGCCCATTCTCTCTCCTCTCTTTTTAACACTAAAATACCCAACATCTCAAACCCACCCTTTCCCTGTTTAACATAATTCCATTTCATTAGATTTTTTATTTAGCAAAGTGCTTGTAGAAGATGATAATGCTAAATGTCCATATTTATATAGAGACATAGTGTATTCTCCTAGACCTCTGGAGAAAGAAGTAGAAGTCAAGGATTTTAAGCACAAGGATGAACACTCTCTAGATTCCAGCAGAGCAAAGGGGGAAATTTTTCTTCTTTCTCACAGTGCATGGTGATATGTTATTTCCACACCAGTACATTCAGATTTTTGAGACAAAAATGGATAACAAGTAACTTGGATCAGAAATGGATAGACATTTTTTCCCATTATATTTTGCTCAAAATAGTCTCCCATAAAATAAGTAGAGAGTCATATAATAAAGAGAAGAAAAACATAAAGAAATCTCATTAAAACAAAGCAATTGAACACAAAAGGAAAAAATAGGAGACGGTAACTTGCTCCCAGAAAACATAAAATTTTAAGAAATAAAAGGAAGGTTGGAATCTATTAGTATTCTGTTAACCCATATATATCTTTCTGTCTTCCTATTTAGCCTTTCTCCTTCTTCTACATCATCACCATTTTCATCTCCTCCCTTTATCCTCAAGCTCTTCATCATCAACATGTTCCAAGATTTAAGAAGCAGAGTATAAAGTCCCCACTCTGACTGTGGGCCCTGGTCATATTCTCCAATCCAGCTCTTCTGGAGCCATGAACTTAGAGGTTACTGTATGTTTATTAATGAGGTAGATATTTTAATCTTCAACTGGCTCCTATCTATTCTTCCTTGGTTAGAACCGAAGAGAGATAGAGAGAAGGGTTATTAATCAGGAAACATCACCAATGTGTAAGGTCTGGGGTTGGGAAAGAAGTCCCCCAAAACAAACCATATTTAAAGACCAACACAGAAGGGGCCCCAGTTCACCTGCTATGCACATTTATTTTGAAATAATAATTTACTATAACTGTAGAAGATTAACAGTTCTTACAAACACCTACAAATCTTGTAATCATATTTCTCTAGCTGTATTTTTGAAAGCATGTTATTTACTCAGAGGTACAGAATCTTTTCTGCTGACAAAAATAAATAAAACTGATTATTTGATATTTTGCATTTTTTAATACACAGGTACCTAGCAGAATGTAATGACTAATAGCCCTGGTAATTCCACTAGCCTCAGATGTAAAAAGAAAAAAAAAATGTAGTTTTTGCTCATCAATCCTCAAGTCAATAGATTTTAAAAAGTAAACAAATGTAAGATTTTTTAAATGCCATTAAGTCACAATCATACAGGTAAAGTTGATTTCTCTCATCGTACTTTATGCACCCTACAATGTGTTAGTTCTGGAATCCTTACAAGACCACAAGCTCCTTAAGAGTAAGAGCATGGATTTTTTAAAAAGCAAAGTTTAAGTCTTGTGTTGTTTTATTCTTAATGTACAGAAATTACTTTTCTACAAAGTTGTAGACACTTTTCTTCTAAGGTTTAATAGCAAGAAATCAACATGTATCTAAGCAAGAGAGATTTTATTTTTTCCTGTAAAAACAACACTCAGAATTTAGATATTTCACTTGAGTCTCCAGGTTTTACCTGGTTCTTTGGGATTCTGCATGTGAGTTCTTAACTAGCTGACAGCAAGAACATTTTGTCCACAGAGGCCCATCCGATATTCTAAATTATAGCATGGTATTCTGCTCAACCTGCATCAGATCACACCACCAAATACCCAACTACACCTGCTGAACTGTTCAAAGATGGAGAGGCACATGGACCCAGCATGAGCGGGAGAGAGAGAGGGATGGGATTGAGACCTTTGTGATCTCACAATAGATGTAAAGTTTAGGAATGAATGACTCCACTGGCAATGTCAGGATGATACCAAGTTTTGACAACTTACCAGACCAGTTTCTAGACAAAAACTTCTTACAGGTGATGCAAAAGGATGTCTTGGAAAAGCAAGGGAAGACCCACTGCAAACAGAGTAGAGCTGTTTGGAGGATTCAAGCAGACACCGGCGGCCACTTTGGAATACCTGCATAAAAGGCTGGGCGAGGAAAAAGTACAATCTGTGTTGTATTCTATAGGTGCCAAAACTTGAAGGTATGTATGTGCAGGAAGCATAAGGACCCAGAGCCTAGACAGGAGGAATCTGAGTTAACTGTGCCTTGAAATACTGAAGAAAGTATTATAGAAAAAGAAGCTCCTAGAGATTTAAAAACAAAGGACGACTGAGAGGTTTAGCCGCAGTACAGTAATGGATTTGGGTTTCAGAGCAAGTCCGAGCAGGTACAGGCTAGAAGGAAATATACCTCAAGCTCCAAACGACCTGGAAGAAAGTAGACAAAAAGACTGTTCTACATAATAGAACACAATACAGACAACTGGGCTCATGCCACTAAATTATCCATGGGAAGTATTTACAATCAGGCACGGGTTTCCAACCTCAAGCTTTATGATTGGCCTCAGGCCCAAGAAATAAAGGAATCTTCTACCAATGAGCGTAATTCCAAAAGAAAGCAAAAATCTGAGGATACCAACAAGCCTGAAGGACAGATGAGACTAGTCTCTTCAGACCTGAATCTCAAATTCTGGTGGCCCACACAGAACACGGCTGAGGTGCTGGTGAATTCTCTGAAGCAGTGGGCATCAATAAATTTCCAACCTGTACCTCTAGAGGGAGAGGAGAAGGTCACAGCAGACAGTATCAATTGTCCCATCAGATCCCTTTATATCCTGTCCCAAACTCACAGGGCCTCACACATACCAGTAGGTTCATTCCTAACTGGTGCCTCCAACTTCTCTGGCATGAAATGGCCACCTAGGGGTTCCTGGCCCTGTCCACCAGAGCTGTTGGCCATAAGCAAAGTGCAAATAGAGACTGAGGAAGAGCTATGCCACATGCTCTCTCACATGACACCATTTTCCAGACTGTCCTAAGGATCTGGTTCACGTTCCATAATCACACATAGACTAAGTTAACTCTTGGCTCTCATTGAGAAGGACAACCTATCTGAGAACTGCAGGGGGTTAAATTTGTAGCTATGGGCCAAATTAGAAATGACTTAAATAACCAGCCCCAAAGTACCCCCCGGAGAGGGGCAGCTCCCTACCTCCCTCAGAGAGGACTCAAAGGGCTCCATGAGGGGAAGACTGCAGAAGGAGTCTTTCTCCTTTCTCTCTGCTCCTTCTGAGTCTGCAACCTCCAAGGCTAAATAACAAAAGTGGACTTCACTAGTATAACTCAAGGCTGGGAAGCCGCTCATTCAGTTAACTTAATATAATAATACTTAATAGTACTAAAGCTAGCAGGCAGCAAACTTTTGGAATTCAAAAGGTGTTGATTGTTTTTTAAATAATCCCCCCAAAAGGCAAACCACTGAGAGAGGTGTTCCCCTGTCCTGCACTGCCCCCCCCCGCCCCCAACAGCACAGCAGAGAAAAGACTGGCTGACAATCCAAACTGAAAACCAGAGGACTATGAGGAAGAAGAACTAGAGGAAGGAGTAGAAGGACATGTGAACTAAGGGGTTTAAAGGATCAAAGGACTTAAGTGAAAAGAGCAGGCTCATCAAGGGGAGACTCTTCATCAATACTCTCCTGAGTTGCATAAAAAGTATTTTTTTAAGCAATAAGAATATTACTTATTCAAAACCCAGATATTAAATAAGAAGTAAAATAAAATAGAGAATAGCAATCACTAAGTGAATGTAACATTACCTGAACCTACAACACATAAAATCAATAGTTCTTTGGGCCGTGGAGCGAGAGGACAGGGGGTAGGGGTGTGTGAAAACAAGTACTAATGTAAAGACGTTGAAGGCCCATGGGAATAGGTCATATAAAACTAGATGATCCGCTGCTGCACTGTCAGCTACAGAACAGTTCAGAAACAGCCTGCTTACGTTTCCTATAGGCAAGTTTTTCTTTAATAAAAATTACAATCATCAGATCTGTACCTCTGAAACAAATAATGAAATATGTTAAGAAAAAAAAAGAAGCAGAAGATAGCAGGAGGGGAAGAATGAAGGGGAGTAAGTCGGAGGGGGAGATGAACCAGGAGAGACGATGGAATCTGAGAAACAAACTGAGGGTTCTAGAGGGGAGGGGGGTGAGGGGATGGGTTAGCCTGGTGATGGGTATTAAAGAGGGCACATTCTGCCTGGAGCACTGGGTGTTATGAACAAACAATGAATCATGGAACACTACATCAAAAACTAATGTTGTAATGTATGGTGATTCACATAACAATAAAAAATTTTAAAAAAAATTACAATCATTATCTGTTTCACAATGCCTCATAACCAGCTGTGCAAAACATTAACCCACCACACTAAAATTTTCAGAACAAATATCAAAAGCCAGGAACAACCTCTTAAATAATTGGTATTTGTGTATTTGTGACTTATTTAGGTTATCTTTTTATTTGTCACATAGATGTTTGATTTCTGAAAACCTTCACAGTAAAAAATAAATAAATAAATAACTGCTGAGAAAATTAAGACCTTACAGAAAAATAGTGAAAGCCACTGAAAATATGTTTACATTCATAAAATAAACAACCAAAATAGCACGTTAAATTAGGCAAATCAATAACATTTTCCACTTCCAGTGAGGACTATATTATGAATTTCCATTTTCCATCACCCGCACTGTAGAAACCTTTCAAGAATCTCTTCCTCAAACACCGTTCCCTACTACCAGCAGTTTCAGCAATATGGATGATGATTAAAATGTATTTTGTTTGCAGATAATACACTATGATGGCTCTCTGTGTCGAGCTGGCTAGGCTATAGTAACCAGGTATTTATCAAATATTATCCTAAGTGTAGCTGTGAAGGTATTCTGCAGATATGGTTAACACCTACAGTCAGTTGACTGTGAGTAAAGGAGATTAAGGCCAATACAGCATGTGGCCGGCTCTCATCCTCAGTCAAAGGCCTTAACTGCCAACTGAGGACTGCCAGAGGTGTTCTGCCTCAAGACTGCAATGTCAACTCCTCTCTGAGTTTCCAGCCTGTAAGCCTGCCCTACAGATTCCGACTTGCCACCCCAACAATCACGTGAGCCAATTCTTTGGAAAAAATATATATATCTCATCCTATTGGTTCTGTTGCTCTGCAGACTCGAACTGATAAATACACATTCAGAGGCTTTTTATGTGTAACTCTCTACCCCTTTATTCTACCGCTTCCTGATTTACTGGTCCTACCTCTCTCAGCCCTACCTACCCAGAACTCAGCTCCCACCCTAATCATGGAACCCACCAAATACAATTCTTGGAACTGAATTTTTTCCAAGTTTTTGCTGCAACAATCTCTATGCCTTTACTTCTCTATTTCTATCCCTCAGCAACAAATATACTTGGCATAAACTAGGATGAAAATTCTCATACAGATGTACATTTGCATATACAGATCCCTGCATTAGGGAAATTTCAGATTGCAAAAGACTGTCTACAAAGTCACAGTTCTTGAAATATAGGTAAGGTACATTTTAAAGTGGTATTTTTCATTCCAACAAAGAGCTCAGAACTGTTTCTAAGAAATCAGAACTACAACTGGGAAATAAAAGTTAAAGGAAAAGTATAATTTCATTTACAGAAATTGAATTCTTAATCCAGTATAAGAACACGCTTATTTTAAAATCCAAACATCCTTATGCATGGAAAACTCCTTTTTCAACGATGAACTATAAACTTCTGAGTTCTAGAAGAATTGTCTCGTAAGATATTTCAACAGTATATTTTTTAATGCTAAACTTTCAAGCTACTCAGGTCCCTTAAAACTGAAACATTCCAGTGTTTAAATAGTCGACTGGAATCAATATGTACTAACTTAGCCTTGTAAACGCATGAAATAGTATAAAGAAAAACATTAAATATTTAAAATAACAATGACATCCTCACCTCCCACATCAACCTGTAATCCATATTTTCATCCAAGTCTTCAGGCATTCTCTTCTCTCCAGCGAAGGGTCCAAACTTTTCACCCTGAGTAGTGATGATTACATTGAAAAGGGGTTAGTGCAATAATCAAGTTACTAAAATAAACTTACCTCTTTCCTGGAAATTTTTTTTCTCTAAACCTCCATGCCCTATGAGTGAGACACATTTAAAGTATTAACTAATTTACACAACACAAAATATTTACATATTTAAAATCCAACTTAATCTGTTTTTAGCTTAAGAGACTGAATCCACAAGACAGGAGCCAACATAAAAGGGTTAAATTGCATAACATTCAAATCTGACAAGGCCTCTGGCAAGTGGTCTTAAAATGACAAGCACTGAGTTTTGCCTGACTTGAGAGACAAGCCCACCAGGCAGAAAATCACGTGGTTTCCATAAAAATCATAAAGTCATCCCAATTATAAACAAGAAAGAAGTAGGCTTGTCATTCTCAGAGGAAGACTGTTCATAAATAAATTAAATTCCCCTGCCCATCCTTCCAACAGCCGAGGCAGCATACTATAAACCAGAGGTTCTCAAAGTGCAGGCTTCAGAGCCTACCTGGCATGAGAATCAACAAGGACACTTGTTTCAAATTCAGAATCCTGGGCTTATTAAAATCAGAATTGCTGGGAGTGGGGAGTTGCATTTTGACAAGTTCCCAGGTGAGAGGCACCTGTGGCTGGCCCCTGCAGTTACTTGTGAGGAGGGTTCCAGGGTAAGAGACATTGTTTTCTCAACAAAGGCAACCAAAGCAGAGACTGGACAGCCAGGGAGCCAGGCTGAGTTTGTCCAGCCAGAGCATCTGTAAAAAGTATGCGGAGAGGACACAGAGCCATGCGTGCCTTTGTGAGAGTCCTCCAAACCCGCCTGTGCCTAGTCTTCAGCGGAACCCTTCCCTTCCTAAAAGGAAGAAAATTCCAACAAAACCTCCAGGGGAACTTTGATAAACACTGTTGGAGGGAAAAACAGCCAGCAACAAAAGCAATGTTTTGAGGGATATAAATTACTTAATGAACAACAGAAAACCCAACTCCTGGAAATAGTAACATGTTAAAGCTTAAAGGAACTGAAGCTAACTAGCCCAGCCCCTCATTTTACAAATAAAGAGAAGAGGTCCTGAAAAGCTGCAAAAAATGGCAGCGCCCAGAAGACCTATTCTTTAAAGATAATTTAGGGACAAAAAAAATACGTACAGAGGTTCCTCAAATCAAGATTATATTCCTAAATAACTCAGGCACAAGCACACCAAAGAACCAGGAAGACTGCTATTTATAGTAACATAGAGTTACTGATTCAAAGTTTAGCAAGCAAATTTCAGGGGCTAGAAGCCAGCTCTGCTTCTTCCCTCCTTCCCTGCCTCACTAGCCGCTTCATGCCAAAACTAGGCACTGGGCATCACTTCTCAGGCAGCTACAACGGCCCCTAAAATGCTTTCCTTTAAAAAGTAATCATTTTTCACCTCAACATGGGACCCTACCAGTATTTAATGGCAGTTAAGAAAAGCTGTATAAGAAATTCAAGAAGTGGGGCGCCCGGGTGGCTCAGTCAGTTAAGCATCCGACTCTCCATGTAGGCTCACGTCATGATCTCAGGGGCCTGAGACAGAGCCCTGTGTCAGGCTCTGCACTCAGAGTGGAGTCAGCTTGAGATTCTTTCCCCCTCCCTCTGCCCCACTCCCTCTCCCTCCCCTCTCTGCTCCTCCCCCCACCCCTCCTCCATCACCCCCCCATGCACACACACCTGCTAGTGCAGGCACACACACACACGCGTGCACACGCTCGCTCTCTCTTTCTCTCTCTCAAAACAAATAAACAAATAAATCTAAAAAAAAAAAGAAATGAAAGAAGAGGGGAGAATTAATATGTGTCATACTCCAAATAACCCTATGTGAGGATTTCCCCATTTAACACTGAAGGACATGGAGAATCAAACAGTTAAATAACTTGCTTGATTAAGGTCAACCACCTAGCAAAGATCCGAGAAGAGCTTAGGAACCAGTGGTTTATTCTGCTCAGGCACTGTCTGCTTCACTATGCCACCACTCAAAACCCTCACAACAACTGTATGAGCCAGTGCCCAGGCAGCTCACCCCTCTCTTCTCACTTTCCATTGACTATAACCTTTAGCAACTATGTGGGCCATGCCTTGCTCACAGTAGTCACTCAACACATGGACTGTTGAACTGAATGACAAAACTGACGAACGGTTGCTAAAGCCCAATCTGGAAGACAGACCAAAAAATAAGGTGTGTTTTTGGTAATAAATCTGAGGATTTGGTATTAATGCATGTAGTTCACCTTTTCACTCTACTTAGCCACATATTTAGTGTTTCTCAATCATTGCAGAAGGTAATAATCTAAGTACACACTTTCCAAGGCTACTGATCTACCCATGCCAGGCAGTTTCTCTCTGCAGTACAAATCGGGAGGGTGGAAAAAATGAATCAGTCAATTCGGCAGTGTTCAAAGGACTGAAGAAGAGGGATGGAAACCTAAATAAATACACTGGAATCAGTTAAAGGACTGTTTGGTTGCATGTCTAGCAAGATTATTAAAGAACTACAGATTTGAAAATTCAAAATAAGAATCAGACTCTGATTTTAAAGCCTCACTATTAATAGTGAACAAGCACTCTACCATAAACTCAAAATACCAAACTAGAATAATATGGCTTTCAACTTTTTTCTTCAACCCACAGTAAGAAATACATTTTGCATCTCAACTTGGCATATTCACATGTACACACAGAAACACACATTTAAAACTAAAATATAAATTTCTTGAAACAATACCATCCTTACTCTGTACAACACACTCATATATTTTATACATTTTCACTTCACTTTTTTAAAAATACTAGCTCTGACCCGGTAAGTCGATTTCACAACTCATTAATGGCTTGCCATCCAGTTTGAAAAACATTGCCATGAAAACATACAAAGAGAAGGCAAATTTATAAGTATGCCAGTGAGCATATTAGCATGATCTGATCAACTAGAGTTTCTGTAGCTGCAAGGTTATAAAAATGTAAATAGCCAACTCTTAATTATCCTTAGTGCTTATGGTATAAAACAGTGCAATAATTAAAACAATTTATATTTGACTTGAGATGAAGATTTTGTACTCACTGGACCCACTCTCACTCTGAAGCTTTCCCCTAAGGATCCTACCACCCGCTATACACCCTTTCTCTAATTCCTTGTTCGTCCTTGTTTCTACTACACAAACAGCACTTTCTTCTAATTGTAATTTTATTGCAAATTCTGCTTTATTCACTAACCATTTCCCATGGGAATTCTAACTTAAAGAGTAAGCCTCTTCTACCTCAGTGAGCTTCAAACCTGCTTGGGTACCATACCTGTGAAAGGAAGATTTGGGGGACACAACCCAGATATATGTAATTACTTTTTTTTAGTTGAACCATATGAAATTACCAATATTTGACCATTTTCAACCTACAAAATGAAAATTTTTCATATGATTCATTATAATAAAAATTATATATACATATGCATTAGCATAATTAACACTAAGGTGAAGTTTACAACTAATGACAGGAAGAAAACTGCTATTTCAAACAATCTTGAAAATTTCAAAATTTTTTGGCTGACATATTGGTTTTACTCTCTGTGATTAAGCTGCTGAAGATCTCCTATTAGCAGCAGGAAAACTGTCAGTTGTACTATTTTCTTGCAGTTCGTGTGTGCCTACATTATTGATGTTACCTTCATTTAAAGAATTTTCCTAGAATTCTTCACATCAAGGGGTCACCCTCCAAGGGGTCACTATCTCAAATGCTTACAAGGTCAGGCAGGAAAGCAGCACAACATTTGTCATCCAACAACGAACATGTAAAGGACACATTAGGAAGGGACTGGGAGGCAAGCTGGAAGGGCAGGCCCACTTAAGCTCTTCTACTGCAACTGAATGTTGCTGTATCACAATGGGAACCTAATGTTCCTAGATATCGGCAAGTATTTTAGAGAAGCTGACAACTCAAATGGAGTCCCATGTTGGGTTCCCAGCTCAGTGGGGAGCCTGCTTCTCCCTCTCCCTCAGCCCCTTCACACTCCCATGTTCTCTCTCTCAAGTAAATAAATAAAATCTTTTAAAAAAAATAAGTAGAGGGAACTAACATTTTACCCTACCTTTTCAATAATACCCTAGTTCACGAGAGCCAGATAACAGCAAATAGAGGGAAGGCTCTTTTTTACAGAGGAATGCTAATTTATAAATAAAGAAGCACTATTTATTTGAATAAAATCACCATTTTGAAATCCCTAAAAATGTAACTGATTCAGGCAGGGGTCATCAATGGATGCTAAGACCATTAGGTAAAATGTTGATAGTGAAATAGATATTCATACAGTATCAGCTCACAGATTACTGGTTTAAGCATAAGGTCCCCTTAAAGGGAAAAATTACGTTACCCTAGTGTTGGCATTACTAACAGTGGGAAAACCAGACATTATACACCCCCTGCTATAACGCAGTTTGAGGTAAACCATTCTAGCCTTTCATTCCCCAGTGTCGGTCACAGGAACGTGAGAGGGGTGTTTGCTGAACTCTCCAGGCACCTCCAGAGGTGAAAGGGCAAGCGAACGTGAGCGGATCTCTTCCCCCTTGTCCTGTCTCTCACCCAGCACCTGGGGAGATCCGTGCTACCTAGGAAGAGAGCACACCGATAAAACACATAGGAGAGGGAGGTGGATGCTTCCTGTGGTGCCTACTGCTAAAACTGCACTATTTTTTTTTTTTTAAATGAGAGCACAAGACTTCTCAATGCTTAGAGATTTATTTATTTATTTATTTATTGAGAGAGAGAGAGAGAGAATGGTAGAGAGCATGAGAGAGAGGAAGGTCAGAGGGAGAAGCAGACTCCCCGCTGAGCAGGGAGCCCGACGCAGGACTCGATCCCGGGACTCCAGGATCATGACCTGAGCCGAAGGCAGTCGCTTAACCAACTGAGCCACCCAGGCGCCCAAAACTGCACTATTGATTGCAATGTAAAAAGTATCCTGAGGGTAGGGAGAAGTGTTTAATATACAGTGTCAGTGCACTAAGAAGAAGAGTAGAATAATCTATACCTAACTTCCAGATTTGAAGAAATACAGAAGAGAGAAAAACACATTAAATAAAGCCCTGGGAAAACAATCAGATAAAGCCAGATTGCGAGATACTATACAATTAGCCTGATCTCAGAAAGTCACTGTTATTAAAAAGGGGAACAGAAAAGGGGAGACAGTTAAGAGATTTGACACACATAACCAAATGTAATAGGTGGTCCCTGATGTGATCCTGGTTCAAAAGCCAAATAGCTATAAAAACATTTTGGAGGCAATCGGAGTAATTTGAATATGGGTTGGAATTAGAAGACGTTAGGAAATTACTGTTACTTTTGTTGGATGTGAAAATGATATTATGGCTATTTAGGAGAATGTCCTCATACAGAAATACTGAGGGAAAAAATTGTCCTGATGTCTGTAATTTACTTTGAACTGGCTGAGCAAATAATAAAATATATACATATAAATGAAATAAATTATATTAAAGTGAATCAGTCTGCAGTTGAATTATTCATATGTGAAATAATGATAATTTTTCACAAAAGGAGTCTAGGGTCCCACTTAGAACATAATTATATTTCAATGTTAAACTACTATGCATGTGTTGCTCTCACAGTACAATTAGGCCTTCAACAAAGTGCGTTACTAAAAAGTTCAGAATGAAAAATATCCAATCTTTCTTCCCTACTATGACTGTAGGGGCAGAGACAAATCGGCTCACTATAACCATACTCCTTAGTACTAGAATGCTGAACTTGTTGAAGGCACTAATGTATGTAGGTAGAACTACATTTACCAGCTTCCCACTTAAATAGGGAAGCGAGCTAACAACATGCAAGCAGAAATCATTATATGAACCTACCACAAAGTCTCTTAGCAAGAGGCCTAAGTCATCTGGCAAGTATACCCTAGGGCCTTGGTCACTACATCTTTCTTCCCACCCGGAATAAAAGCATGATAGTTGGAGCTAAAGCAGCCATATGGAGGCCAGGAGAATGCAAAGACTCCCACCCCAAAATCTTAAGCCACTGAACTGATAGCAGTAGATGCCTACATGCCAACTTCTTGTTATAGAGAACCTAATCCCCAAGGTTTAGATTACTGTAGTCGTCTCTATCACACTCAGCTGACAGAGCAAATGTCAAGGAAAAGAAATGTACTAGTGCCCAAGACATAACAGAATCAGTCTTTATGAAATGAGTCCCTTATAAAATAAACCTGAAATGGGAAATGCAGGAGAATTGTGAGGAAGAAGAGATTCTGGGTATATGGTGACCTGCATAGAGCACCTTCCTGGTAACTCCAACCCTAAGCTACTTGCTTCTCTTGAGCAAAACAACTGCTACTAGCGTGTATGGCCAACCAAACATAAGTGAAGCCTTAGGTTCTGGCAAAAAACTGGCTTGAGGCATTTTCTCCAGTGGACTCAGTAATAAACTGGAAACTAGCAGAAGAGCCATCACTGAGGACTGGAAACTAGGGAATGCAGAGAAAATTTTGAAAGTCAGAGATGGGGGAGGGGGCCACAGCCCACAGTCTTTTAAGTAGAGGTGAAAAAAGATATTATGTACGGAAAGTAAGACTTATAGCAGGCTTCTTGTCAGAAACTATGTAAGCCAAAAAAATAAATAAATAAATAAGCAACATCTATAGTGTAATGCAAAAAAAAAAAAAAAAATGAACTGTCAACCTCGAGAACATAGGAAAATACTTTTTCAGACAAACAAAAGCTGAGATAATTCATTGCCAGCAACCTTTGATATCAGAAATGTTCAAAGAATATGGTTCAGGTATAAGGAATATGATACCAGACAGAAACTTAGTTCAAAACAAAGTAGTTAAGAGCTCCAGAAATGTCAAAAATAAATAAATAAATAATGAAGACAATTCATCTTATTTTTAATTGCTCTAAAAGTCAACTGATGATCTAAAGGGAATAGAGTAAAAAGGTTTATAGCATATAGGTTTATAGGTTTATAACATAAAATAAAATAGATGCAAATAATGGCATAAAGGATGGGAAGAGGATTTGCAAGTTTAACAATTGTATCTCACCTCCTCTTTGACATCTCTCCCTGTTGTCAAACAGAACCCTCAAAATCAATTTGCCTTCATCTGATTCCTGATCCCCCCCTTCAAGCCTGCTGCACCTACAATCTAACCAATCTCAGGTGTTGATGGACAATCCAACCCTCCAGCTTCTTCAGGCTAAAATCCTTGGACTCATCTTCGATCCCTCCCTTTCTCTCCCCCTTACTCATCAGCATATTCTGTCACTGCTATCTTCAAACTACACCCCCAGCACTGCCACCATGTTGGTCTAAGCACCATCACTGCAACAGAGTACTAACCAGTCTTCCAGGTTACATACTTGCCCTGTGGCTGACTATTCTCAACACAGCGGTCAGAGGGACCCTTGATAAACTCAAGTCAGATCATGTCACTCCTCTGCCCGAAACCCAGCAGCAGCTCCGTTTTCACTCAAAGAAAAGTTGACATCTTTACATTGGCCTGAAAGAAAGAAATGTGGCTCTTAGTACACTTCCCTTCACTAATTCTCTGACCTCCTCCCCTCGTCTCGGCCTCTGCTCACTCCCTTCCAGCCTCATTGGCCTCTTTGGCCTGGGACACAACAAGCAAACTCCCATCTTAGGGCCTTCGCTCTAGCTGCTGCCTAGAATGCTCTTTCCCTAGAAGTCTACTTTCCTCCCGTCTTGTAAGTCACTGCCCAAACCTCCCTTGCTTCATGATGCCTCACTGGACCACCTATTTATAATAACAACCCCACACCCACATCCATGCACTGTGCCGAGTCATCCATACCTGGCCCTACTTTTTCTTTTTTCTGTACCACTTACCACATTGTAACATAGTATAAAACTTATCTAATATGTTCATTGTTTAGTTTCTGTCTCTTCTCACTGGAATGCAAACTCCACAAGAGCCAAAATTTCTATTTCGTTCACTACTGTATTCATAATGCCCAGTACAGATTTTGGTCATGAAGATAAATCTTGAATAACTGTGTAAAACACAATCTGAATAAATGGAAATTGTGGCACATTGACAGCATAAAATATATTTAGTCATTAAAAATAACAAATTACAGCCAAAGGAGATCACTTGAAGCGATTCCCATAAGATACTGTTGAATGAGAAATGCTCGATGATGAAAGGAGTTTACTCTTTTCTCATTTTTGTAAAATAACTGTTTAAGTGTGTGAGTGGATGTGTGTCCATATTGTGTTATATGAGCATGGACACACTTTATAAGTATAGAGAAAAAAAATTTTTTTTCAGTGAGAAGAATATATGGAATGATCTGAGATCAAATTCTGATTAATCCACTTATTATTGATATAACCTTCCTCAAAATCAGCTCCCTCATTTATAAAACAAGGATAATAATGGCCACCTTGTAGGCTTGTTGTAGGACTTGCACATGAACTGTGGGACGCATTCAGTGACTGTGGTCTCAGTCATTCACCCTTCTGTCACCAGCAACTGGCCCAGGGCCTGACAACTTCAGATGCTCAATAAATATTTGTTGAAAAAATTAACTGTCGCTGTTACTATCACATACAACAAAACAAAATATGAAGTTTCTGAGAAAACCTGTTTAAGTGGATTAGTTATACATTTTAAAATCTGTAACACCAGGAAATACAAAGCTGCATTGAGTCACTATCCTAGAGTATAAAATGTGTAAACATAAAAAAGAGATAGCACATATGGCAGGCATCAATGGTGATGATTTTTCCTCTGATTATTTTTCCAAATTAGTTATCATCAGCCACCAGGAAATCTAAGCAAACATTCACTGGCAGAATTTTAGCCCTAGCATAAAGATCCATTGTTTCTTCACTAGATTCACCTTCCAAGCTGATCAACAAAACACTTGATTCCACAAAATTCAGTCTCCTTATATTAACATTTATGCATGGTGATTTTTCCTCTATGCTTTTACTTACTTTTCTTTTCAGGATACCTCTTTCCCATATGTTTTTCTAGCCCTATACAACTTGCTTTTTTTTTTTTTTCCGCTTATTTTCTTTTCATAAACTCAGATTTGAACCTTTGTTTCCGGTATTCTTCACTTGGGATTTGACCACACTGTATCTTTACTCAAGTCCCTCAAAGAAAACCAAGGTGTTTGCCTTGATTTGAAAGAGAGGGAGTTGGTATTATGGAAGGCACAGTTGTTAGCTGCAAGGCTCTGTGCAAAGCTTCTCTGGGCTCCAGTGTCATTATTTGTACAATAAGAATGGGTACATTCAATTACTTCTGAAGTTCTTTTTCTACTTCTAAGAACATACTTTTTCCTCCTCATTATAAGGGAACCACTCATCCTGGTTTTCTTGCATGAATGACAACTCTGAAGATCTTCTCCAGAATCAATACTGAAAATGAGGCAGAATATTCATCAACGTGGTAGATTTGCAATGGGTACTTTTTATCGGGACCAGTATGTGGGGAAGGACCCACCCGTTAGTCACCGTACAATGTTCCACATAATCTAGGCAAGGAACAATTATACTTTGGAGGCCAGGTAGGATAATAATGGCCCACCAAAAATGTTTACATCCTCATCCCCAGAATCTGTATGTTACCTTATCTGATAAAAAGAGACTGTGCAGATGTAATTACATTAGGGATCTTGGGATGGGGAGATTACCCTGAATTACCCGGGTCGGGCCAATCTAACCACTAGGGTCCTTATAAGAGAAGCCAGAAGCGTCAGAGTCAGAGAAGGAAATGTGACCACAAAAGCAGAGGTCAGAATGATTTGGGGTAAAGGAATGAGCACAGGAATGTGGGCAGCCTCTAGAAAACTGCAAAAGACAAGGAGGTAGACTCTAGGGCCTCCAGAAGGAATCAGCTCTGCCCACTAATTTTGGATTTATATTCTCCAGAACCATAAGGTAACAAACGTGTATTGCTTTAAGCCACGAAATGTGATAATTTGTCACAGTAGTAACAGGAAACTCATACCCCAGCACTGTTAATACATTTTGCCCTGAAAAGTAGCTGTGTATAAAATCCCAGGATATCTGACAGTTTGAACTAGGAACCTACGTTTGTCCATGAGAAAGGCAAAGTAGAGTGGGACACTGCCCTAGGGTTCATGGGCACAGGATGCTACTTAGGAGCCACTTGGGCAAAACAGCACAAGGTTGAGAGGAAAGGGAGCCAGGAACAGAGCTACCCCAGTGGGGTCAATTCATTGCAGGTGGTGTAAAAAGAGCGATGCTCTTTACTGCTTCTTCTGGAACTGGGGGACCAGAAATCTGGGAGAGACATAATTTTATTTCATTTATATTTAGTTATTTCCTTTTCAGCTTTTTTTCAGCTTTCCTGTTAATCTTTGGTTCTTTTTTAAAATTACAAACCCAGCTCAGCTTATGCAAGTTAAAGGGCTTCTAGATATAAATGAAAATAACTACATATCTGATCAGGTAAGGCCTGCTAGTGAAGAATGAACTGGAAAGGAAAAAAACTTTTAAAAGGTCAGCATAAGGACAACCGCAAAAATTTTGACAAAAAGTAATGATCCATCAAGTATGTAATCTGTAAAATGGGGATAATAATAAACCTTCAAAGACAATCGTACAGTAAAATGAGAGAAGGCACACAAGTACATAGTAAACAGAAAATCCAGACTTCAGATTGTTGTGTGACCCTTTCAGGCTGCCACAGTCTCCAAGGTGGTGCTTCAGTGGAAATGTTTAAACGACTCCCTTCATCTGCAATATGGTATGTCACAAGGGCTACTAGCCCTTAAAGGACTGCTTCCATTTTATTCCCAACAATTCTACCTACAAACTGTTCAACTCCATGCAAATGGATTAAGAGCACAAAATCTGATCAGACTCACAGAAATTGGTATCACAGGTCCACCACTTAATCTGTGTTACCCAGGCAATACTTGAGGTGTCACACCAACAGATGTGTGAAGTTAAAATGCTCAACAATAAAGATATTTTAACAATAATTTGACAGGACCCTCAAGAAATTCAACTCCTCCATAAAGCCCTCTTTGACTCCCCTGGATTTTCTGATCACTTACTGTAATGATGGGACAGGGGGTGTCTCTCCTTCTTCTGAAATCTTGCAGCATCTCTTACCCCATAGTTTCACCACCTCGTTTGGTTGAATATCATAGCAGCAGTCAGATCGGATGGAAACTATTTCCTTTGCTGTCTCCCTGAGCAGACTAAAAATTACTCTAATTCAGCAATTCCATCGCCTAATATAGTGCCTAGCAAAATCAATCCAGATAAACAGGCTCAAATTATCATGATAATCTTCATAATTTGTACTTTTTTACTTGGTTACTGCCTATCTCCCCGCACAAGAAAACAAGCTCCTTGTGGATGAAGAACATGTCTGTCTTGCTCACCTGTGTACCCCCAGACCCTAGCATAGCGCCTGCCACATATGAATGGCTAAAGGCCTGAAAGCCAGAGGGGAAGAAAAACCAACTGCCTGCAACAGACCTAAAGGGAAGGAAGACTGGTAGTACTGTATTTCCTGCCTTAACCCTTTCCATAAAATCATAAAATCTGAAAGCTTGAAGGAACTTTGCGGTTCACCTTTCCACTTTTTGGGTTCCAAGCATAATGTCAACCACCACCATCCACTGATGAATCTCATCAGCTGTGAAGGGGAATAATGGTCACGATATAAAAAATGTAAGGTAGTAAAATATTTGTTTGCTCAACTTTTTTTTGTATGTATATGTAATGTATTACCTGTAATATTTTTAATCTGCATAGTACTTTATAATCTAAAATTCCACATCTTTATTGAAGAATTAAAACTGTGCTCATGAGGTAACACACAGGAGACACTTAGAACAGGGTCTGGCACCTGGCAAGCAAAAGTGTCCACCTTATCCTCATCATTAGCAAATCGCAATGTGTATAACCATGAAGAAACTCAGGCGTCCTTTTTCTACTCAAGGACCTTCCAACAGTCTTAATCCATTCTTTCTCCAAGAACAATTCATAGCTTACAAAGAAATAGCTACCAAAGGACTTTCTCCTCATCTAACCTCTAATTTCCATAATGGCAAGAAAAGGAAAGAAGGTCCTTTCCTTTCCTTTTCACTTTATTATCATCATGCAGACTTTCTACAAAAAAAAAAAAAAGAGAGAGAGAAAGAACGAGGCAGCAGGCCTGAAAAAAAAAAAAAAAGATAACCGCCAAGGAAAAACCTAGTAGGGCTAAGGTGGAGCCAGGGCATTAGGTGATTCTCAAATGGACATGATCAATATAGTGGGAGTGGAGTATCTAGAAAGATCCCCCAACTTCAGTACCAGTCTGGATTAGATTCTCTGAATTTGAAATCAGTAGATGGCTTGCATTGCAGTTATGTTTTTAAAAGATAAGTGTTATATGAGATTATGTGTTATAAAAGTGTGACAAAAATTTGTAACTTCCAACACATATATATATAACGTGATATAATAAAAAATTTATTTAGAATGGAGAACATGAAAGCTTTAAAATAAGGTCTTTGCTGAAATACTGTCTTCTCAGACCCCTTGATCCTTGATTTAAGGCCAGTAGGCCTATTAAAGGTAACTTGGAAAATATTTAAGAATCAAGAAACTACATGCAAACAGGTAAGGGATACATGGACATTTAGCTTCATCCTTACCACTCAGTTAAAATCTGCTATTCAGCTTCAGTGTGGTCCTTGGCCTTTGGAAGGCAAAGGAGCTGAAGCCTAACTCCGGATCATTTCTGGCATCAGTGAACCTGTCCATGATCAATGACCTTATGACTGAGTATCTTGTGATCATAACTAAATTATGTCACTAATAGTGTGTCATTTGAATTCAATGCAAACATCTGCATATTCACCTGAAATATAGATTAGCATTCTAGATGTGATCTGGATGAAAATCTCAATGTGTTTTACATGTTGAAATTACAAAAGCCAAGAAAAGGTAAGTGTCTATCTAATACTGCAATAATAGAATAATATATGGTGATTTTGGATGTAGTTCATTCTATATCCAAAAATAATAAAAAACTTCCAAATAATCAAGTACATGGAAAAATAAGTTGGAATTTATAAAAGTATCAAAAGAATGTACATTCGCCAGCTGTTTCTAAACACCTAAATAGTAATATAAGACAAAAACTAGGGATTATGAAATAATTCTAATATTTATATAACTAATATATAACTATTAATAACAATAAACAAAATAAGAACTGTGTTTAATTTTTAAGTGATTACACTTAAACCTGAGACTTTCAAGAAAACCCATTTGGGAATTTTCACATCCTGTGAGAAAAGATTAAAAGCAGAATTTCAACTTCTGCTTTGAAAGAATGTTGACTTTGACATTTACCTATTTGGCAAAAACATCTATTCAGTTCATCTCGAATTCAGATAAAGGGTTTACTCCTGGTTTTCAACTTTGAGCATTCTTCCAAACTCCCATTTGAAAAAGTAAATATGGGGTTTGCTTCTTCCAGTCTTATCCTAGGAGATACTTATAGGTCATGCTGTCAAGGAAGCCCCAAAGCACCTGTCCACCGTGCTGCTCTTCGGGTGAGGGGGTGGAGATTTATACCCATACGAAAGGCATCCTAGTGTCTCTGGGTGCATTCTGTGAAACCTCTTGCTAGCATACCTTTCCGAAACAAGCCTGCCTTGCCCAAACCTCTATTTTTCAAAATCTCTGTTGAGGGGGAGAGCACCGGGCGGGGGGGGGGGGTACCTGGCAGGGACAGATCTGAAAAGAGCATGAGCTTTGGACCCAGAAGCCATGGATTTGAAGCCTAACTTATTAACTCAGCAGGAAATTTAACCTTGCAGTACTTCTGTTTTTTCATCTCTTACATGAGGATTACTGTTCTCAAGGGAGTTGTGCTGGTGATGTTACTAAAGTAGGTCAAGTTCCAAGTACTGGCCTTGGCCCAAAGTATCTGCTCAATAAACGGTAGCTGTCATTACCCTGAGCACTTTACCAGTGCCTTCGTGGTTCCAAATTTTACATATCCTGTGACAGAGCCATAACACAGGTCTCATCAACTCCAAAGGTCTGGAATTTTCCAGTTATCTCTCCTCCTAGGCCTTTGCTTTCAACATCCAACATTTCCAAGCCGTTCCCGTATGTACACTGCAATGTGCCTGCCTTGCTCACTTGCCTCTAAATTTCTGGAAGGAGAGATCTAGTCAGAGAAAATCCTAAAGCAGCGAAAAAAGATCAGAGATTCTAAGATTATCTAGTTGGCACCTCCCAGGATCCACAAAACACATTTTGGAAGGAGGGAAAGTTCCGCTTGTCTGAATGAGATTCTAAGGCCTGTGTTGAAGTGCGCCCTGGGCGCCGCCTCCCAATCCCTATAGGGAGAGTGAGGCGGTTCTGGCCACATTTCCTCATCCTAAAGGAAGAAAAGCGGCGGCGGGGCTGCGTGCGCGCCTATGAAGACACCCGCCCACGCGCGGCTCCGCCAACGCCGGGACGCAGCTCACTCCCTGAACCGAGGAAGAGGGAGGCTCCATCCGGACTCACTTCCTGCACGGGAAAGGAAAGACATCTTTGCCGCAAGGCGGCCGGCGGCAGTTCCGCCCCGGGACCGGCCGGCAGCGGAGCGCGCCCCGCAGGCACTTACGTGGCGCAGCCGGCTCGGGAGGCGCGGGCAGGCGAAGGCCGCCCCGCCAGCCCCGGCCTGCCCGCCGGACTCCGGCCGACCCCGGCTAAGGGCGACGGCAGCGACGCCCGCGGAGCCCCCGGCCCCGGCGGAGGGGCGACCCCGGGAGGCGCACAGAGCGCGGCAGGAGCAGGGGCGCGCAGGCTGCCCTCGGGTCACCCACCTTTCTCACTCTGCGGGCCGTGTAGAGCCCCATCCCGTCCTGAACCCGGGAGGACTTCAGGGAGAACCTGTCCGGCACGTACATGCCCAGCATTTTCCCGGCCGCGGCCGCCGCCGCCTCGCTCAGCACCAGCGCTCTGCGCCCGGGCGGCGACACATCGAAATTTGGGGTGCTGGGGTGGAGGGGAGAGGCCGGCGGGGAAGGAGGAAATGGAGTTTTCCTCCCAGAATCCCCACCTCTCCGCCGATTCCAGGATCCCCCGCGGCTCAGCCCCTCCTAGTCCCGGGTCTGGCTCAGCCCGGAGCCGCCGCGGCCGCCGCTGCCATTGCTGCCGCGGGGGCGCGGGGGGCGCGGGCCGGGGCGCTGCGGTCTCAGAGACGCCGCGCGCTGATTGGCCCGAAGTTGGCGGCTCGACCCGCGCCGGGTACGGCGCCGGGAGCGGAGCTGACCTCGGGGCCTTAAGCCCAGAGACCGGCGAGAGGAGAGTACCCGTCTGCTCACCGCGCCGGGCGCTACAGCTTACGGACCCGCCCTTGTCCAGGTCTGGGTTTTGCCCCGCTGAGCTAGTAGTATTCCTAGTAGGGGAATTTTACTGTTTTTAGATGCAAAACGAAATGGGCCATGACATAGCTGGGGGTATCCTCCCAAACAATTTTATGGAATTCCAGACTCTGAAAGGATGCTTATTGCCCGGCTACTGAAAGCCAACCCTAAGGACTAGGAACTTTGGGTGCTTCTCACATCTAAGTTATGCGTCTCTTTTTTTTTTTTAATACTTGTTTCAGGGATTTGAATTCATAGGGGATCAGTAAGTATGGTGATTAACGTACACGGAAAGGGGGTGTACACAGTCTGCAACTAATCGATTTCAAGTTAATTCAAAATTTGTCGCGAACAATTTAATATTTAAATCCAGCGGAAACTAGTTCTTGTATGGTGCTGTAACCCAGGGGAAGTTCTTACACTTCCCAAGATACACCATTCCTGAGTCCTCTCTTGCTTGTAAATCACCAGACCTGTCAGATCTTCAGACATAAGCAGGAGAGGTGGGGGAGATGGGAGGGAACGCCCAAACAGTAGAATCCTGTATCACAGCAATGAAACAACAGAAGCCTTGTTCTAGTGGTTTTAATAACGTTTGGTACTTCTCAGGAGAAATTTTAAAAGGCTATTTTCTCCTTTAAGACAAGCTAGGAGGTTTGTATTCATTTCTCTTGATATTCTTGATAATTTTCTATTCTGAGGTCTTTTGGAATTCATTTAGTGTTCCTAAACATATTTGATGTTGCTTATAAACCATTAAAAATAACATTAAAGAGCACACTGTTAAAAAATAAAATTCAACTAAATAAATTTTAAAGATTTTATTGGCTGCATTCAACAATCCATGAATGGGGCAGCATGCAATCTGGCAAACAAAAGAGCTTTGAGGAGCTGTACTAAATGAAAGACTTTTACAGGCAGAAGAAAGCAGGAACAAGGAAATTATACTAAACAAAAAAGCAGATTGGCTGTTGCAAGGTTACTTTCTTTTAGGTGATGGCAGGTACCGATCTGGCAGATTACCTATCTAGTATTCATCAGGCAACTCCCCACTGACTGGTTGAAAATTACATTTACACAAAAACCAGAAGTAATTAGTTTGAATCTCAGTTTGATAACATGGAGCTTAGCATAAGTGACTCCATTTTGAGCCTGTTGTCTTGTTTTTAGCAACACACATCATGGAAATGATTTCTATTTCTTGATTAAGAAAAGCCTTGGAATGAAAATAGTTCCTCATTTCTTAAGTGGAAGCCTTTTATTAAAATCATATAATACTATTTGCAGATTTTAAAGAACAGAATAAATGATTCTCTTTTTTGGAAAAATGTAAGAATAGCTTTGTCAGGGGTGAGAAGAAGGATGTCTTAATTATTCTCTGAGTTTCCATCCCTTTGACCCACCATTGAAGATACTATCTAATCTTTAGAGGGGAAATGAATCAATAAATAAATACAGTTTGGGGCACCTGGGTGGCTCAATCAGTTAAGCTTCGGACTCTTGGTTTCAGCTCAGGTCATGATCTCAGGCTCTTGAGATCAAGCCTGGCATTAGGCTCCTCACTTAGCACACTCAGCGTGGAGTCTGCTTGTCTCTCTGCTCCTCCCCTGCATTCGTGCATGTACACAGGCTTTCTGTCTCCGTTCTAAAATAAATAAATACAATCATTTAAATAAATCAATCAATAGTTTATTTGAATGGAATTTGAAATTAAATGGCCTTGAAACACATAACAGGTGTTCAATAAATATTTCTTGTTTAAAAGTCAATTCTGGGAGCACCTGGGTGGCTCAGATGGTTAGGCGTCTGCCTTCGGCTCAGGTCATGATCCCACGGTCCTCAGATGGAGGCCCGCATCAGGCTCCCTGCTCAGGAGGGAGCCTGCTTCTCCCTTTCCTTCTCCTGCTCCCCCTGCTTGTGCTCTCTCACTCTCTCTGTCAAATAAGTAAATAAAATCTTTAAAAGTCAATTCTGAGGCTAATCAGGTTTTCAAACTAGTGAATGAATGATATGCCTAGATTTCACTTGTGCCCCAAAGAATCTGGACTAAATCAGTTTTCCTGGGGTCCTTTAAACCAGTGCTACACCCAGGCCACACCAGGTCCCCTGAGCCCAGCTGGAACCAGATCACAATGCAGAGGGTGGCCATGGCATTTTCCCCAGAGCACTCAGTCCTTTTTCAGACACAAGCCTTTCAGTTCTGGCCCCTCAGCCATACTGGCTTTTCAGTCAAATGCTCTGCCATATCTCTGGGCACAGAAGTTTCCACAGCTTTTGGTCATTAGAGAGAAAAAGAAATGTTTTCTGGTCTTGGTCTGACACAACCCTCATTCACTGATGACCCTTGTTTGGCATATCTCCCTTTTTGTTGTGTGTTATGTTTCGGGGAGCAAAGTTGTCAGCTTGAGAATGCTCATTTTTCTGAATGTATGTATCTTTATTAATCAATAAATAGTAAAAAATAAATGTGTGTAAAGATAAGTCTGGAAGTAATAAAATGAGAAACTTTCCAGATCTTTTATGAATCTCTGTCAGAGATTTTGTTATAACTGGCACAAACAGTAGATTTCATCAAAGACTACAGTGTTCTTTTTACCTATATGATGGAGTGTTCAGAAGATCTGCCTAAAAGATGGAAATCAGTAATAAAAAGCTCTTAATAATAATCTCTATTACAACACATAAAAAAGGATACATGTTTGCCAAATCAAAATGCATAATACTGACCGGAAATTTGATTTTGAAGCCTGTAAAGACAGTAGTTGTACCATGAGTCACTTCTTAGAACTTTAAAAGCTAGAAAGTGACCTTTCAATATTATCTTTAGAAAAACGGGAAATTAAATGTCTGCTTTATATCATGAGTTTAAATCCAGTCTTTAAAAAATAAGTAAGAAAACCAAAATGTTGACGTCTGAGTACTACCATGCACCTGATTTACTTATTCTAGAAAATTCTGATGCAAGATAAATGACTCTAAAAACATGTCTCCTTATTTTCAAATTTGCTTCTGGAGGAAATTTTTTTCATTGATATGCCTAAAGCAAACTCTACTTATTGAATTCAAACTTGTGTGCTGGTGCAGGCCTTGTTTTTCATTAGAAGGAAAGACTTGAATGATGATTCTATATTGATTATTTTACCAGAATTCTTTTGATTGTGTCTTGGTTATTACTGATTGTTTCCAGCTGCTATGATAGAATAAAAACCTAATAGAAAAAAAACAAAACAAAACAAAACACTGAGGGTTATTTGTGTTTAGTTTCCTGAGAGTCAGAAGGATTTTGTAGTGAATGAATATGAAACCAAGTTTCCTGAGAAGAAAAGAATAAAGATTTATTTAGTGTGACTCAAAAAAAAAAAAATTCTGAAAATAAAATCCATAGTGGGGTTGTTGGCTTCTTGCTCTAAAATCATTTCTCCTTAGCACTGATTCTACAATAGCAACAGCACCATGAAAAGATGACCCTGAAACCTGAAAAAGTCTGCATATTTATTTTTCCTTAATCTCTTGGTTTTAAGTGATGATACCAAAGACTTATATGTGGTACCAGAACATAATCATTAAATCCTTTAATTAGAAAATACCTAGGGGCACCTGGCTGTCTCACTCCATAGAGCACACAACTGTTAATCTCATGGTCATGAGTTTGAGCCCCACATAGATGTAGAGATTACAAAAAACAAACAAATAACAAACAACAACAACAACAAAAACATGAAAAATCCTAGAAGTTATTAGGACTAGAGTGAGTAATGTTGTAAAAAGAAAAGCCAAAGGGAAGGGAAAAATGAAGGGGGGAAATTAGAGGGGGAGGCGAACCAGGAGAAACTATGGACTCTGAGAAACAAACTGAGGGTTCGGGGGGGGTGGGGCCTGGTGATGGGTATTAAAAATGTCATGTTCTGCATGGAGCACTGGGTGTTATATGCAAACAATGAATCATGGAACACTACATCATAAACTAATGATGTAATGTATGGTGATTAACATAACATAATAATAATTAAAAAAAATGATGCCTTGGGCCCTGGGGAAAAAAAGAAAAGCCAAAGGATAAATCAGTGGTCATGGCTCCAAAAGTCAATGCTGTTCATGGAGCGGCATGTGGAAGCTGAAGGAAACTAACAGAAGGAAACCAAGGATAATAGTTTCCACTCACTGAGCCTAGTATATACCAGAAACCAGACTAGGTTCTTGGTATCCATTATCTTAAAACCCTAACAGCCCTACCATAACAGTCTGGTAAAGTAAATTTTATTTGCCCCCTTTTACACACCAGGAAACTGAATCCCAGAGAAGTGATCAATCATAAGTCAATTTGACACATCTATGAAGTGGTGGAGGTAATTCAAACTCAGGACTGATGACTCCTATGTCCTTGATTCTGTCTCCTGCTCATTCTGGTCTGGTTCACTTTCCAGTTACACTTCCCATGAGGCTTTAGGAGAGGAGGAACTCTCCACTTATCTCTCTCTCTCTCCCTCTCTCAACTCATCTCCCAATGCCCCCTCCAACTCCTCCTCTAGAACTGGGCAGAAAATTTGATTGGCCAAAGTCCATAAAATACTTACTCTGTTGTCAGATGCTCCAGTTGGGTTCAATCAACTGTATTAAAGAGAAGATCAAGTCCAAGGACATTTCCTCTGCAGAGAGTGACTGTAAGATAAGACACTGCTTTTACAGAAAGTTTCCCTGAACCTGATACATATTTTGAAGCTTGGTCTATTTAAAACCACAACCTAGCTCATCCACATATTTCTAATCCACAGAAGTGATAATATTAAGAAGAATCAGTAACTAACCAAAAAGCAATACCAATGCTCCCATGTTTGTCAGAACCTCACAATTTGTTCTACTGGTTTCCCTTTTCCCTTATTGAAATAAAATGGTGACTTCAGAGCTGAACTATTATAAAAGGGACTGGGGAGGGGGGCACCTTCATAGAATACCATTCCAAATGAGTAAGGAGAAATCTTAAAGTAATCATTTTCTATAAACTCTCTAGAAACTATGTAGAGAGTAAAATAATAATTGTTATAATAATGTCTCACTAATTATTTAGCACAGAGAGGCATGAACCATCCTTTTCTTAGAAAATGTTATTTCAAATAAACATCACAGTTGAGTGCTGATGTCTTGGTGACCTCTCCATAAGAAAGGGCACATACACAACCAATGATATAATTCCCACTGAATCGAGGTCTCCATAAGGCCTCCTCTCTACCGTTTCTTTCTTATGTTCGACAGCTTGAAGTTTCACAGAGTATTTCATCACGAGAAAGGTAAGCTTCTAACTCCATCCTCTCAGGCTGAGTGTGTGATCATAGCAAGTTAACACTGTCAATCATTAATATTAAAATTTCTCTCAGTTGTTTCCAATTGTAACCAAGGACTATATTAACATATTTTACATATGAATGAAGAATATTGTTTTTTATTTAGTCCCACAGGTGAGTTCAAGACAGTAATGTTCATTAACTTTATTTTACTGTGTTTTAAAATGTCTTCATAATTAGGCCACAGTATATTAACGTCACTTATTTCTAACACACCAACAAAATTTTCTGTTGCTAAAGTGGGTCTATAGATCTTAAGCTTTTATATCCAAACCTAATTTGGGAAGTATTTAAGTTGTATACATGACAGAAATAAGAAACAATATATTATTTTGAAAGTTACCAATACTGCCCTGAAGGTAACTTAAACCCATTATTATAAGAAACTTGTCAACATACAGAAAACCAAATTGGAAGACTTCTGGCTATGTGACAGGTATATTCTCTGGAGAAAAGATACCAAAAAATTTTAAATAATCAAATATGGCAAAAATAACAGATCCTCTCATACCATTGGGTCAAATGTTTCCTCAGTGAATTATCACCCAGCCAGCCTTGCACTGCTGTTCTCTTTGTCTGAGGAATTCAGTTATTATAAGTCTCTCTTCATTGCAGGCCACTATGCAGCTGTGAAAAAAAAAATTGGCATCATGCTTATTCTTCAAGTCATCAGTTCTGAACGTTTCTGAAAAATTTCACCATAAGGAATCTTAGGCCAGAAGGAAGCAAAAAGAGTTGTTTTTTGTTTTTTGTTTTTTTTTAAATCACACAGACCATAGTAGAGTCTGTGGTAAATTATATAGGCTACCCACAAAAATAGCTTCTGGAAACCTCTTCCCCAGACAAACTGCCAAAATAGTCTCCCTCCTTTGTTTCCACCATGGGGAACTCCTTTCTGTTAGGAGTGCTTCCCAGTCTCTGCTGGAGTAGTAGGGAGCCATGGAAACAGCAAGGATTCGGGAATCAGAGTATGAGTTTGAGTCACGGAGCTGAGAAGTATTAACATGAGGCCATAGGAAAGGTTAATAGCCACTCTACAACTACCGTGAGGATCACACTGCCAACTTTGCAGAACCCTGGACACAAAATAGGTTAAAAATCAACAGAAATTGTTGTTACTGTTATTATTACCATGGATTGGGACTGTTTCATTGCTATACTTTAGTATTCTTCAGAACCAAGCCATCTAGGTTTTGCTCTAATTACCCAGAAGTGAGTCTATTAATCTGCACCGTGGCACATGGCGGCCCCCAGTCATCCTTCCAGGACAAGAACAGTGTCTCTAATACCTGCATAATGCTGGCTAGAGGACAACGATGCTTCCACAGAGATCAGCAGGATACTAAAATTTTCCAATGAGAACTTGTAGGAAACAGTTCTTCTCTGGGCTCATAGACCACTTGTGTCTCTCAATGGGGGAGGAAATAAAACTTCCACAAGTTAAAGTGTATTAATTTTATCAGTTTGAAGTCCTTGATTATACTCCCCATTTACTTAAAACTTTGTAGGTGGTCTTCAGTTTTTAACTCAAATTACATGTTATCTATTTAAAAGATAAATCTTTGAGATCAAGGTAGACTCCTGCAAGAAGTGTTTATAGAACTCATAATGTGTCAAGCACAAAGAATAAGCAATACAAGCGATGAGACTTCGCAAATTCAACAGCACGTGAAAATAATATAGTAGCCAATACTTCTACTTCAGGGTGGGAAGAAGAGAAAAAGAGTCTATTTAATGTATTTCAAAGGTTGTCCCATGCAATCTGTGGTTTTGTCCAGTTGGAGGCAGAGTGAATTTGTGGGGAAATATAGCGTTTCTTACAAGGAGGCTTTAATAGTATTTCTGTCACGCTCGTATTTATATTACTAATAGGAAGGGAACACAAATATGGAGCAGTCACCTTAGAAACAAGAGTGCTATGGTCTTGCACAAACACACAAATCATCTTGCCGAGCTCACAGGAGAAAAGTAAAGCCTCTTCTAGACATCAATTGATGACAACTGATATCTATGGACAAAATGTTTGAGGAGGTGCATAAGCAAATATGAAACTCGGCAGGAAAGTTCCTGAAGGTACAACCTGATATGATATTTTTAACCTGGAAGAACAGTTGTGGGGACATATTAAACAAGGTAGACGCAGAAGAGGATTCACAAGGGCCAGAAGTGATTCTTTACACACAAGGTTGGGAAATGGGCCGACACGGCACAAATACTGACACCCAACACATGTAGATAGTTCATGTAGTAAACTGTGCACATAGCGAATTATAAATTGGTGTGAGGAATAAACTGTAGGTCATTCTCATTAAGGGGATGGGCACAATCATCTTAAACAAATTTTTCATTAAGAACTAAAAAAGTTCCTCCAAAAGTAATTAAAATATCAGCAGTAGAACTGAATGACTTCTCCCTGTGCTTTGCCATCAAAAGTCTGGTGCCCAGAGTGGACAAAGGCACAAGAAGCAGATCCCTTGCAGAATTCTGTCTGCACAGGACTGAGTTTCATCTGGGTACACTGCATTCCTCTAATATTTAGCCAAGATAATTAAGGTCAACACCAAAAACAAAACAAAACAAAACAAAACCCAAAACAAACCCAGAACCATAGGAAATCTTTGTAATGACTGCACAATGAGAACATAGAGATGAAATAATATGAGTTAATCTTAAAACTATTTGGTTCACTTATTCTGGATTCCTGGGTCCAATATTGCACATACACGCTCCTCTTCTACACTTCCATTTCCTTTCCCCTTTTCTGACAATCTCCTGCAGCTCCAGTGTTATTGTACGCTATAAAAAATATTTTACTCAGGCAATTGCAGTGCTTTTTAACTTTCCAGCTCAGTAGGGAGAAATATGGAGGTGTTTAATTCTCCAGTTTTATATTTTTTTTTCATGGGAAATGAAAGTCAAAATCTGAAAAGTAGCAACTTGCAGTAAAACATTATTTTTCTCCTTTTCCCAGTATGTCTAAATGGTATCAAGCTCAAATACGTTATTACAGATAATCCTAGCTTATTTAGATGTCCAATTTCTCAATAAAACATGCAGGAAAAGTCAGTATCTTTGCAAATGTGATTCCAAATTTTGCCCTCAGATAGTCTAGCTAAATTTCCACTCACTTCAGTGTGAGTTATAAAAAGTACATCTGAGGGAAGAATTTGGCCCAGGAAACTTAAAATGATTGTAGGGTAAGTAAAATATTTCTTAGGCTTATGATTATATAGTAGCTGTGCAACTTCCAAAAGGAAGACATTAAAAATCCATAATACAGCAAATTTAACTTAAAATATAGCAAATTTATACTAACTACATAGCATAATATAATTAAAGCAATTTAATTTAAAATATAGCATAATATAGCAAATTTAATTAATAAGTTGTTGGATGGCTCAGTTGCTTAAGCATCTGACTCTTGATCTCAGCTCAGGTCTCAATCTCAGGGTCGTGAATTCAAGTCCTGCGCTGGGCTCCATGCTGGGTATGCAGCCTACTTAAAAAAAAATTGTTAATTTAACTAGCTTTGAAGAGTTTTAACTTATTTTAAAGAATACACTGAATAAAGAGTACTTTATTCATCCATTTAAAAAATATTTATTCATACCAACATCACTTCTTTCAAAGGACAACTATTTCCTATCTCAATAATATTCAATATGACAATTACCTCTAATGTAAAATCCGAAAAATTTCTAAGTATTGACTATATTAAGAAAGAACCTCTTTGATCCATGTAATATATTTAGTTGCAATCATAGGAGTCAAACACTCATTCTAGGAAGAATAGACAGTGACAAATAGTAAATAGCTAAAATAACTAAATAACCAAAACAAACTGGCTTTATTTATTTTGTTTGTTTTAAACCTTTGTGACACGACCTCAATATGTTTAATCACTCTGATCTTCCTACTCTAGAAACAGTTCTGCCAGTGTCTGTTCTTGAAATACTGACTCCCTGATGAACAGATAGATGCCTTAGACCTAGATTCATTTCATTCTTGTCTTGCCTCTTCCCATAGGACTGGCTCTATCTACGGCCTAGACCCTCAAAGCCCTACATTCGATTTTGCTACTCTAGCTTTTCTTTGCTTGAATGCATTATAGACATCATTGCTAGACTGATTCCTTAAATATTACCTTGACATTCTCTTTCTTGAATAACTTGAATAGTTCCACACACCAACCGGATAGTCCAAAAATCCTATCCTGCAGTCAGAAGGCTGTTCACAACCTGTTCCATCTCCCCCTTCCAACCTGAACTACTACTACTCCTTTAGACCCCTCATTCAATCATATTCACTTATTGTCTCTTTCTTCAAACTTTATCACACCTGGCTCAATGCTGTGCTTACCTTTTTTCCATCGCCTGAGACGTCCTTTTCATTACTAAGTTCTTGTTTAACTTCTACCATCCTTCCCGGTCCAATTTATGTTTCATCTTTTCCATCAAACTATCTCCGAGCCCCCAAATTGGAAGCGATCTCTCCTGCTTTTATGGAGCCATATTTTTGTTGTCTGTTCATTAATTTGGCACTTAAAAATAACTATCTTATATTGTTAGGTGTGTGTGTTGGGGGGGTCTTTCTCATATCTACCTACTCAGATTTTAAGGTCTTCGAAGGAGGATGTTGTGTCTTACATTTTATATCCTTATTTTTCTAGCATCCCACTTTAAAAGTAGTGCCGGAGCGCAGCGTGATCACGTCGTACATGCCATGCCTCTAAGGGCTTCGGTCAGAGCGCAGTCGGTGACAATGTCTCCCTCCGAGGCTGAGCAGTGCGCAGCTTGCGTGCTATATATAAACAGCAACTGGCTGGCATAGAGCATAAACTTAATATTTGCACGTTTTCTACCTCTCTTGTGTCATTTCTTTAATTCTTTATAACAAAAGTTTCTCAAGCGTTGATGGGACTCCTTTGACTTCTTACTCTTGAGGAGTAGCAGAATACGCCACCTCAAAATACGCGTTTCAGGCGTAAAGGATTATTTTAAGCTGATTATTTTCGAGAAACAGCAGACCCAGGAGAAGCTCTGAAAATAGAGGAGAAGTTATCCTCTGCAGGAGAAATTTACATTTATAGAGGAAATCTTCATTTGTAAGATGTCTCCCTTTAGGTGCCAGGAGGACAAGGGTGATTTTAAATCACAAGAAGCTTATTTATGGAGAAGCAGTGACTAAAATCCACATAAGGAACCTTACTCTTTAACATTTTCCTGCTAACTTCCCATAACTGGCTTCATCCCACTTCCCTCAACATCTTCTGTCTTTGCCTGAAGATGGTATTTAAGATGGTGGCTTGGAAAAAAACTAAAAATAAATAAAAATTAAAATAAATTTTTAAAAAAGATGAGATATGTATGTTAATAAACCAGTTTGTTTTTCTTTAATTAATCTGTGTTTTATTACTGGGAGTCTCGGGCAAGAGCCCAGATATTATTTTTCCTCCCCTACAACTCTGGTGACAAGGAAGGGACACATTGCAACACCCCACTTGGTCCAAAGCCTGCAGATAGTATTAAAAAATAAACTGAAACATACTAAAATTATTAAGACTTCATTTGGGCAAAAATCGATTCAAATCGGGCAGCCTCGCATGGGAAATGGTGAGCAGCTCTTCAATGATAGGAGGTGGAGAGAAACTTCTCATAGAGAAAAGGTGGACACAAAGTAAGGAAATCACTGAGTGGCAATAGCTTAAAACCCATTTGGCTGCTAACGATTGATTGTCCTAGGTGTTTCGATTTCATAAGCTTGAGACATTTACAGACTTAGATTTTGGTTTGCTTATGTAGGCCACCACAGCTTTGGAACCACCTCAGTGTAATGGTCTCCTTGTTTAACTAGTTTAACAATGGGATCCTGGGAAACCAGCAGAAGCCCGTGAAGGATAAGAATTCTTACCAAAGTCAGCTCTTGGAGATCACTATCTGTAGGGTGCAGTCCACAGAGAAGGGTTACATTTCATTTTGACCTTTCTTTTTTGAATTCAAATTAGCAGGAGAAAAACATTTGTAAGAATTAGTTCTGTGAATTGTGACTCTTCTGAATTTGGTTTTGGGGTACCTAGTGGTTATCGCTCCTTTCCTCCCAGAGATGGCTATTGTTTTCCTGTTTGTCCAGATTTGTGTCCTACCAACTGCTAACAGTTCAGAAATTGTCTTGCTTTCTTCTGGTTGTCCCTGAGAGTGGCTCTGGGTCGAGGGAGGACTGTATCTTTTGTAACTTCTTTGGGAATGTCTCTTGCATCCATGGTTAAATCATAAAAAGATGATTGGTTTTGATTTTGAGTCACCTGTAGGTATACTTTTGTTTTAAAAGATAAAGGGAAAAAGAACTTTTAAAAGGGGGTCAGTGCTAATCAGGAATATTTATTGTTTGTCCCGACTGAAACTTGATAATAAGATATTTGAAAGGATTTTTTATAAGAAGCTCTACAATTAGAAGTTGGCCTAAGTGGAAATTGATATTCAGAGCCTGGTAGGAAATTTTGGGGAAGTAGGAAGCGGGCTTCTCTTGTAAGCTGAAATGGAACTATATACCCAGAAGGAAAGAAAACAGTCTGAAGTTTTTGTGGAATGATTTCTTAAAATATTTCAAAGACACGCAATTCTAAATCTAAAACATAAGACTCTTTTGATTTCCATCTTAGTTGGAAATCTTCAGCCTTACAAAAGAAGGAAATTAAGAAAATGTAGTTGAGTGGATGAGTCAGCCCCTTGATATTATTCAGACTGCAGATATTGTAAAAGAACAGGACCCTGGAAACAGAACTGTCTGGCATGTAAGAAAGAAGGAAAATTTACATAGTAATTACCCAGACCTCAGATAAGAGGCTAATATGCCCAAAACTCCTTCTTGGAGGAAACAACATCCTTTCTCTGTGCCTTTGAGATAAATTTTTTACTGTCTTCTCTAGGACCTGAGAACCATCTCTAGGAAATGCAAACGTTAGGGAGATGGTTCACATCAGAAGGAAAAAAAGAGGGAAGTGCTATTTGGAAACTAGATAAATGGAAAATCATAGTCTCCACAAATATTAGTAAAAAGCTTTAGCCATCTGAGCAGGTAATTTCAACTTAATTCATTTGCCAGAAACACAATTTGGATCCAATTGTTCTTTATTTATAAACTAGTGGTTTTTTTTTTATTATTGTACCTGTCTGATGACTAAAACTTTTAAATGGAAGCTGTAAGATCTCCTCCCTTATATGACCATTATAAAAAGCATAAGGTTGAGTCAAGAGAGTTGATTTTGTCAGTAGCTAACAGGATGATCTTGTAAATGCCACAAAATCTCACATCTAAAGGGCCCACTGAGAACCTGCAAACCATCATAGTTAAATTCAGAAGGAAATGAATGAAGAAATAATACTAAAAAAGGAACGGAACACAAGGCTCAGGAAGGAATGAGAATCAGATTCTCATGAGTCCTCTCATTAGCAATATCACACACAGCAAAGCAACGATCAAACTCTTAAAACACATAACTGATGAAGGAAAGGAGAACTGAACCTAGAATTTATAACCAACCAAGTTACGATTCAAACCTAAAAGCAAATAATGACATTTTCAGATATAGATGGATTCACAACATTGATTGCCCCCAAAACTGAAAGACTCTGAAAGATGTGATCCAGCAAGAAAAGAAATAAAAGTAAGTTGAGGCAATAATATAATGAACAGTGATTAACAAAAATAAGTAAATTTACATCATTATGGATTGCAAAACTTCAAAAATCAGTTAAAATATCAACCTAAACCTATAATTCTAGACATTGTTGACATGGCAAAGAAGATATATATATATATGCTGAGGATGCAGAAGAAAGCAGAACTGAGTAAAAGCATGTTAAGGTTTGGACCTAAGTTTGGTTGATTGGCTCTAGATATTGTCAGAGAAAAAGTTAGGAATATGTGTTAAAATTTTCAAGATTTTTTGAAGAAGTAGAGAAAGTAAAAAAAAAAGAATAATAAAGAGAAAACACAAAATAAGAAGAAAAAATCAAAACATAGACGTAAGTACCATCAATATAAATGGGTTTAAAATAATCTGTAAGATGTGGAAGCAATGCAGATGTCCAAAAGATGTTGTTTAAACAAACTGTGGTATAAACATACAATGGAATACCATTTGGTCTTAAAAAAAAGAAGGAAATTCTGACAACTGCTACATGGATGAACCTTGAGGACATTATGCTAAATGAAATAAGCCAGTCACAGGAAGACAGATACTATATGATTCTACTCATATGACCTATCTAGAATAGTTGAATTCTAGAAACGGAAGGTGGTTGCCAGGGACTAGGGGGAGGGAGAAATGGGGAGTTGTTTTTTAATGGGTATAGGGTTTCGTTTTGCAAAATTAAAAAATTCAACAGATTTGTTGTACAACAGTGTAAATATTCTTAACATTACTGGACTTATCAACAATTAGGATGATAAACTTTATGTGTTTTTATCACAATTAATTTTTTTAATTATTAAAAAGAAGGAAAAAACTACAAGATAGAGTCACTGATTGGACTCAAAAAATAAAAGCCAAAGCATAGCCCTCTACAGCACAGCTTCCCAGAATCCCTCTTGCAAGGACACACAAGCTAAATTGACTAGAATGTATACTAATTAAAAAAAAACAAACTGAAATTATGTCACAAAGACTGAATATAATGAACAGAACAATACAATTAAAAATGAGTAATAATCAAATACTTAGAACTTGCCAACAAGAAAGAAAGCCCTACAAAACAAAAACCCACAGGGTATAAACAACGTAGTACTTAATTGAAAAGATATACAGCTTTGATTATTTAAAAAATAAGAAGTATTAAAAATAAATGAACTATATCTTTTAATCAAAAAACAATGGAGTGGAAAAAGCAAAACAAACCCAAAGAAAGTGGGAGGGCAGATACAACAATGGTAAGAGAATAAATTAATAAAACAGAAAACAACAAAAGAATAAATAAATTGATTAAAACAAAAAGTGGTATTTGAAAAAAACTAATAAAAAAGACAAATTAAGGGCAATTATAATCAAGAAAGATGTGAGGATGCAACTAATAACAATTGGGCCATAAAAGGGACCCTTAGTGATTCAAAGAGTTTTATAAAATTACCAGATTTCAGTTACTACCATCAGTAATCTTGCACCAGCGAATTCTGACATCCTCTACGTGAATCAGATCATTTTTCTAGAAATATACGAATCACCCAAACTGGAAGTAATAGAAAACCCGATAGAACAACAATAACAGAAGCTCAGTAGATAATTTACAAAAGGCACCTGGCTCAAGACAAATTTAAGATCAGGGAGCCCACAATCCTCCTTTTATATGAACAGATCCATAATTTGGAAAAATATTAAGTCTAGTCATCTAATCTCACAGCCTATAATATTCTGAATTAAAAAGTGGACAAATAATACCACAAGAAAAGAATAGTTCTATTTCACTTTTGAACATGAATTAAAAATGCCTTAATGATATGTTAATATATTAGCAAATACCTAGCAACATGCCAGATTTAAAGTAGGCTGCAAGATGATTCAATATTGGAAAACCTATTATTTTAATTCCCTATATTAACATGTTAACAGAAAAATAATTTAACAATTGCCCCGAAGTTTTCAAATAAAAGCTAACGTCTATTAATCTTTTTTTTTTTTTTAAGATTTTATTTCTTTGTCAGAGAGAGAGAGAGAGCACAAGCAGGGGGAGCAGCAGAGGGAGAGGGAGAAGCTGACTCCCCACTGAGCAGAGCCCAATGCGGGACTTGATCCCAGGAGCCCAGGATCATGACCTGAACCGAAGGCAGCCACTTAACTGACTGAGCCACCCAGGTATCCCATCTATTAATCCTTAAAAAGAAAATTATTAGCAAATTGGAACTCAAAAGAAATCTCCAGAATCTGAAAATGGATATAAACCAGAAATTAGGAGCAAATATCATACCTGCGAAGAAACATTAAGAGGTCATTAAGAGGTCAATGTTGAAGTCGGCCTGTCTGAATTTGAACCCAACAGACCCACTTCCGAGCTGTTGGATTTATATTTCTGGCATCAGGGAGGGGAAAAAATGGATGTGATCATCTTCCTTACTCCCCTTTTCTTCCTCTGGTTGAATAGCCCTCTTCTCTCCCCACCCCCCTCTAAATTCTCATAATAGCCTCTTTGCATATAGCAAATGAGGAGAAGAGGGAGCAGAAATTCGGTCCATGTGTCTGTGCTCTGATTTGTCTGCTTTGAGGTTGATTTTCTTAAGGACATTCTTCTTTACCTGAGTTGCCACTGTCGCAGACGACCCCCTCCCTCCTGAGGGGCAACTTTACTCCCTGCAGCACTCACATGGGGTTCCCCTGCCAATAGAGATCTCCAGGTTGGGTGTACAACAGCTCAGCTGAGGTTCCAGTTGGCAAGTCCCATGGCCTCAATTTCCCTTTGTTACTCTCCATGCTCTTCTAGGTGAAGCCACAGGGAACCCTTGGAGTCCACTTCCAGATACTCTAAGGCTCACAAGGAAATAGGGTGTTAGTGTGGTTTTTCCAGAATGTAACTTTGGACTCTCACAGACTACAATCTGTTCCCTTCGTGACCAGCAAGGATGAGTTACTACTATAGCTATCCCCTTTTCAGAAATCTTCAGACAAGAATCTGGCTCTAGTCTTTATGTTTAAGCACACCCTTAAATTTCTATAGACATACATCTCTTTCACCACCCCCAACCTTTAGGAATGAGAACAAAATAGTGTACTTGTAAGCATATTGAACGCTTTCCAGCAAGTATCTTTTGTTTCCAAATTCCCTGTTTCTCTCATTGGTAAAAACTGTCAAAACAGGTTAATCTTACTGGCACCTGGGGTCAGACTGGGTATCTTCTGCCAAGGACCTCTTTGAACTCGACCTCAGAGAAATTAGTAACTTTTTTCTCCATAGAGATCTGTCTCCGCTGTTAGCCTTACACTATTTGGAAACCTTGAGACAGGACAGATTTCAATCATCTAACATAACTATGCATAAACATGGAAACTTTAAAATTACAAGAGGAAAAAACAGAAGAATATCTCCATGACTATGGAGTGGAGAAAACTTCTGAAGAGTATTTTTTTAATGTAAAACATTGAAACAATGGAACACATCAAAATGTAAAACTTCTGACCCAATCAAGAAACCATTATAATGTGCAAAGACAAACTGTGGGCTAAGAAAAATATTTGCAATATAGGCAACACAACATACTGGCAGAAAAAGACAAATACCTAAAAGAAAAGTGGGCAAAAATGAAAAAGTAAATAAAAGTAAAAATGTAAATGGCCATTGAAAAGATGGCAAACTGCTGTAGTCCTCAGGGAAAGACAAATTGAAGCCACAGTGAGATCACATTTTAAGTCCCACCAGTGAGGCAAAAACTCTAAAGGCTGAACAAGGACCCCAAAGTTGGCAAGGTGTGGGGAAATGGGTGCTCTCACACTGTACAAAGATAAAGTGTGAGATCCACTTTGGGGAGAAATTGAGTAGTATGTGTTAAACCTAAATATGCACATACTCTTTTACTCAGCAGTTCTACTTATAAGGAAGTTCCCACTCTAACAGAAACACTAGCCCATATGCTCAGGGAGAATTGTAAAAGAATGTTGTCACAATATTCACTGTAATTGCAAACATAAATTCAAATATGATATAGTCACAGATAGAGCTGTTAACAATGAATCAGCTAGATCTGTGTGTCTCAAGATGGGTGGGTCTCAAATACATAATGTTGAACAACAAAAGCAACCTGTATAATTTTTTGCACAGTATTATTTACATAAAAATAACAGAATATACTAAACTATGCTATACATTTTTACGGATACTTATATGTTAGTAAAAGATACTGAAGTTCTGAACAACACACATTATAATACATAAAATGGCCTGTCTCAGTGGAGGGAAAGGGGAGACTGGGATCAGAGGTGGTTTTTAAAGGTATTTTAGCTTTAAACACAGTGTTCTAGTTTTTTTACAAAGAGAATGGATCTTTGTAGTACTCATTTAATTTTAAAAAATAAAAATGAAGTTAAAAGGAGAATGGACTTTGGAGCCTGAAAGATTATGCTTTAGTTTCCAGGTCCACGTGGAAAAATTATCTGTCTAAAAATCAGTTTCCTTTTTTACTAAAAGGGGATACTACTATATATAGATACATATATAAAGTATATAGAGATATATGTATATATATGGAGAGAATTTTGGATGATTTAACGTTTATAACACACAGAGCACTATGTTTATAGTGGGTACTCAAAAAATGCCAATTTTCTTTCCATTAAATGACAACAGAGCATGCACAATGGTGCTTAAAGTCTTTTGTAAGGGTACACCTAATTTGTGGACTCACAGTCTATATTTAATCTATCTGAAAAACACTTGACCAAGGGGATGGGAGAGAACTCAAGGCCTAAATTCAGACATGATTCATTAACCTGTATACAGCCTTGACTTCTCTTTAAAACTCATTTGACAGCTTTGAAACACTTTATTTTCCCCAAGGGAACTAAAACATTATTACACTAATTACCTTAGAAAATGAGGGAAAAGAACCAAAGGTCTTTAAAAAAACATTTTTTTTGCCTCTTTGACAAATATTTCTAGGCACAGTAAAATTAAATATCCCATTGTAAAAAGATAAAGTGCCCCCAAATGGGATATTACTTTCTGAATAATCCTGTGGATATTCCCAGTTTGAGCACCAAACCGTAACTCACTCTTAGAGGTTTGTTAGAATCGTAAACTGTCAGAGTACAGTTTTATGAAGGACAGAAGGACCTCAGATTGAACTTGCCCAATTAAACAGATTAAATTTTAGCTGTGAATTCAGGCCAGGGCCATGCATTATTGTTTTACTATAGAATAAACATAAATTTACCAATGCAGTGAAGCTTGCAGCTGATGAAATTCTTTTTCCCAATTTTCCCAATGGAAACGTTTATTTATTTAACTTCGTTTATAAAGTTAAAAAGGAATCTAATGCACCTAACATAGAAAAATGAAGAAAGTAAACATCTGTAACTCAGAAATAAACATTTGGGACTAAATGGATTCTTAGTTATTTGTGACCTATTTTAATTTGAATTAGATGCAAGCACAGAGGTGCATAATTCTGCAGAGCAATAAAATCTACCTTTAAAATACAATGTACCAGTGCCTAAGTAGCAATGGAGATAATATGTCTAAAAAATATTTGGCCTTAAGAACTGCATGTCCAAATGCGATTACTGATGCAAGATTAAAAAAAAAAAAAACTGGTTTAAGTCAACCCATATATTTTCTTTTAAAAAAGGATAATAATCTGAAAACAATGAGAATAAATTGATATTTGTAAAATCTTTGACCATTTGGGGTCAGAGGGAGGAGGGGGGAGAGAGATGTTACTTATCAAGATTAAGCATTATTGTATCACCTTGAGTTTGCTTTGTCCTTGATACAAAAATTAGTCATTTGCCTAACACAACAACCTAAGTATCATAAAGTCACACCTCACCTTGTGACAACCTATACAAATATGAAAAAATAAGGTACCATCTTTCTGCAGTAACTGCCACATGAGCTAAATGACTTGTAAGGAACGTTTGCAAGAATGGTACACTAAATATAAAATTTGTCCATCGACATTGCAAGAATTCTTAATGCATGTGTAATAAAAATGGCTATTGATGAGTATTTGCACAACATAAAATTTCTTTTAATACTTTTCCCCTCAGAGATGTACAGGGATAAATAGATTTAATCCCCCTCAAGAAACACTTCCACCTCTTGGGAATAGTGCAAGTTACAAACGTTCTATCTCAAAAAACATATGGCCTTAAGAGCTATGGTTCACTTTCTTGTGGGGGATTTTCATGGCATTCTAATGCCCAGAGAAGCATGAGATTAGCTAGAATAGGCTGACACTTTTTGAACAAACGTGTAATAATTTGGGGCTTCACCTGGGGGTCCCTCTCTTGTGCCTATACATATAAAGCACACATGCATTTACTCAAATGACCAGGTTTGAGAAATCAAAAGCAGGAAGAAAATTATAGTAGTTTCCAGATGCTGTTATAATCAGATCTGAATTACCCATCGGCAAGTACCTCCTGCCAGGGAGAAGAGTAATGAATCCTGACAGATGGGACACCTGGGCCCCAAATCAAAGCAAATTCCCTCACCCAGCAAGGCCTAATGCCGCTATCCACACAGAATGGCCTTCCTTCCCCATGCTGACTCTTGGCAACGTGGCCTCTGCGACCTTTCCAGCTTTATTTGCTACTAAACCTCCACAGGAACCTTCGTTTTAATTTTTTTTTTAATTCCAGCAATAAAACTGATCCCTCACTTTGTCCAAACACACCCACTGCATTAGTGCTACACCTGGGGTGCACCTACTCGCTTTAACTGAAATTTCTCCTTTCACCACCCAGCCTTCCAATTTGCTTATCCTTCAAGCCTAAAAATTAAAACAAAACACAGACAGAACCACAGACACATACACACACATATACCCCTTACCTCGTCTTTGCTACCTTCCTTGATCGTCTCAGAAAAATGATGTTTGTGTAATCTGAACATCAGATGCATTCGTCCATATGGTCCCTTTTACTTGCAGCCTTTTTGAACTTTGGTTATAGATCCTTTCTCTCCAAGCATAGCAAGCAATTGCGAGACCAGGAGGACCAGGAATGAAGACCTTATGGAAAGGGCCTGTCTTATTCCCATCCTAGGAGCTACAGAGTTCTCTCTATAACTCAGTTTCTTCAGTTGCAGAACAAGGTAATTGGGCCCATTAATCTCTAAGATACCTCTGAATTCTAAAAACTGATACCTGAATCTGTAAGTTTTTATTTCTTGATTTTATATTCTTCATTCATTGTTTTAGTTCACCAGGGCTGTCGTAACAATGTACCACAATTTTCTGCTACCCTTGCCTTCCATCACTTAAGTATAATTGACAGTTGGTCGTAATCTCCTGACTCAAAAGAATGTCATGAAAACAATATAAGAAGAAAGATTTTAAAGCACATTGGGGGCTATTTATCAAGCCCTACCAATAAATAGGAGCTAAACTATTCACATTTCAAAAACATATTGGCCCTTTCAGACCATAATGTGGATGTAACATGGACTCGTTATATGGATCCTGATATTAAGCCTAACCCTAACGATACTTAATAACAAAATCCTTTTGAAAATCTGATCCTCTATGAAAAACAAGTGTCAAGTTATTGCATTTCTTTTTCCAAGTTGATTGCCCCCTTTTAATCTCTTGGAATTTGTAAAATGCAATATCTTTTGGAGCTAATCTGGTGATGAAGATTGGAAAGTGGATTTAAAACAAATATGAAGTACATTTCTCATGTAATAAGCGTAACATTGATGGATTTTTAATAAACTTATTGTCAGAATACTATGGTTTCTGTCTTTCATCTCCTTCCTAAATCATTCAAGCCCATCTCAGATCATGGATTTAATAAATCCACATTAAGTTCTAAACCTAGAGAAACCTAGCCAAGACGCCTACTGGTGTCTGCCAGTGTTCCTACAGCCCTCAACCTTTGTATCAACGCAGGCAAATTCTAATGTCAAATTCAGGAAGTGGTGTGAAACTTTTACTGAAGCCTACACAGATTGCCAGTGTTTCCTAGGGGGAAAAAGTCTACATTCTGAATCAAATAGTCCAATTCTGAAAATGAATTTCCCTAGGAATTCTGAGGTGCCAGAGAGACTAGATGAGACCAGTAAGAGAGGTGGCTGGGCTCCCCAAGTATGGAGACCCTGACGGTCTAACTAACCTCTGTCTCAGGACAGCTCTTCTCTTGAATCCTGCCCTTCATCACACATCCCACCCCATCTCCCACCCTACTCTTCACTTTCCTACAGAAAACTAAGAGGTGCTTTCTTGCCATACTCCACACAAGTAAAGTTCTGTCCTCTCAGCTGGTTGGCCAAAGTTCCAGTATTCCTTCAGGCTATCTTTGTTAAATCGTTCACCCTGGATTCAAAGACATTCATAAAAAATAAAAGACATACTCTCACATGCATAAATATATAACTCGGCATTTCAATTTTACTAACCAAATAAATATGTATTGATCTTTTAAAATGGCATAAAAGTCACTCATTACTTGAAGTACTAAAAATGTAAAAAAGCATAGGCTTTTGGGGCACCTGGGTGGCTCAGTCGGTTAAGTGTCTGCCTTCAGCTCAGGTTGTGATCCAAGGGTCCTGGGATCCAAGGGTCCCCATGTCAAGCCCATATCGAGCCCGTTGTCAGGCTCCTTGCTCGGCAGGGAGTCTGCTTCTCCCTCTCCCTCTGCAGCTCCCCCTGCTTGTGCTCTCTCTTTCTCTCTCTGTCAAATAAATAAATAAAATCTTAAAAAAAAAAGCATAGCCTTTTATTCAAATTGCTGAATTTCCAATAAATGTATTTTAATATTAAATTATAAAAATCACAGGATCCATGAAACGTATCAACTAGACTTTTAAAGATCATTGTCCAAATCTATTTTCAAGTTGTTAATTAATGATATAATTAGCTTACTGAAGACAATTTTAAGGTTGGTTTTCTTTACTAATTAAAACCTTGCAAAATATGTAATGTGTAACAACTTTAAAATTCACTTCCATTCTGCATTCGTAAAGAGAGAACTTGAAAGTGATCACCAATTCTATTAATTACAAGTAAAGCTACCCATAATTTTTCTTGCTTTCTCTTCTACTCATCTTCAGACTTTTTTTTTCTTTTTACTAAAAGTGGTAAAACACAAAACAGTAACCTCCCCCTCTGGAAGAACACAAGAGTCAACTATTTCTTACTATTCAACTACAGAAATTGCTCATCCTTAAATGAAGTGGTACACTGTAGAAAGTAATTGTTTATAGATATATGTTTGCGTGGTAGTGCACAAAAGCAGTGACTAAAGTTTTTGTTATGTTTGATTCTACAGTGAGCAAATATAAAAGGTCTTTTTTTAGAAGTAAATTATTCATTAGGTTAGGTCATTTAAACCAGATTTACACAAGATTTTATCACTTTAAAACTAAAGTCTTCCTCATTTTCCTTCCAGGCAAAAGGAAGCAATTTTAGTAAATATAGGGCTTAATGGGTGTCCATCTAAACATCTGCCCCAAGGGCTCTCCTTGTGGCTCACATCACAGTGTACCATTCTAGGTTATTTACCCTAGGAAGCACAGGTCTTCTAGAACTGTACATTGCTTTCATACTCAGTGATATTCAACACACTGCCCAGAACCTGAGGAAAACACAGCTTCCACATGTTCAAGTATAAGAATTTTGTGGAAAATTAATTGCAAAGGTGAACTCATCTGTTATATCAACATTTTTATTCAATAAATGGTAAGTACTCATTCATTCCATCCTTCTTCAATTAAACTATTACAAACAGTAACTATAAATATTAAATATTAACAACTTCAAAAGATTCATACATTAATATGATAGGAGGCATAGCCCTTCTGTAATTGGTTCTAAACAACACCCACTTGCCATTTCTTCTCTTGTTTTCCTCAAATCCATCTTCTCATGGTCATGTAAGTCTTTTCTTCTTGTCCTTGCTCATTTAAATCCATCCATCTGGAACCTTGAAGTTTCCTTGATTCATCAGACCACATCCCCTTCTTTACACACAAGTTGTTTTAATATTAGAACAGTTGCTGAGATGTGGACATTGTATCACTATTGTAGTTCTACTATAGATTTCCATGAACCAATAACATTTTGATTATAAGTATTTTATATTTACATGGATGTTGCACAATTTTTCATAAATAAAGGAAATTATAGAGGTCTCTGAGAAACAGCGTACTCTAACGGAAAATTTGCTTCTTTAATTAGTTTTTGACCCTGCTGTCTACTAAGCTAGCAGCTGGCTTATTGGTGCAATATATTTATGTATGATATCTATTAACATTTAAGAACATTAACAAAGCCCCCCCCAACTAATCTCATTTAAATACTGCACTTCTATTCAGATTAAGACTCAAATATTTTTCATACACCTTCTAAAAGGAAGTTCATACCATGTTTCCTTACATAAGTTACTGTCGCATGTAAACAATTTCTCAAATGTCTCCATATATTTGAAACCCAACATCACTTTGGCTGTAATTTTAAACAATGAGAAATTTTATTTTAAAACAGATTCTTCCCTCCCTCTTCTCTAATTGGTGGCTACTTTCATGGCTGAATTTTATACTTTCTTTTTAAACTATTCAATTTCAAATTGAATTTTAGTGTCTTAGTATAATGATAGATACAATTTTATCACCTCCAGAGAGTTTAAACAAAAGAAAAATGCTCCTGCAAGAAAAAAAGTGGATGAGTAATTCATTTATCCAAAATCTTCCTTTCATCAGTTTTCCACGTGGGGACAGTCCCGTGTAAGTGTCACCCAGTGGGTATGCCCCTTCACCACCAATCACCACTTAATGCCCATCAGGAAGTAGGTCTGTGTCTGTCCCCTCCTTCCTCTCCTAGCCCCCTCCTCAGTTCTTCTTGCATCTAACGCACCTCTTTCTGCGCCTCAGGCCACAAACCCATAAATCAAGGTATTTAGGCTCAGAGTCTTTGTCACATCTGTAAGATGCCTTTTCTGACCTTCACTCTTTTAGGAATAGAAGGATGGGGGTCAAGAGGCATTGCTCAATGGTCCAAAAGAAGGCAGCACCACAGATTTCCCGGGAGTTCTACTCAACTCCTAACAATTCTTGGATGGACAAATATCTGACCTACGCTACTATCCCACCCATGATAGGTGACAAGTGTGAAAAGTTGTCACTGTCTCTGTTTTTGGTTGTAAATTGTTGATACTAACATTCTGATACTTCCCCCTTCCTGTATCTTTTACTTGTGTGTCTATGCACGATTTTTCTGTACTTAAGAAAGGTAAATGCAAAATTGTAGCACTTCAGTGCTAAATGTCTCTGAGTTACGTTTTCAGAGGAATAGCTATCTTATAGGAGGCACTCTATAAGTATAGCCAAATGAATTTTAAAAAAAGTAAAAATTTTAAAAGGACTGTCAAATTGGCTAAAATTACAGACATCTCAATAACTGTCACAATGTCCAGGAGAGGGATATAATAGTAAGAAATAACAGCAAGCATTATTCAGAAGTTGCTATTATTATAAAACTCATTTCCAGCCTAGTCCTATCTTACAAAATCTTTTCTTATTATTGATGACCAGATAGGAATTTTTGTTTATTTTGCTTGCTGTTGTATTCTTACTGCTTAGAACAATATTTGATACATAGAAGTCACTCAATAAATACTATTGAATAAATTTATGAATGAATAACAAAACAATAGCAACAAGACAGGCTAATATTTATGGAGCACTTACTAGTAAAACACTGGTTGAATTCCCACAGGGACTTTCTCATTAATCTTAACAAACGCAAGAAACTTTTAGATCACTTAGAAAAACTATCCAGATATAAAATATTGAACCAGAGCACTACCTGAATGATCCAAACACTTCTAAAGGTGTGCACATACATCTACATGGAAAATAACTTATTTTACCTAGATTTACATAATTCAATAAAGTACAAATTAGGTGTTTTGCCTAAATTATCTTGTTATTGCTTGGAGTTTCCATATTATTGTTTTACTTCGTAGTAAACTCTGATTATCAAGTAGAATGTCAAAATATTTAACCTAAATTTTCTTTATTGAGGTTGTGGTAGAAAGCATTTGAGATGATGAATGTGAAACATAGAGTGAGAGCTTAGTATATCCTAAGTGTACTAGGTGTTCAATAAATGCTAGTTATTCTTATTATTTCCTAAAATATTGTTACCCAAGGAACACTTATAACTATAAGGTAAATCAGTGGTCAAGATTTGTATTTCAATTAAGAGTATATGACTGTGATAGTGTTGTATTCTTTTCAAAATTGATTCATATTATTTACTTGAGAAAACTCTCAAGGACTTTAATCATGAGTAGCCCATCGTTTCACTCACAGTGTCCACTGCAAGTTACCCAGGGAAAGTTAGAGTGTGACTGAGTGGAACTCAATGGAGATATGGGCAATCGTTAATAACCACATGGGTAAATAAGAAACTAAAATGAAAAATGTAAAACAATTTGTATTTTCCCCTTGGAAAGCTCAGTTTTACTTAGGTTTGGATCAAAGTATGATGGCCATATGCTGATCCTTCTTTGGTAGAAGACCATTAGAAGAAGCATATGGCCTCCAAACTTGTGGTCAACCCTTTGGACAAGTGTGCTCAGGATAGATAAGGCACAATACTTAATGTTTGGCTTCAAAAGATGTTTCTTGAAGCTGAATGAAATAAAAACCCCTAGAACCTCAACTTTCTTGCCCTTTTTAGGACCTACGGCCAATGGACTACATTTAAATGAATACGTGGTAATGACACTAAGGGAATTAATAAGGTGGAGGGAAGAGTCTAAAGATTGCATCTTCGAGCCAGTGAAAGTGAGATGGGGAAGCTGAAGGGACTCCATTTTAGAAAGGCTCCATCTCTGCTGTTTTTCAGCTGGGCCCCATTTACTCATATTCCATAGTTTACCCCTGAATAAGCCAAAGGAGCTATGTTCCCACCTCAAGGGGGGAGAGAGAAAGTTAATCATTCTCTGAGTTCTATTTAAGGCTCCAAACACCTGCTATCACCTAAGAAGAGCCAGATTCCGAACATGTTCCGGGACATTAGCTTCAAACAAAACTCAGCTTCAAACAAAACTGATGCTGGCATCAATATCACTGCCTTGGGTAAATTATAAAATAATACTTACTGTTCACTGGACACTCACCTGTGATTGGACCTTAGCCTGAACTCCTGAAGGAACACGTACCCTAGACCCCTTTCCAATATACACCCCTAGCCTCAAATGATGATGAGACCCATCCTCCTTTCCTTTCCAAGTCTCCCAGGCACTCTGTCTGCTATTCTGTCTGTCACTCAGGCTATTAAATAAGCTCTGTTTTCACTTTCTCCAGCTCATATTTGATTTCTATCCTGCATGAAGCCACGACCCTCGTGGCTAGTCCTATGGGACCCTTCCGTGGGTTGTCAGACCCAGCCTGCCTGCTTCAAAAGCAAGCTTTCTCCTCTTAAACTGAGAGAGTTGATGTTAAAACCAAGGGCTCTTAATGTCCTCTCTTGCTGAATTCTATTCAGGCAACTGAGTCATTCTAACTCCTTGATTTCCCAACCGAGTTCTTAAGGAGTCTATTAGTAAATGCAAATTAGTGATTAAAGAAAACTGTGAAGAATTTCCAGAGTTCACTTCAATTTTAAATTGCTATTCAAATTTATTTGTTTATGCAAAACACATAAAAATTATTCTGAAAAAGATAATACCAAAATCTCAGAAGGTGAAGATCTTTAGTATAAATGCCAAACTGTGAAAGATGTTAGGTTATTAAAATACACATCATACTGTACTCTAATATTACCTTATGACATTTAATCTTTTACTATTATTAATATTCCTTATATAATAATGACTCTCTTTGTTAGTTAACTGACCAAAAATGTACCCCAGAGACAAAGCATTTAGTCTCAAGAACCGTAAGAAATTTTGGAATCAAACTTTCCTTCCATACTTATGTTTTCCTTTTATTTTAGCGATTGAGACATTACAGATAGAAAATCAGACAGGGAATATCTTGAAACAGAGGCAGAGACCCTTGGATATGTGTGTTTCTTTCACAACACAACAAAAAGTCCATGACTTTTAAAACAGTGTGTTCTTTCCTGACATCTAAAAGAGCAATGTAAATAACGTCTTCAGCAAATCCATGAATAATACTTCCTAGCACTGAGTTATGTTTTTACTCGCTGCTCATCAGAACGGCAAAGCAAGTAAAATCAAGAAAATTGTAAACCTGCAAGGAACTCCTGGAAGGTTTAAGATAATGTTCAAAAGAACAAAATTAGAGCCAGAACTTGCAAGACCAACCCCCGCTAAGCTTTTATAATGGGCGACACGTTTCCTTGGGTGCTGGGAAACTGCTGGGCCGGTTTTCGGCTGAGTCTTAGGGTTTGGGTCTGGAAGGTGACACCTTACTTTATAAAAATTGCCTTTGACAGCTTTTGTACTTGCACAGCAAAGCTCAGCACGGGCGCTGGGGGAGGGGAGTCCCCTCGCGACACTGGTGGGAGGGATGAGGATTAAGGCGAGGATGTGGTCTCACTGCAGGGCACTGGGCAAGGTCATATGATGTCTCCTGTACTACGTTCTGCTTCTGAAAGATCGAGCTTCACGACTCACCTTTTTTCCTTCATAGTCTGGTGTTGATAGGACCAGGACAGTTAGAGATAGAAGACCTGGAACAAATCGCATTGACATGAACTCAACGCAAACCACATGTTCACTACTGATTTCGAACTTGTGTTCCTCAAAAGAAATCAAAGACATAATCTACTTTCTTAAACAATTAAACAGGCCTTTTGTCAGTATTTAAGACTGGTGGCAGACCCCGCCACCCTCAGGGAAAATGCTACCCTTCCCCCTCCCCAACTCCATAATGTTGTTTTCTTTGCCTACACTTTTGATGATGGAAAAAACGTGTTTTTTTCTCCTCTAATATTTTTTGACTTACTATGAGCAAATGATTTATAAAAATAAAAATTGGTAACATTTGCCTCTAGAAGATATTTCAAAACCATTTGACTTTAATCAGTACTTCAATTTAGTCCATTAATTTCTTAAACCTCAGAAATTACAGGAGAATCATCACCCTCCCCCCCTCCCCATTAAGTTAAGTTTAGATTGAATTAGGTTTGGAGAATTTTATTTTTGATCAGCAGAAAACAGCTTAAGAAAGTGACATTATGCTCTCAGTTTGCTACCTCACATGGAAGAGGTTTCATTAAAATCATTTCTCAATTTTATAGTTTTTTTCCTCCATTCTATTCATATATTAAAATAACATTGCCAAGAATGTTGTCTTTCAACCCAGATTCCCTGACTACCCCTCAGACTCAAAGGTACATAAATAAATAAAATTTTATAAAGAACCAACTCTGTGGGTCCTGGAGAAAGGACACACACTGATGCTTTCGCCTGACTTTTATTGTCAAGCCTGCCTGCTTTCATTCCCCAAGCCATTTTGCCTCCATCCCAAGCTTCTACGCAATACATTATTTTAAAGTTCTGTTTTTCTTTTACCATGGGAACATAGACACTTAAGATAATTAATTACCATCATCATTATTTCTTTGACTGATACCAAAAATTACAAAGCAATTTAATACAGAGACTCGTCTTTAAAACCCTTTACAAACCTAAGCTAATTTGCCATTGTAATTTGCCAAGAATGGCTATTATCCTCTCTTTATAAAGGGGTAAACTAAAAGGTTAAGTGAAGAGCTTAAGGCTACTGAATAAGTTAATACCATTTCTGGGAGTAGATCACAGGAATGCCAGGTTCCTGCCTTTAAGCTCCAATTAGAATACCAGGTCCCTAAGAATGGCCTATTGAAAAGTCTGAATAAAGGCACATTTTACTCAAGACACTTTCTCCCCTTTAAAAATAACTAAATAAAATCTACTTCGTTCACTTCATTTTAAGTATGTTTTTCTGAATAAATGTTTACTATAGAACAGTCAGCATTTACAGAAATATATAAAAAATAAAATAATAACCGTGTAAAATTCAGAGGCAGCCAGCAGTATACTTGTGTGTAGATGTGTGTTTTCTGTACGTAAATTTACTTTCATTTCAAAGTTATGAGTATGCTTGAGTTTAGAAATTTTTTTCACTAAAATATACAGTACATACACAACATTTTCACGTCAACTTAATTTTTCCCTCAATTGAAGCAAAGGCAAAGTGTCAGTAATGAACAGAAAATAGTCACAATAGAACCAAGGATACAACTTGAGGACAACAGCAAATGTTTGCATAAGAGGTAGTCTAGAACCAAGAAAATGAAGGCTTTGAATAGTGGGCAAAAGAATTTGAGTTTGATAAGTGAAACTGTCATTTACAAACCTGAATGCCCTGATCTCTTAGAGCGTGATTTCTCCCAAAGCTCGGAAATATAAAACACGAGGGACAGCAATCATAGTGAACACTGACTGAGAGCTTCCTGTGTGTCAGGCACTCCTCCAAGAAATGCCAGGAGTGGATCCAGGTTTTGTGGGATGTCATGCTTAGGCAGTTGTTTGTGTGTGTGTTTGGGGGGGGTGGATGGGGGGTTGGTACATGAAAGAAAAAGAATAAAAAATCAAGACACAAGATTGAGTATGAAAATGAGAATTTACTTAGAATGAAAAAAAAAAAAAAAACTAACCACAAACATTCCGAAATCCAGGGGAGAAGTATAAATGTTGGACACACTTCTGTAATAGCTTTGTTGCCTCATTTTTGGTGTATTCATTTTGATTGCATTTTTTTTTAAGATTTTATTTATTCATTTGAGACAGAGATACAGAGAGAGAGCGTGCACAAGCAGGGAGAGGGGCAGGCAGAGGCAAAAGAAGAAGCAGGCTTCCCTCTGAGCAGGGAGCCCGATGCGGGGCTCGATCCCAGGACCCTGGGATCATGACCTGAGCCAAAGGAGCAGACGCTTAACCATCTGAGCCACCCAGGCGCCCCTTGATTGCATTTCTGATGATAAAGATTTAGTGATACCTTTTCCACAGAGAGAAGAGGAAGCTAATTTAAATTTTCTCCTACTTAAAATTTATTGTTATTACTAACAGGTTACAAAAGCATTATGTAGCTTCACAGATCATTATTGGTAAAGTTACAGAAATATTCCAGATTTTTGTCAAGGTCAGTAAAGGCTCCTACTATTTTTTTTTTTTTTTTAATAAACTGTAAGACTTTGGGGCATTTCAAGTTCTGTGTGTGTGGCAGGGGTGGGTGTGCGTGCAGGGAGTGTTCACACTCATTAAATTGACAATTAGCCAATTTTTAATTGCTGTCTTTGGTTGTCATGGCGGTTATGAGTGTTTTATAGATCTCTGTCACTGCCATTATTTAACATGCAATCATGAAGAAATGCAAATCACTTGCATCATGGTCCCTGGGTCCTGGGATCGAGCCCCGCATCAGGCTCCCTGCTCAGTAAGGAGTCTGCTTCTCCCTCTGTCCCTCCCCCTTGCTTGTGCTCTCTCTGAAATAAATAAATAAAATCTTTCAAAAAAATACACAAATCTTTTTCTAGTGTGTATATGATTCACTTCTCTTCATGAATTGATTATCAAACAATCCAAGAGCCTATTTATTGTTGTATTCAAACCTTGTCTCTTCCTTTTAATTAATTGCAGCCTGTGAAATAATCTATTTTTTCTTAGAATTTTATTCTAACAGCAGAATAATTTACATTGATTTCATCACTTACCTTAACACTTCCACTTCGAATTTCATTAATTTTTACCTGAATTTTCACTTAGTTCCTTAATAAATAGTAGATTTAAAGACGACAAAAGATATGACCAAATCAAAAGTCTACAATTGTTTTACTTATTTTATTGAAATATTCCAAAGTGTCTTTCTAACTTACAGCTAAAATGATGGATTAGAACTTTATCAAATATGCTGCAGGCATCAAAAATAAAATACAGGTATTGGTTCCTGGTTCTGCGCATTGCATACCTAGTTTCTCCACCATTATCCACATACGTCAGCACTGGACACTGCAGAGCATGCTCATACCATGACCTCTGGCCCTGCGGTGTTTAGTCATGCCACAGGCTGGGTGGCAGTATTTCTGGAAATCCCATCTACAAGAGGGACAGCTAGAAGTAACTTTATACAAAAAGTTGTGTGAATCAGACAAATGTCCCATAAACCTAGACTAAATGAATCCCCAACTCAGTCTTACCTTGGCGACACCCCCAAAATGCCACAGGCCACCCCAACCTCGCCCACCAGAGGGGAACTGTGATGGAGGTGAAGTTGGAGTAGAAAGCACCACCAGTCATAACCAAGTGTGGATGCAACATCTTATTTTTGTAAATTTTATAAACACATATAACCATACAAGTGGATTTCTAGCCACCCCCCACGCCCCCACCCTGCTAAGTATTGGGGTTGTGGGAGGAACCTGGGAAAGTAAGAGGCTCTGAAGCTTAAGCTTTATTCATTTCATGGTAAATCCACCTCAGATTATTTATCTATAGGGCAGTTCTACAAAGTAAGTACTACCATTACCTCCAGATGAGGGAATTCAGAAAGGTTAAGAGACTTGCAGAGAGTCCTAGAACTAGCAAGGAGTGAAAAAAGAATTTAGTCCTAATTGTTGAGTATGGAGCTCAAACACAAAACTGAGTGTTTATCGTGGGCCGGAAGCTATGCCGAGCACTTTACATTCACTACTTAATCCTCAGAACAAAATTATATTATAGGTATTGTTATTATCCCCATTTGGCAGATGGGGATAATCAAGAAGCAAAGAGATTGTCATCTGTCCAAGGTCACCTAGCTGGTAAGGAGTGGAGTGGGATTCAAATGCAGGTCTGTCTACAGAGTCCACACACTTAACCACTTCAGCAGCAATGCCCACACACCAAATATCCTTACATCATACATGGCTATTACATGGAAATATAATGAACTAAACCACAAACCCACTTTAAAATATTTTAAAAGAATTTTTGCACTTGCAGAGAATGCTTAGACTTGGCGCCTAGATCCCTTGAAAATGGTAAGCACACACTATTTTTATCTATGGAGACTGACATTGACAATAAAAGCATTGGGGATTTTTGCACCGGGAATGACATGATAAAAATATTGTTTTAGGAAAGGTATAAAGAAGGTTTGGGTTAAGGGGGGAAAAAGGAGACTAAATGAAAGCATAGTTGAAGTGGCAGAGGAGAGAACACTAGGAGTCAAAAGAAAGACACATTTTGAAGAGAGAAAAACATTGGCGACAGTTGATATGAAAGACAGAGCAGAGTTCAAAAGTAAAATGGGATGGAAACTAGAAAGTGAGATTAAAAAATGTGCTTTTTGTGGTAGACATCTATTCAGATTTGGAAATGAATTAGCATGACGTCTTTGGAATTGAATGGAATGTGTGAGATCATCTGGCCCAACCTCCTCAGGCTGTAGTGGAGGGATACTGAGGCCTAGATAGTAGAATGACTTCCTCAAAGTTATCAAGTGGTGAGAGTTGGCATCCGCTCTTGGGCTCCGGTGATGTCCGGGTAATACTGAAACTTTTCTGGGGAGGAGTCTTAATGGTGCCAGGCAATAGGTACCAGGAATATAGGCAAAGAACAGGAAATGTGATGTTCGTTTAGGAATTATCCGAAGAAATAATGGTTGAAGCCCTGCAATTAGCTGAGTGCATCGAGTTTAGGAGGTTCCAGAAAGATGGAGAGATGTTCCCAGATATGAGTGGGTACAAAGCCAGGATGTGAGGCAGAACCAGAGTTGACAATGGTGGTGGTGGGGAGGAAGTGTCAGTAAAGAGGAGAGAAGACTAAGAGTGAAAACAGGAGAAATTTAAATGGTGAGAACTGGAAGCCAAGCCAATGCAAGAGAAATTTCAAGAAGGTCCAAGTGGTCCAAAGACCTAAATGCCTAAGAATCAGAGATGGAGACTGAGAAAGTTACATTTGAATTTTTTTAAGAAGTGGTCAGAGCCGTTGTAATGTTGGGCTTTTAAGCATTGAGAATAAAGGGGTTTGAAAATCCACTTGCCAGAAACTACGTTAGGGATGTTATGTAAGCTTTTAAATGCCCTTCTAGCCTTCAAATTTACCACCCTTTTAACATTTTTATTTGCTTCAAGTGCAAGACTCACAGAGAGAGGTATGTAGGGAATATTTTTTAATCGGTATCCTCAATATGAGGCTATCAGTGAGAAGAAGGCAACCTTGGGTTCTTTGAGGGCAGGGATTATTTATTTTATCTTTTTATTTTCTGTGCCCAGCACACAATGTGGCAACTGCAGGGTGCCCAGTGAATGACAAATAAATGAAATGTTCCTGGTCAGTAATGGAATGGTTTGTAATCACAGCTTTGATTTCTTGGTTTGCTGTCTCCTGCACTTATTTAGTATCCTAGGACAACTACCAAAGTTGAAATTGGCATTTAAAGGTTCTATATACAGAGTCACCAGAAAATAATAATGAAGGTTTGAGGGTGAAAATAGTTTGTTAAACCAGGTAATGAAACACATTAAGACTCTTTACCCAACTTCACTATGTAGTAGCTATTCACTTTGGGTGGGCTTACCTCCAAGCTCCAGCGGTGAATCCTAATTCCTCAGTCAGTCAGGCTAATTCCATCTCTTTTGCCACAGAGCAGGTAACTTGTGTTCAGCCCAGCTGAATGCACGACATCTGCCTGGCCATGGAGATTGTTTCAAGGATGGTCTCATCAGAGTAAAAGTCAGGAAAATTTCTGGGGATTCTGGCATCTCTCCTTGTTTGGGGATTGTGATTGATGTCATAAGGCAAAAAGCACAAGATGTCCACTCAATGCTTCCTTTTGTGGCTCTGTTTTCCTAAAGCTTATGCCAGCAAACAGTGTCCTGGAGAGTAGAGCAAGTGATCCTTCTAGCCTGGGGGGAAAATGGAGATCTGTGGGGCACAGGGGAACAGCACTTGCTCCCTGAGAGAGCCCTTGAAAGCAATGGATGCATAGTACACTGAAAGCGGTCAGTTTTGAGCCACTAGAATATCCATGGCCAAGGACAGAATAGCAGGATCAGAATAAGCCAACAATCCTGTTGTCTTTTCAGTGTCTTTTCAGTGATCAGTGTGAAAAAATGACCAGCTGTAGCCACAGGACCTCTCTGATGTATCAGAGCATATATAAAACTGCACAGGGAACTTAGTGACGACCGCAGCTGAATTACCTTCCAGGTTGACAGGATGAGGGCTTTAAATAAAATAAAGAAATAAAATTTTGTATTTTGCTTACTTGAGTTTGTGAGCTGAGAATCACACTCTCTTTGGTTATCTTCTACATTATGGTAAAACCCATAACACCCAACGTCATGGTTTAAACATAAGAGGTGCCTAACAAATGTATGATGGATGGATAGATAGATAAATGGAGGCATAGTATTTTAAAATGAGATTTGAAAGCTAGTGCTCTAACAGAGGATATAACAGTTCCTGTACAGGGGCGCCTGGGTGGCTCAATCAGTTAAGCATCTGCTTTCAACTCAGGTCATGATCCTGGGGTCCTGGGATCGAACCCCACTTTGGGCTCCTTGCTCATCAGGGAGCCTGCTTCTCCCTCTGCCTACCACTCCCCCTGCTTGTGTTCTCTCTCCCTCTCTCCCCCTCTGTCAAATAAATAAATAAAATATTTTTAAAAAATAATAGTTTCTGTACAATAACTTCAAGGATGGTGAGCAATGATCAGAGGTTATTCAAATTTTTAATACGTCTGTAAGAGTCAAACCTAGCTGGGGTCTTCTTTCAGTTGTACTGAGTTTTAATAAAATACGTTAAATCTGGTGTTACCTTACATCTGGGTCACTGAGGCCAAACAAAACTGAGTAGAAAAGAAAACAAGAGAACTCCAGTGCACAGAGCTCTTGATGATTTGAATCAGAGCTATCCGCTCCGTCATCCAAGCACAACAGAAGTGCAGGTGCAGGCAAGGGGATAAAAGTCACAAAAAGAGCACGTGCGATCTTGAAAGTCACAGAATTTATTCACTGTGCAGAAGAGTTAACCAAGTGATTAAGCGGCTCCAGTGTGTTTTAGAAGCCTTGGTTTATTTCCCCCTATGCAGGGATTGTCCTTTTGCAAAACTCCATAAATTCGGTTCTGATGTAGGGACTACTTTGGTCTATCAATTAACTCTCTACTTTTGGCAGTACAACTGTACAATAAATTAATCATGAGCTCTTGAAAGAGCTTCAACAGTCTTAAGTGTTTTTGTAATGCTCTTGAACAGGACATGGAAGTTTAAATTCCATGCTGGTAATTTCCCGGAGAAGTGGGTTGATTTTACAACTGAAGCTTTCCTAATGGGTAATTGCCAATTGACCTATGTTCGATGTGAAGTGTTAAGTGTTTCGATCAACACAACATTTATTAAATTATATTTGAAAGTTGACAAATAACTATGGAGGATAGTTAGAACTCTTAAGAGACTATATTCAGTAACTGCCAGCGAGGTAATATTCTTACTGGCAGAAGAATGGACACATTCTGAGTGTTTTCATAACTAATAGTATATTGGGAAAAATATTTCAAAGATGTAGTCTATGTAAAAAAAGTTACCTCAAAACTTTGCATTCTCGTCTACACATGATGAAGAGTATCATGCAAAATTGACCCCAAGACAGATATCTCTCGATGATAGATGAAGTGTAGAGTCACTGCATCCTGACAAAATGAAATTCTTTGAAAATGTTGTATATAACTCCGTAACAACCTTGGAGTGGTTGTTAATTCTAAAAAGAATTGAAGTTGAAAAGCAAGCTTATCAGTTGCACAGTGTTAAGGACAGTTTTTCATTGCTCTGGATGCACGGGGAATATGTCTTCAGCTGGGATGGTGTGCCTTAAAATCCTCTACTACACAAGTTTATTCTTTAATTTTCCTCTAAACCATCTCATGCAGGGCTTACTCATTATTTATAAAGTTCAAAAGATAGAGGTAACAGAACAAACGTACAGTGACAAGAACAATTGCATTATACCAGCAAAACTAGTCCTAATGAATCCTTTGACTGAGATGTCCAGTCAACGTGCTTGGAGCGTGGACTTCAAAATTGTCAGTCAATGGGAGGAGCAGTGAGGAGAAAGATATATTTTGCTCTAGCTTTGCTTACAAACTTGACCAAAGACCAAGCGTGACTTAAAGTCACGTTGCCTCTATTTTCCTTGGTGTCATTCTTCTCCCTCTTTCCATGGCAACGGGGAAATTTTTTAGCCCACCAAGAATGCTATGTAAGTCTCAAAACAGTGGAAAATCATCTTGGGGGAACGGTAATGGTTCTCATCTCACCTAGGTTCCTTCTGTTTTGACCTGAGAGGTCACTGACCCTGACTGAACATATAGGGGCCTTTTATAAGACACCCCACTCCGTCTTTCCTTTCACTCTTCTTTACGAGAGTCATCTTTTCAAAAGCACTTCAGGGCTGTCACCTCACTAATTATTATCTGCTTCATCTCTGAAGGCAGTAAGTTCACATATGACAACAAGTCGACAGAGCCTAAGATCCTCCTATAGTCACCCACAGCGTACTAGCCGCAAGAGGATGAAAGGCTTTAAGACCCCCTCTAAGAGCCTCATTTTGTTAAGTGGCTGAGTTTGTCCCAAGTCCTAGGAGGTAGGTCAACAATGTAAGTGCTCTTATTCCACTGAATTCTCCTGAAGTATCTCCTTTTTTTTTTTTTTTTAACCTACATCCTCTTACCTTCCAACTGACCCAGGCTTGGCAGCTGTTTTTGACAATTTTCTGAACGAAATTTGGTCTAAGACTTCTTAATTGGCCTGTAAGAACCTTCAAGACATTGCAGTGAAGCGCTGGGATACAAAAAGTCAATGGAACATGCCAAATCCTTTTGGAGTGTCCTTTTCTTTGAAAGGTTTGAAGAAAAACTGTTCTGATGTTGGAGACTCCCAAGAAATTTTAGTACAGGCACATCTACATCTTTCCTTTCCTGGGCTCTGTGGAGTGGGCATGAAGACTTATTTTTGTGAGTTTGTAAATGAAGACAATGAACCTTAAAATAAGATGTGCACAGCCTTTGTCTTATAGTCTCACTTTCTTCTGCTCCTCTAAATTGAGGGCAATTGAAGGTGAATGTCAGAATGACCAAAACTGTGTCATGTCCAGGATGACTTTATTTCCAGGACCTGAGAGAGAGGAACTAACCAAACAGATTCATGCAGTGGATGACCCGAAGAACTGTACTTGGGAGAAGACAGAGAACTGTGGCCTCAGATCCTTTGCTGCTTTGTTAGCCTTGGGCTACTCTCTGTGAATAAGCTGTGGAAGATACTGATTAAAAGTTTCTGAGGGCGTGGGGAAAGCTTCAAGGGTAGAAGAAAAGATAGAGGCAAAAATCTTGGATAAGGTGAATTAATTCATTGTTGTCTTAACAATAATGGTTAGCTTATTTTTTTTTTAAGATTTTATTTATTTATTTGAGAGAGAAAGAGAGAGCACAGAGGGAGAGGGAGAAGCAGACTCCTGCTGAGCAGAGAGCCCAATGCAGGGGTCGATCCCAGGACCCTGGCATCATGACCTGAGCCAAAGGCAGATGCTTAACCGACTGAGCCACCCAGGTGCCCCAATAATGGTTAGCTTATTAAGTTGACTTAACATCATTAAAAAAATCTACAATGGTATTTTACTTCATGAAACAGACTGCTTCAATGAAAGTGAGGTTCAAATATCAAGTAAGCAATATTGATTATAGGTAATATATATATAAATTTTCTATTTATATAAACACTTATTTATATAAATTTTCTATTGTTAACTTTTAAAACATATTACTTTAATAGTAAAATAAAGGCATATACACTACAAAGTAGAATGTAAAATTAACCTATATGATTATGATGAAACAGGAAATAAAAAGAATTTTTGTAATATAGTGAGCCACTTTGGAGTATGTCTGTAGATCCCCCAACAGTGGGTTTTTTGATAATTTGTGTTTACCTGAGTGTTCCTTTATATAGGCAGACCTCACAGAGAGATAACAGCTAAGAGTAAATGAGGTAATGCTAAGTACTTAGTACTGTGCCTGGTTAAGTTTAGTCACTGTTACTGTCGTTGTTACTACTATTACTTTTATCAACATCATCATCATCATCATCATCTTCAGTTGCACAGTGTTAAGGACAGTTTTTTATCAAACTGTCAAACCATTATTAAAGTAGAAAAAAGTAATACCAAAGCAGATTTTACCATGGTCATTCCTCAGTCTCCACTGAGGGAAGTTTCCATTCTCTTTGAGATTACCCATTCACTTCTTGTAATACCTCACAATTGTCTAAGATGAAGAAAATGGGAATAAATAGGATTTTACTATATCACAATAGGTGATGTAGCTTCATGTTAAACTTGGAAGGATCCAAGTATGTATTCTCTTAAGCCTTCAGAACAGAAAGAGAATTTTCCCTAGTAAATATATCCAGGAAAATGAAGTCAAGTTAACATGTATGACTGTTGCCCGGATGTATGCCTACCTTAACGGTGAAATACTTGTGTATATGTGTTAGATTCTTTCTGGTTACAGATATTGTTGAAGAAAGCAAAGTTGCTTTTGGAGCTTTCCTCGCTAGATATGAAAAGTATCTCTACTCTTTGAAAAAGAATCCATGACATTTTAAAACAAATTATTTTGAAGACTTCTTATTTATTTAATTAATACTTTCTATGTTTGAACGAAAAATTTAATTTTGTTTTAGATAATGGAAAACGTTTTTTATTGAAAACTCTACTTTTTACCTTTATGATAGGTATAAAGCACATGAATGCTTCCTCACCACTATGGGATTGCTCCAAATTTCCTGTTCTCCCAAGCGCATGTGAGAAAGCACCATTTTGTTTTCCTGAATGGCCAGTGGAAAATGAAAGAGACATAGGACTATAACCCAATGAATGAACTTATGAAGGCAAAGGATATGCATGCCCCAAGCCAAAGAAATAATTTGACCATTTGGGTTATTTCTAGAACTGTCTGAATTCAGTAAGACATAGTTAATTTTCTTCTGCCTCTTGCATTAGTTTTACCAAGAATAGAAAGAGAATTGGGCCTTTGAGCTTACTTAGTACTAAATGACAGACAAATCGTAGCCCTGGGAGCAATTCCATTTTCATTTCCCAAGTCTGATACTACAAGTGATATGGCCTCTTTCCCACCTTATTGCATGAAAGCACCTTTGGGAGTTAGCTTATCCAAGTTCACAATAGAACACCTCATTAGTCATGAATACCACCTATTAAAAAGCCAAAGATTCTTAGAATTCCTCTATAAAATTATTCTTCTCAGAATTTTTATTCTTGACATTCAAAATACATTTCCAGGCCAATACTAAATCCTCATGATTGGATGCCTTCAACTTCTCAGGAAAATATATTCTTAAGTTTCTCCAAATTGTTTAGTGGGACATTACAGGCATGATGTTTCCTTCTCATGGCTCTGACTTCCCACTGTCAAGTGAGATGAATAATTGAATAATGATACAAGTTACTGCCCACAAAGATTTGCTTTGAGAAAACATATAGGTTTAAAATATGATATGTTGGGGCACCTGGATGGCTCAGTTGGTTAAGTGGCTCCCTCCGGCTCGGGTCATGATCTCAGGGTCCTGGGATCGAGCCCCGCATCGGGCTCCCTGCTCGAGGGAAGCCTGCTTCTCCCTCTCCCTCTCCCACTCTCCCTGCTTGTGTTCCCCCTCTCACTGTGTCTCTCTCTGTCAAATAAATAAAATCTTTAAAAAATAAAATAAAATAAATATGGAGTATTAAAACATTTAGTTATATATGCTTCATAATTAGTCCTATGACAGAAAATCATTCCGTTAAGTGTGACTATTAGATAAGAAGAACAGGAAGCTTACATACAAGTACAATTGCTAGAAACTGCAAACCTGATAACCCTCTTCAAAAAACTCTGGTCAGCTTTTCGGTTCACAGCTGGCCATGTTCAAATTATGAAACTGCCAACTAGGCAAGCCAAAGTCATATGAAACAAGTAAGGAAAATATCCTTAAATCTTGTTTTTGGCTGCAATAAGTTATCATTAATTTTGCTCTCAGTTTTAAGAAGAGTTCTTTTTCCCCCCCCCCATACTACAAATTCAAGTTTATGTATTTAAAGTTAGACTCTTGGACTTAAGATTTTAGTGAGTATCCCAGAAATGGAAAACTTGCACTTAAAGTCCAAAAGAAGTCTTCTAACCATCATTCTACATAAAACTCACTTTTCACCTGCTATTGTTCTTATGGCCAAGATGTCTTTTGATTATCCCTTACTTGGATCTGAATATGACAGAAATCAGAGCAGAAGTGGAATTGTTATAAATCTAAATTATGTTGAAATGAGCTATGCCATTTATTTCACTATAGGCAACATAATGTACCTACCAGAAAAGTTACATGAAACTTGAAAAGAGATTATTGAGTGTTCTTTTGTTGTAGTACTGGGCTTGATATGTTTGGTTGTCAGGGGTATATTACAACTCTGTAGAAGCAAAGGTGAATTTACAGATTTTTGTCCATTAGAGATATAAATAAATAGTTTCTGTCTGGTGGAACAGATAACCACAGATGTGAGATAATAACCAGTTTAGTATCTAATGCAGCAATTTTATTCTAACATTTCTTTGTGAAATTTCAGATAGATATTTCTTTTCAACTCTTTATTGGTCCTTCATTTATTAATGAGTTAAATAATATATTTGATACATGTTCATTTTATGTTTGACTAATAGTATAATTTTAAACTGATAATTATATTTAACATACCCTAAATTTTAAGTTTAAAATAATAAAAATAACTGGAAATAACAAAGTTATCAGTGTGTAAACATTACAGAAGTAAGACATTTGGAACTGAGACCTCAAGGATCTCTCATTCCGTTTTTCTTAATTTCAGTTGATATTCTTGAGGCAAGATAACTGCGAAGAAAAAAAAATTGTATCTCCCACCCTCATCGTCACAGCAAATAAATCCCTAAATTCTGGGTATTCTAACCCCTTAATACTTCTCTCCCCCATCCCACCTTTTATTTTTTAAAGTTTATTTATTTATTTATTTATTTATTTAAGTAAACTCTACACCCAACATGGGGGTTGAACTTGTAACCCTGAGATCAAAAGTTGCATGCGCCTCCAATTGAGCCAGCCCGGTGCCCTTTCCTCCTTCTTAAATTTTGAAGTATAGTCAACATATGCTGTTACATTGTTTTCAGGTGTACAACATAGTGAATTGACATTTCTCTATGTTATGCAATGCTCACCAGGGTAAGAGTAGTTATAATTTGTTATGATGCAACATTTTACAATATTATTGACTGTGTTCCCTATGCTGTGTTTTTCCTCTCCATGACATTTATTTTATAACTGGAAGTTCGTACCTCTTAATCCCCTTCACCTATTCCGCCCATCGTCCCACCCTCCTCTCCGGCACCCACCAGTTTGTTTTCTGTATGTATGAGTCCCCTTCATTCTTCTTCTTCTTTTTTAAAAGATTTTATTAATTTTGAGAGAGAGAGAGAGAGAGAGAGAGAGCACAAACGGAGGGGGAGGGGCACACAGAGAGAGCGAGAAGCAGACTCCCCACTGAGCAGGGACCGTGATGTGAGGCTAGATCCCAGGATGCTGGGATCCTGACGTGAGCTGAAGGCTGATGCTTAACCGACTGAGCCCCTCAGGTGCCCCCCACTTAGTTCTTCTTAGACTACACTCACTGACACCACCCCAGCCCAAAGTACCCTCATCTCTGCATTACCACAATAACTGTCTAGCCAGGCTCCTCATTCCCATTTCTGTCTCTGTCCTCCTCTCACATACATAAAAGCCAGGGTGCTCTTTTGGAAATATTTACCTGGTTATGGCACTCTCTGTTTAAAACACATCAGTGGCTTTCCATGGCCCATAACGTAAAATCAAAATAGTTTAACTCGAGCCTTCAAGGCCCTGCATGATTCAGGTTCTAGTTCACCAGCCATGTCCTGGCTACGGCCTCTCCATTCTCTATGTCAAGAGTCAGCATGTTGGGGCGCCTGGGTGGCTCAGTCGGTTAAGCGTCTGCCTTCGGCTCAGGTCATGATCCCAGGGTCCTGGCATCGAGCCCCACATTGGGTCCCTGCTCAGCGGGAGAATGCTTCTCCCCCTCCTCCCTGCTTGTGTTCTCTCTCTTGCTATCTCTGTCATTGTCTCTATCTCTCTCTGTAAAATAAAATCTTAAAAAAAAAAGAGTCAGCATGCTTTCTCTCTAAAGGGCCAGATAAAAATTATTTTAGGCTTTCCAAGCCAGACAGTCTCTTTTGCAATTGCTTACTCTCAGTTATAGCGCAAAGCCAATCCCTAGCCAGTCCCTGCTCTAGCCCATACTGGCCTTCTTTCTTCACCTTCATTATATTGAACATTTTCCTACCCCAGGATCCTTGCTCATACTTTTGTGTCCCTGCCTGGAGCACTTTCTTGTCTTCCTCCTTATTCTGAAATACATACAGCTTACCATTCTTCTCTCACACTTGGCCTGCTTCACACATGTATGTAGTTAATAATATAACCCTGCAGGCATCTGAATGGCCCTTTGTGAAAAGTTACTTCTGGACGGTTCTAGATAAAGTTACACCCCCTTCCCCACCCAGAAAGAACATTACCTTCCCAAAGACCTAGGGCAGATCTAGTATGGAAGAACCCGATGGTGGCAGGCTGAGGGGGACCAATCTTTGCAATTTCTGTAAAGTTTCAGGCATAAAGTTGTGTCCAAGAAGCCACCATGTTTCAGTAAAAGCCAATTACTTGATGCTAAAATCTGGTCCTTCTTTGGAAATAATGTCTCTAGCATACATACCTACAGCAAAATGCCTCATTTTCACATATGCATTGTTGGCATCCAAATTTCTGAGATACACAAGATGCTGTTTTGACTTATACAGAACATAAAACCATTTGAAAATGCTGCAGCAAACACCTTAACCCATTCCTTAGAGAACAATGGATATGCCCCAGAAGGTTAAGTTTCTTCTTAGGGTGGTCTATGAGAGGTTGAAGATTTACTTAGATGGCTCTGTGTTTAAGGCTTGATAGATTAGGGCAATAGCCCAGGGTCATGTACTCTTTGCTAGACAAGGGAAGTGAGGCTGCTATAGAAACCATCCAGACAGTGGGTGGGAAGAAAGTAAGGGAGAGAGCAGTTGGTGTTAACAAAAGACCTTAGGGACTGATGTCCATGGGAATGGCATGTAAAACTTAAAGTGCCCAATTTACAAAGCTTTGTCCATGTCCCCCACCCTTCTTAGAGGGGGGGATGCCCTTCTGAGTCATCCTCTTTGGAGGTCTCTTTCTCTTTTAAGTTTGATATTATTAATCATTCTTTTTAATCAAATTTAACTTACAAATACCTCACGGATAAAAGAGTGAAGTAGATGAAGTGTGAATTTCTCTGTGTGAAGCCTGACTCCCAACTCAGCGTTATCTGTGACCCACAGACCTCTAGTTTCCCTTCATAGTTAATCATGAAACTAACTTATGGTTGTCTCTAACTTGACTTGGCCCAATTTGCCTACTGTTTTTATTCAGTATGCATAATACTTCCATCCCCTTGCTGCCTTTCTGTGGGAGGGGAGATTTGGTATGTCTTGGTATATTGAATTTTCTTTCCTCACCAAGAGCACACCTCTAGTTCTGTTACAATTCACAGCAGACTACCACACACAGCAGGTCCTCAGAGCATCATTATAAATTCAGTCTGAGGGGCACCTGGGTGGCTCAGTGGGTCAAGTGTCCGACTCTTGATTTTGGCTCAGGTCGTGATCTCAGGGTCATGAGATCGAGCCCCTTGTGAGGAGTACAAGCATGGAGTCTGCTTGAGATTCTCTCTCACCCTCTCCCTCTGCCCCTCACCCACTCACGTTCTCTCTCTAAATAAATAACTAAAAATTAAAAAAATAAATTCAGTTGGATTCTCTTGAAATATTAGTTTTCTTTGCATATACATTAAACAGTCCTCCTGATACCTGAACTATGAGTATTTGTAGAGAGTGACCGTGACTTCTTTTTTCCTTCTTTTTGTGAATTGGAATCTAGAGTACATTTGGAAGATTTGTATAAGTTGATGTTTTGTAGATGACACCAGTGAGTATTTTCCTTTACTTTTAACAATTTTCATTTATTTTATGAACAGGCATATTCACAAGTTTCAAAATCAGAACGCTATAAAAAGATTTATGTAGAGAAGTCTGTCTCCCATCCTCAGTTCACATAATTCCCTATGCTAATCACTCTTTGTTATTTATTTGTTCTTATATATCCTTCTAGTAGTTATGCATATATATTCTTATTTTCCCTCTTCCCTATATAAAAAGTAGCACACTGGTACTCATTTCCCTACCTTACTATTTTCACTTAACAATGTATCTTAGAAATCTTTCCATATCAGTAAAAAGAAAGTGACTATACTCCTTTCTTTTCTCTGTCGCTCCTCTCCTCACTTCTCCTCTTTTTCACTATATAGGATACTTTGAAGTTTCCTATTTTACATTTAAAATCCATGTGAAATTTATCCCATAGAATCCTATGAAGGAAAGCCTCGACTTTGCCTTTTTTTTTTTTTTTTTTTGCCAAATGGCTATTTAGTTGTTCCAAAACCATGTCTGTCTTTACGCCATTAATTGAAGATACCTCCTTTGACACATCCTAAACACCTGTACAGATTGGAGTCGATTTTGGGTTTTTCTACTTTGCACTATTGATCTGTCCATCTGTTCCTGCACTAGCATCGTTACCTTATTTATTAAGACATGCGTTGAACTTACTTATTTTTAAGTTTTCTTTTTTTTTAAAAGATTTTATTTATTTATTTGACAGAGAGAGAGACAGCGAGAGAGGGAACACAAGCAGGGGGAGCGGGAGAGGGAGAAGCAGGCTTCCCGCTGAGCAGGGAGCCCGATGCGGGGCTCGATCCCAGGACCCTGGGATCACGACCTGAGCCGAAGGCAGACGCCTAACGACTGAGCCACCCAGGCACCCCTATTTTTCAGTTTTCTGAGGTATTTTTACTTAGTTTATTCTTACAGAATAACTTCAGGATTAATTTCTTTGGTTGCAAACATTTGTAACTTAATTGGGGTTTCATTGACTTTATAAATTAACCAGGGAAAAATCACATATTTATAACATTAAAATTTCCTATTAAAAAACACGTCTTTCCACTTAATTCAGACCACTTTGTGTCCTGCAAGAGTCTTGTAAAGCTTTCTTCATATAACAGAATATCTTAACTCTTAATTTATTTGGATTTTTATTTGCCTTTTTAACCGTTGCTGATTTTTTTTATGTTTAGCTTTTCTGAATCAGTTTTGTGAATCAGTTGTTAAATACTAAAAAAAATAAGTGAGAATAATCATTTATACTTATTTATATGTCTGATCTTAGTCTTGTATTATTTTCTCTGTCAATAAATGTTTTTCATTATGTGATCTCTTTGCTCATTTATTTATTTATTTATTTATTTATTTATTTATTTATTTATGAGAAGGGGAGAGAGAGAGCGGTAGGGGGAGGGGCAGAGGAAGAGGGAGAGACAGAATGTTGAGGGGGTTCCAAGCCCAGCGCAAAGCCCAACATGGGACTCAATCTCACGACCCTGAGAGCATGACCTGGGCTGAAATCAAGAATCAGACACTTAATCGACTGAACCAGCCAGGTGCCCCTCTTTGCTCTTGTAAAAAATATAGTCCTAAATCTTAGAAACTTTCTATCTTTGTTCTAGTGGTTTCTTGAGCTCCTGCATTTTCTAAATAACCTATAGTCTCCAGGTCCACTTCAAATTCTCAAATCATAGTTGCCCAGTGCCTTCACCTGTCTGTCTCCTCCCTTAGTTATGGTATTTATGTTCTGTGTAGTCTTCTATCAGTTTTCCAAATTTCTGTAGGACAGTTGGATTATAACGTTCACCTCTTTCAATGGCAATATTTTTAGGAGAATTTTCATTATTTATGGAAAAAAATGAGCCTCTTTGTTTCAGTTTCCTTAATAGTATAATTCATAGGATCTGTGCTGCTTCTTTAAAAAAAAAAATTTGAATTTATTTGATTTTCCTGGACCATTAGCAGGAGGTTCCAATGGAGGAAGGGGTGACCCAAGGTAGCATTCTAAAACTCACAGATCAAGGGCTCCCTTCTCTGTTACTAGAGCAGTTTCTCAACCTTGGAACTATTGACATTTGGGGCTTGATAATTCTTTCTTGTAGGGCTGTTCTATGCATTGCAGGAGGTTCTCTAGTGTGACAACCAAAATGGCTCCTGACGTTGCTCAAATCGCCCAGGTTTGAAAATCACTGTGCTTGAGTTAAAGACTTTGCCTTTAATCTGTGTAATCACACCTCCTCTGATAGCCAGTGTCATATCTGATTCAAGAGGGCTTTTGCCACCAGTTCATGGATTTCTCAATCTCCCTTCTCCCCATCCAGAAGCCTCCTCTTGACCATCACCAAGAGCTATCACTGCCGTCTGAGAATGCATGCACTCTCAGATGCATATTTTGCTAGATCTTTTAAAGATCTGCCATCTATAGGCTCCTTTGGCTATAGTCTTCACCTTTTTTTTTTTCTCTGCCTCTCTCCCTGTTCTTGGGCTGGATATGAGCATTATTTGAGCCCCGTTTAATCTCCACACTGCTCTCCACATCTCCTTCTCATGACAATACTATCTGCTGGGAATAGATATTTTCTAGAGATCTCTGAAATCTGTCCCTACTAGCTTCTTAGCACTCTGTTCTTTGGCCTTGCTGTTGTCCCACCTCTGCCTGTGGTAACATCTCTTACACATAATCTGTGGTTTAGGGGGTTTCTACATTTTGTAGTTTTATACAAAATGTAGGTTGTAGGACTTTTTTGCCCACCCCCCTCCATTTTTCTTCCTTATTTCTCTGTATAGGTTTCAGGGAAAGTGGGAAATTTCAGAACTAAATTCCCCATGTTCTTAGTAGAACCAGAAGTCCTAAAAATGTATTTTAAGTATTTTTTTCTTTGTAGAACAACATTTTTCTGTGGTGGACAGTGGATGAGCACTTAGCATCCATTGAACCTCCTTCTGGTGAGCCTTCCTTCTTATACTCTGTGCAAGAGTGTCCGAAAGCTGGCTGGAGGTGCTGGCTATTGGAAAGAGTCATGCAGGGTTTGAAGACCATGGGGACAGAGATCATCTGCCGGCTGTTCAGCTTTTCTGCTAAGAAGCACGATCCTTGAGACCTTGGGATTTTTCTTCATCAGAAGTAAGTATCCAGTCACTTCCTTTGTTAGTGGCCACATGCAGTGATGGCAGTAACAGCGTCAAAATCTCATCCCTGGGTCTCAGCTAAGGCAATATGCTTTTTAAAAATTTTTATTTGTAATTGTTATAAAATATACAGGACACAAAATTCATCATCTTAACCATTTCTAGGTATACACTTTAGTAGTGATAAACCTACTTATATTGTTGTGTAACCAATCTCCAGAACTTTTTCATCTTGCAAATCTGAAACCTTACACTCACTAAACAGCAATGCTCTGTTTCTCCTGCCCCCATAGCCCCTACTGACCACCATTCCATTTTCTGTTTCTATGAACTGAATTATTCTAGATAGCTCATACCGAGGCATACAGAATTTGTCTTTTTGTGATTAGTTTATTTCACTTAGCATAGGGTCCTCAGGATTCATCCATGTGGCATGTGTCAGAATTTCCTTCCTTTTTAATACTGAATAATATTCCATTATATGTATGCACCACATTTTCTTTAGCCATTCATCCGTTGATGGACATTTGTGTTGCTTCTATCTCTTGGCCACTGTGAATAATGCTGCTGTGAACCTGGGGTAGGCAGTGTGCTTTTGAAGTCAACAGTTGCACTGACAGCCCCTGATTCCGATCTAGCCGATGGTAAGAGTTTGGCAGGCTGGTTCAGCAGCGTTGCTCTGAAGTGTGCTTATCTGGTCCCTCCTCAGTTTTGTGTTGTTTTGTTTTAGATTTTTAAACACCTAGATCCCTTTCTCTTTATGAATGCTAGAACGGTTTTAAATTTCCTGCAGTTGAAACTTGACTCATTCAGTTGTTAGTTTCAAGAGTTGCAGGCCACTCAATGGGAAGTATGGGAAACTAGCTTGGTTATCTAACTTGTTTTTTTATTATGTTATGTTAATCATCATACATTACATCATTAGTTTTTGATGTAGTGTTCCATGATTCATTGTTTGTGCATAACACCCAGTGCTCCACGCAGAACGTGCCCTCTTTAATACCCATCACCAGGCTAACCCATACCCCCACCCCCCTCCCCTCTAGAACCCTCAGTTTGTTTCTCAGAGTCCATCGTCTCTCATGGTTCATCTCCCCCTCCGATTTCCCCCCTTCATTCTTCCCCTCCTGCTATCTTCTTCTTTTTTTTTCTTAACATATATTGCATTATTTGTTTCAGAGGTACAGATCTGTGGTTCAACAGTCTTGCACAGTTCACAGCGCTCACCATAGCACATCCCCTCCCCAATGTCTATCACCCAGCCACCCCATCCCTCCCACCCCCCACCACTCCAGCAACCCTCAGTTTGTTTCCTGAGATTAAGAATTCCTCATATCAGTGAGGTCATAAGATACATGGCTTTCTCTGATTGACTTATTTTGCTCAGCATAACACTCTCCGGTTCCATCCACGCCATTGCAAATGGCAAGATCTCGTTCCTTTTGATGGCTGCATAATATTCCATTGTGTATATATACCACCTCTTCTTTATCCATTCATTTGTCGATGGACGTCTGGGCTCTTTCCACAGTTTGGCTATTGTGGACATTGCTGCTCTAGACATTGGGGTGCATGTACCCCTTCGGATCCCTGCATTTGTATGATTAGAGACAATCCAGTTATTAATGGAAAATGGGAAATGACAAGAGCAAAATAGTTATTTAAATTTTCTCCTGGAATAAAGGCCTTTGAAAGCAAAGCTTGGTGGGCTGGGGTTCCTGTGATGGGCCATTATGTGGGGGGTACAAGGACTTGAGGGCAAGGTGGTTTCTTCTGATTTCTACAGAAATTTAAGGAAAGAAGTGTGAAGTGCAGGGTTTTAAATTCTTAGTTCATTAAAGGGCAGTTCATTCATAGGCTTTCTTGGTCTTTTATATGAAATTTGGAATGTTGATCAGGAGAGAGGGAAGCTGAGAATTGGAATGGAGACATTTGGAGGAATTTAGATTAATCATAGCACCCAGAGCCCAGGCTTCACTGCACGTTGCTTTTCAAAAGAAGAGATGATTCCCCTCTTTTTCCTGAGAGATGAATGGGCTTTTGGCTGAATGACAATTCTCAATCACCAGAGCAAAGACAGACATGGTTATCATAGTAGGTAGGAGGGAAGGAATGGTAATCAGAAAGTTTTGACCTTTCCTCTAGAGAACTTTGGTGATAGCTACTGGATAAATGGGGATCATCCAACTGAAAAAAAAGGGCATCTAAGGTTCTAGAATACCCTATATCTAGCAAACACAACAGTCTGACTTGAATGATCGCAGTAGGGAGATATGATTTCTCATGCAATTTCCAAAGGTCCATTACTGAAGAGTGCATTTAAGGGACGACACTGTGATAAGGCCTTAAGTTTGGTTTGTAGATATTTATGCTGCACTTCACTAAAGGGACCTGTGACCATTTACTGAAGTTGCTGTGTACCTAAACTTTTTCAGGGATCCCTGGGCTCTACTCTGATGCTAAGCCTTATCATTTAATTATCACTGTGTTCTACCAAGGACAGTTGATTGGAAATCAATGTATGAAGCTCAGGTGATACAAGGAATTTTGGCTTGAGACTGTCTCATGGTGGACATAATGGCTCCACAATCATACCTGAGTTATTTCCTCCATTTATTATTTTTTTAAAGATTTATTTGTTTATTTATTTTAGAGAGAGAGAGAGAGAAAGAGGGGGGGAGGGAGGGGCAGAGGGAGAGGGAAAGAGAATCTTAGGCTGACTCCAAGCTTGAGTGCAGAGCCTGATTCCGGGCTAGAGCTCACGACCCAGAGATCACGACCTGAGCCAAAATCAAGTCGCTAGCTCAACCTACGCACCACCCAGGTGCCCCTCTTCCATTTATTAATGTAGATTTTAAATAGGAATACTTGGCAATTAGCAGGATATAGCATTGACTCACTAACTTATGAAGTAAAGGTTATTCCGATGAAAATGCCAAGAGGGAGCATTTGTAACCGTTCTTCCATATCAAATTGTTAACCCAAAGCAGTATTGCTTTTCTGGAAGGATTACAGATGTTAGTGTCATCTTCAAACACGTGAAATAAGTAGAGGTGGTGTTTCCTATCAAATTGCCTTTTAACTTGGTTTTTTGTTTTGGAGAATAAAAAGGGATTTTTCTGAAATTAATAAGGTGGTGACTCAAATTGTACTGCTCTTCCAGATGTGCTCTATTTACAACACCCTTCCTAGCATATGGTATGCAGCCATTGATTTTGAAAAAGGTTACACTGAACCAGCTGAAAAGACTTCTCATGCCCAGGGCCAATTAAAGCTGGCAGCTTTATGACTTATCTGGTAGAGAGAAACATGTATATTTGTATGTATGTGTATGTATATATGTACACGTATGTACGTATACAGACACACACACACAATCATCACAAATGTGATATATGCTCCTTGCAAAACGTAAATTCGTTATAAAGGTCTTTCAAGCCTGATGCCTTTCCTTACTGGCAGTAGCGGAGATGGAGCAAGGTGCAACAATTTATATCTCATACTTTCATCTTGGAGATCACCCTCTGCTATGTCTCAGACTCCAGCAAAAAATCAGTGGGGTAGAAAGGCGACATTTTCCCACGTTATATATCTTCCAGGCACGTAACTATTTTACTAAGGTGTTTAGACCGTCTGCCACTTCTTGCTCGTGATGGCCTATCGTAATAATACCATCAACAGAGTTGACCAGCCGGATGTCCTGTGAGGTCAGTGACTGTATTAAAGTGTGATTACATTTTCACGTGGGGTACAGAATTTCATGTTTTGGTTTTTGTTTGTTTTGTTTTAATTTCTTACTGAGATGGAGAAAGACATTAAATTTACCATTTCGATCATTTTTGTGTACCTTCAGTAGTGTTAAGTATATTCATATTGTTGTGCACCAGATCTCTAGAATGTTTTCATCTTGCAAAACTGAAACTTCATACCCAGTAAGCAGTAACTCCCCCAGCAGCTCTTGGCAACGCTTTTTCTACTTTCTGTTAATATGACTGATTCCTTTAGATGCTTCGTGTGAGTGGAATCATATAGTATGCGTCCTTTTGTGACAGCGTCTTTTGCTTAGGATAATGTCGTCAAGATTTGTCCATGTAGTAGCATGTGACAGGATTTCCTTGTTTCTCAAAGTTGCATGATATTCTATACACACACACACACACACACACACACATTTTCTTCATCTATTTTTCTCTCTGTGGACCTTTGGGTTGCTTCCACGTCTTGGCTCTTGTGATTAATGCTACAGTAAACATATGTGTGGACCAGTGTGCGTTCCCATCCATGGTGCACAGGTTTCTGATTTCTCTGTAGCCTCACCAACACTTGTTATGTTCTCTTCTTCTGCTCGTGCTCATCCTGATGTATGGGAGGTGATATCTGCTTGTTGTTTTTGATTTTCATTTCCTTATAATTAGTGATGCTGAACATCTTCCCATATGCTTGCTGACCATTTATATATCTGCTCTGGAGGATTGTCTAGTCAAGTCCTTTGTTCATGTTTTAATCAGGTTATTTTATTGTTGTTGAATTGTAGAAGGTCCTTATTTATTCTGGACATGAACCCCTTGTCAGATATGATGTGCAAATATTTCCTCACATTCTGCATTCTCACATTTCATTCCGACGATTGTTCCCTTTGATGAACATAAGTTTTTAAGTTAGTCCCTTTTTGCTTTAGTTAGCTCTGCTTTTGGTGTCATGGCCATGAAACTGTTGCCAAATCCAAAGTTCTGAAGCTCTTCCCCTATGTTTTCTTCTAAGAGTTTTATACTTTCAGGCCTTACATTTAGGTCTTTATCTATATATGTTTATATATAATGTCTTTTTATAATATAATATGAGAAGATAAACAATCCAATAAAAACAGACCAGATATTTTGGGGGTGGGGCAGAGGGAGAAGGAGAGAATGAATCTTAAGCAGTCTCCATGCCCAGCCCGAAGCCTGATCTCACAACCCTGAGATCATGACCTAAGCTGAAATCAAGAGTCGGACGCTTAACCAACTAAGCCACCCAGGTGCCCCAAAACAGACCAGATTTTTATGCAGAAACTTCAGAAAAGGGATATACAAATGGCCTATTATCGCAAAAAAAGGTGTTCCAATGAGGTACCACTACATACCCACCAAAAGGCTAACATATAATAAATAATCTCAATACCAAGTGTCAGTGAGTATGTATAAGGATACCAACTGGATCTCTTATACATTGCTGGTATATGTATAAAAGGATAGCACCATTTTGGAAAACTTCTTGGTAGTTCCTTATAAATAATACACTTACCCCATGATCTTGCAATTTTCTTTGTAGGTCTTTATCTGAGAGTAGTAAAGACATAGGTCCACAAAACATCTTAAATATAAATATTCATAGCAGCTTTATTTCTAATAGCCATAAACTGGAAACAACCCAAATGTCTATCAACAGGTGCATAGATTTGTGGTATATTCAACAACGGATTACTACTCAGTACCAATTTATATAATAACATGGATGGATCTCAAAAACATGATCCTGAGCAAATGAAACCTGACACAAAAGAGTATATCTTGTATGGTTTCATTTATATGAAATCCTAGAAATAATTTTGCTGCGGTGGTCTCTTACTAATGTATAAGGTGAAAGCTGGTGAATCCCAAAAGGAGTTATTTCATTGTCATTAAAGCCAATGAGGGGTGCCTGGACCGGCTCAGTTAGTAGAGCAGGAGACTCTTGATCTCAGGGTTGTGAGTTCAAGCCCCACACTGGCCGTGGAGCCTACTTAAAATAAACAAACAAACAAATAAATAAAATAAAGCTAATGGAATACCTTAGGCCAAGGGAAGTTGAGTATCGCTGAAAGCATTGTTAATCTTAGTTTTAGAATTTTATTTATTTATTCTACTTTTCCTGAAGATTGAGGGTGAATTTTTTGTTAATAAAAGCCAAGGCTTTGCAAAGTTCATTTAATAAGAGTCCTAGTAAAAGGTGTGCCCTGTCCCTGGAAAGATGGGCTAGTTAGATTTCCCCATATCAGAAACAAAAAAAAATCAAACAGATTTTTCACCACCACTTCCTTTCCAGTGCCAACAAGCCTCAACGCATCCTGAGAAGAAGCAAATAATGACCAAAAGATACTTTTTGCCCATTTGTGGGGGTGAAGAGGGCTGGAGGAATATAATGGAGCTTTGAAGCAGTGATTCCTGTCCGTGTCCCATCTTTACTGTCTTCCTGGGATTATGTTATTGGCAAGTAAGACATATAATGGAAACATCCTTGGCAATACCCTTTAGAAAATGAAGCATTTTTTTATAAACCCAAGAAGAGCATTTTGCATGATCAGACAACAGTTTTGTGAACCACAATTATCTTTAAGCAGTGTGTATTATGATTTTTGCCAATGTTTTTTTCTTTCTTTCTTTTTCTTTCTTTCTTTCTTTCTTTTTTTTTCTCTTTTTCTTTCTTTCTTTCTTTCCTTCCTTCCTTCCTTCCTTCCTTCCTTCCTTCCTTCCTCTTTCTCTCTTTCTCTCTCTCTCTTTCTTTCTTTCTCTCTTTTCTTGAACCAGGGGCTTACCTTTGGCAATGCATGACCTCTTTGAAATTCTCCAAGGCTTTTCTTTTTGAGGGGTATGGGTGCAATAATTTTAGTTATTTCTGTAGAGTTCAGGAAGCCTCTTTGATTCTGAAGCATTACCTACATCACAGCCCATCCTATACCCTTACCTACGATTGGTATAAATATTTGCACTTTAACTTGTGTAACTTGCTTGTCTCAGAGGAGAGTGATCAATTCAGCCATTTGGCAGATTGAACTTTTGGTAGAAACTCATACTCTAATGGTGAAGTTTGATCTGTGATAATATAACCTGTGTAACGTTTTCCATTTTTTATTTTTGGATACCGTCAAAATTAAATCAGGATTATCTAAGGGAGTTTCCAAAAATAATTTTTCCTACAAAAGTCAAAGATTATGGGATTTTCCTTCCTTAGGTAGAGAAAGGGGTGTTGCTGGGTTTCAGGGATTATAGCAATGGATACAGATATTTAAAAGGGAAACTAACAAGATTTCCTTGAATATTAGTAAGGTACCTAGCTGGGAATTACTGACATCTGCACATTATGGGGAGTCATCATATTCGAGGAGACAATAGAACTAAATCAGTTGAAATATTCACAAGCTCTGCTAGTAGAGCTTTCATGTGGTGGTGGATACACATGGGCCAACAGACCGAAATAAGCAATGGCTTCCTGATTGTTTTCTTGCAGTTGAGTCAATGTCCCAATGCCTGCCCAGGACATTTATGGTAAAAAGAATGAAGAGTTTGTAATAATTATGTAATATATGTAATATACATATATAAGATTGGGGGTTGTTGGAAAGCTTTCCTTAGTTTAAAAAAAGTGCGATCGTGTTTGGTTTCCCAAAGAAAATGCTGAGTGTGATCTCAGCAGAATTTAGCATTCTGTGCCTACAATGTCCACCTAGCCTTAAAAGTCCCACATGCCTTTTGGTAACTGATCTAGAAAATTCTTAAATTATACAGTTGACTCGTTTTTTTTTTTTTTTTTTCTTTTTGGGGTAATGGCTAAATGTGGCCTGTTTCTGGTCTTTTGCTATTAAGATAAGGATGCCATAAATACCCTTGAATATTTCACACGTGTACCAGTCTATTTAGAAATGGTAATGTCTTCAGAAATAGCTGGATCTGGGGAAGATGAATGCTGGAAGAGCCAACTTCTCTGCCCATCCCGGGCTTCCTTCTTTTAGGCAGGCTCTTCCCACGTCGCCTAGAGTGGCTCTGCAGGCACAACTCCCCAAGTTTAAATGCTGGCTCTCCCATTTACCAGTTGTGTGATTGTGGAAGTTACTATATTTCTCTGTTGCAGTTTCCTCATTTTAAAAATGGAAGTAAAAATAATCACCATTTTATATGATTATTTGGGGGATTAAATGAGATTATACATTCAAATTATTAATACATGTTTTATTAGGGTTCCTGGATCATAGTAAACACTGGATAAATATTAGCTATTATTATTGCTGTTTTTCTAAATGCTTATTGAACCAATCAAAGGCTAAATGCTCTGATGGAGAAAAATCAACCCAGCTAAACTATATGGATTAAGAATAGCAAAATTTCTCAAAAGAGGTGCTAGAAAGAATAAAACGGTTATATAAATACACATATATTTACATACATATGCCTAATACATCCTATCATAAAGTACAACATAAAACTAAAATCTAGGCACCTGGGTGACGGAGTTGGTTAAGTGTCCGACTCTTGGTTTTGGCTCAGGTCATGATCTCGGGATCCTGAGATCGAGCCCAGTGTCAGGCTCTGTGCTCAGTGCAGAGTCTACTTGTGATGATCTCCTCTCTCTCTCTCCAAAATAAATATTTAAAAAAAAACCCTAAAATCTGAATAAATGTGCATAGAGAATGAAAACAAATTGTCAGAAATGTAATAGTGCTTATGTTTGAATGGCTGGATATTGTTTTTTTTTTAAACTCCTATTATGTTTTCAAAAATGTCCATGACAAATATGTACTGATTTTATAATAACATAACCAATAATCCATTCAACAAAATCTGTTGGGAGTTCCTATTGGCTAGGCTCTCATCTGCATGTAGGGAGGTGGGCAAGAGACGAAACTCCCTGCCCAGTGGAGCTCACATCTAAAGACAACAGCAACGTTACAAATTAAAAGAGCAGCAGACCTGGATTTGAGGATAGAATTGCCGGCACAGTCTTAGCTCTGCTACTTGCAGCTCTATGACCCTCAGGAAGTCACCTAACGTCTCTGAGCCCCACTACCCTCAACTAAAAGGCAGGGATAAAAGACCTGTGTAACAAGGTTACACTGTACCAATATATAAGGGGTGACTAGTGTGGGGTCTTCTACACTTGTACAGTGAATACTGTCAAATTTTTTTATGACAAAATGTGTCTTTACGAAGTACTAAATGGTGCAATATTTAAATCCTTTTTATTGGACTCGCTTAGTAGTGTGAACAGCTATCTGAATGTAAAGTTGCATCTTTAATTATGCTGGATGAAGAAACTGGGTTTTAAAATATCCAAGGTCTCTTTTATTACTTAAGACTGGAAACATGAAAGAATCTCTGGGTAAAGCTCATAGCCAAAGTTTTTATTATCTAGGAAAACTGTCAGCTTTTTTTTACCACTCCTGAAACACATTTCCTAATTCTGCCTAATTTGCTAAAGTTTTTATGAACTCTTCTTCATTTAGATATTGCTGCATATATAAAATGTCGCTTTTTTGCTCTGCCATTTCCTTTTCATCAAATATTATTTTTAGTGATTTCATGCAAGTAAAGCGTGCATAGAATCATTTATATTATGAATCAGAACTTTATTATTAAGTCACCCACAGCCAGTGAGCCCCGCCCCCCACCCCCTACGTGGGGCCCAGGGGATTTGACTCCTTGCCCTGACTCCTTGCCTCCCAGCGCCGCTTGGCAGGCGGGTTAGGGCTGGTTCTGTAGGCGGCCAGACAGCGAGACCTGCCAACAGCCTATACCTTTCTGTGGGTAGAGGCTCCCCGGGCTCGAGCACTGCCCCAGTGCTGTAGGAAATGAAACCAGCATAGTTACATTGTTGGATGACATCCGTGCTGTTTTCCCATAGAAATCATTACGATTTCTGTGGTTGAATTTTTTTTCAAAGGTGGCTTAATTGAATTTGTCTTTTCTCTTTCTCTTGGTCCCAGTTGCATTGTGCCCCACATGCTTCCCTTCCAACAATCAGGCTCTGGAATTCGAGAGCAGAGCAATAAAACATTTCCCTCTCAGCTTCTCCTTTCGGGTTAGATTTATACCTTCATTTAGAAGGAAACAAGAGGATATCTTCTGTAGTGTAAACTTTTTATACTTACTTTTTCAAGCAGCCCATGCCATGAGTTATTGCTAAGATTCTAATTTCACCCACTAGTCTTGCTTGAAATCCCCCCAATCTAGATCTTAGAGACAGGAAAAACAAAACCAACAACAAAAGCTTCCAGAGGTGCTCCCCACTGGTGCCGGGAACCAGCATGGGCTCCTGCCAGGACTATGATAGCTGGAGAGACGCCGAAGGCCCGCCGCAGAGAGCTCTGCGCGGGCTGCACCGCGCTCTGCTCTTCCTGCTCTGCAAGGGCTGGCCTCTCCGGAAGGCCTCTGCATTAGTCCACATGTGACAAAACCCAGCAGCGGCATCCTCTCCTCTCCCCGCTGAAGCCACCCTTCTTTTGTGCTGTTTGTGGCTCGTTCTTACTTGAAAGGACGGAGGGATGTAGAGTCTCTGGTTCTGCACCAGCTCTGGCATTTATGAGTCCACGTTGCCTTTGGCTCTGACAAGCCACGTGTTTAGTTCCACCCAGAAGCCTGCAAACAACTGGTACCTCGTAAGTTTCACACGGTTGTTACTTCTGATTACCGCCCCTCTGCACCTGGGTTAGTAGGAACTGGTCAGGACTCATTTACCGAAAGAAAATAGACTGATTAGACCTGGAATGCCGCGGAAGTGCGGCTAAGAGGATAACTGATTATGGCACATTGGTAAATACTATTTCTACAGTAAAGCTCCGATGTGAGTATTTCGAATGCGCGACGTTATTGCAAGTTGGAAAAGTGGAGAGGAGTGGAAGATATATCCCTGACCATCACTTTTCCCACCGAACTCTGAAGTTTATGCTTGCATGGAGTTTTGATGGTTAAACATCCTTCTGAAAAATAATAATGACTGTCAGGTTAAAGTTTGCTAACTCGTTTTGAAATTGCGCCTGTGAGTAGAGGAGTCAAACAAAGGAAATATTGTAGAAAAAAAAAGCCTTTGAAGACAAATCAAGGAACAGCCTCTGTAACTTGCTGTGTGACCCTGGGCAACCTGCTTAACCCTCGGAGACTATTTCTTTGACTTTAAACTGAGGATGTTCCACTAGATTAGCTGAGAGAGCTCCTCCAACATTAATTATCTATGGGAGTCTCTATCTCTTGTTTTATGCCTTGCTAGAAATTACTTGGTGTGGAGGGGCAGGATTGTTTCCATTCTGTTTCTGAATTCTTGACAAGGTATATTATTCATGTCTCATCATTTGAGCCCGTCCATAACACTGTAGATTTACAGCCCTTGTCTCAAGGCACCCATGTTATCTATATTGCAAATGTGGAGGGTCACAGAATGCTTTTAATAAGTTAGGACTGAAACAGCAGGACCATTACATAAGCTTCTCAGAACAGGGACGGGTTAAAGAAGCTAATCACAGAAGCTCAAAGTCATAACATTAAGCAGACCCCAAAGAGGGGCATTTACCCCCTTTTGCAATGTCATTTTTAGGTGGCCCTCGGTAAAGTGTAATGGTTGGACAGTACATTTAAATGGTAGGGTTGGCCAGGTCCCCATGCATAGGTTATTATTAACACATACTTTTCTCTTCTTCTGTCGAAGTGATAAATTTGCCACAGTTGTTTTGTGATGGAGGCCATGGGAAGTCATTGGATTTTTACAGTTTCAAAATGGAAGTGTTTTCCGAGACTCTGCTAGCTATGTTTTCTGGGGACTCCATTCTGGTTTATAAGTAGGCAAAAGAAGTGTGAGAGGAAAGTGTAGTAGAACTAACGTCAACACAAAGAAAAAATCTGAAGGCTAACGTTTAGTTTCAATGCAATTTTCTCTTTTGATCCTGATGTCTGCAATGGTGTCAGCAACCTCGAGCTTATTTATGGCTCCTTGGTATAATCTAGCTATGTGTGAAAGCCTGGTACCAGCCTTCCCTAAATGCCTTGGTGATAAAGGTCAGTCCAGAGCAGAGGTATGAGGGGAAGCAACTATCTTTACTCTGTTCTGTTTGACCTAGCAATAACACATCTGGCCGAAGTTAGAAGTGGGTTTCTACAATAGATGAACATTTAGAGGCAGATATATAGATGTGTATCTTATAGATTAATACATATATACTTAAATAGGCATTCAAATATGCCCTGGTAAGTTGAATTTGGAAAGAGAAGGCTGAGGTCCAAAGTAATAAAAATTCAAAGAAATGCAATGCCCCAAAACATTGTATTAAATACAATTTTTAATTGTATCTTTGGGTCTGCAATCAGCGCTAATGCTCAAAACCAAGAGAAGAAAGTCAACAGCACAGAGGGAGTTTCCACATTCTTGAGTTTCTGGAACTTAGATTTTATACCTTCCAGAAAACTGACTCCCTTAAAATTTTGACTTAACATTTGTAAAATTTTCTTAAACAATACAGCCTCTACCTAAACCTGAAGATCGAGTATGAAATACAGCTGAAATAACACCCCTAAAGGTTGTTTTGTTTAGTAGCATCTTTCTTTTATCAATTGGAAATGAGGAAGAGATATTTGTTTGGGTTTCTAAATTCCATTTGCTCTGTTAAAACAACATTGCAGCCAAAAGACCCTAATGAAAGTTTCCCTGTGACAAGCCTAAACAATGATCCAAGAGGAATGAAAAACCAAACTAATGAGAAAATGATGTAAAAGGCCAGCTTTCTGCTCTCCCCACAAGGATTTTAATTACAGAGAAATCAACAGCTGTGCCAGGGGTAACACGGGAGTGCTGGCCATGCAAAATAACACCTTGGAGTGGAATGAATTTGAAGTAAATGGGCTGGAAATATTGGCTCTCCAAGCAATCAACAACAACACATGAGGGGAAACATGGAGTCTTTAATTTGGTGAAGTGTGCTGATCGCAGACTTCTCTGTAGCAGCTGATTCTGATGAGTGCTCACATACTCGCGATCCCTGATTAATGGGAAAATAATCTTTCGCTTAAACTGTCCATCACAGAGCTGGGAGAGTACAATGATGTTCAGGATCTTACAAGCCCTTGTATACTTTCTCCACTTATAAAAGTGAACGTTCCCTTGACTTTATGACTCATTGTAGAAATATATTATTCTTTATCGTCATTGACTTTTTGGGCAGCTCAGCTTAGGCAGAATATTTTAAATAAAAGTTTTCCCTCAGTTTCAGAGGGCTTATATCTTTCCCCCTTGCTGTTTCTTTCTATAGGAAGGTTATAGTGAACTTAGGTAAATTACCTAAAACATGTTCTTATTAATCAGCCCACTAATGAGATGGACAGATATGCCAGTGAGTATCTGAAATACTGTTGTGTCAACCAAAAATGTCATGGGATTTCTCAAATGGGTTCAACATAGTAAAATAATGCAAAATCCAAAGAAAAAGAGAAGTTGTTTTCAGCTTTTGTGACTAGAGAGTAACCCTGACCTTTTATTATTACTTTAATTTTTTACATGACTACTGGAATACCCCTCATTTACTTGAAGGTTCTATTATACGTTGCAAAATGCAAGAGAATCATTCCAGTTGAGGGAACTGATTCAGCACTTTAGTTCACCAGTGCGGGGCATGGCAAGGTGTGGCCCCACTCACTCTGGACCTTCTTCTCTTGGGGATAGGCATCTGACCCTTTGTGGGGACACTGCCCAGTCCCTCAGGGTTCTCTGCTCAGGAAGGCAGCTCTGGGAAGTGGAAAGGGCCTGTGCATTCAAGTCAGAATGACTCCAAAGCTCAGCCTTATGATCTGGGCAGTTTGCTTCACCTTTCAGAGCTGCGGTTTGCTTAACAAAGCCACTTGTCCAAGGTGACCTTGTTAGTAGATGAAGGAGCTGGTATTTGAATTTAAAGCTGTCTGACGTTAGACTTGTGCTAATTTAAGCTTTATTTTCTTGGTGAAGAGGCATAGCTCACATGTAGTCAGTATAGACGGGTTTAAGCATATATGGGTTTCACTAGAAGGCTTTACTTCCTTCCTGAATGCTTTGCAAAATTCTGGCTGCTACTCAAACCATAGCAAACTGGCTCCCAGCTCCCACACCTCTGGGCTCTGACTGAGCGCTCTGTGGCTGTGCCCTCCTCTGCCCCCCGAGACCCAGGCTCTGCTGTGTGCTGTGACCAGGAGAATAAGGCCAAGGTGGAGAACTTCCACATTTTCACATGTATGCACATGTCAGAGTCCAGGCCAAGGTCTCTCAGTCCCTGAAAAACAGGGCAACATTCTGTCAGTTCCTTTTACCTCCTTCTCTTGTTTTATTTCAATTATATCTTACTGACTGAGATGGCTTATAAAGAACTGGATGCTTTCTTCTCCCTTTCCTCTCCATGCTAAAATATTTAGGACTCAGAAAATATTTGGGCTGGACTTTGGCTCTCTTGGCTGAACATTGCTACTGCTGGAGCCAGGAGTAAGCTCAGTGGGTATCTGCCTCAACTCGGTTGTCAAAAAGAATAGTTGAGTGTTGGCTAGACTACACTTTCTGGGAAGGCAGTGATGGTATCTGGTTTTTCCCTATTATATACCAAATACCTAGCAGGGTGTCTAGTCCATAGATGGCACTCAATAAATATTTGCTGAATGAGTGAATGAGTAAAAAAAAACCAAACAAACCAGTGACTTTAGTTTTACAATGGTTTATATATTCATTTACTCATTCAGCAAGTATTCAGTAATCCGAATACAGGGGATACATCCATTTAGGAACTTAGGGATATATGTACACCTAGAACATTCTGGTGGATTCACTAGAAAACTGTATTTTTCAATACTTGACCATGTTGGAATCATTTTTAAGGTTTTTCTAAGGTTAAGAGGCAACATTTACTTCTTTTAATATATTCTACTTTTTCTTTTATTTTTTTTTTGAGATTTTATTTATTTATTTGACAGAGAGAGACAGCAAGAGAGGGAACACAAGCAGGGGCAGAGGGAGAGGGAGAAGCAGACTCCCCGCTGAGCAGGGAGCCCAATGCGGAGTTTGATCCCAGCACCCTGGGATCAGGACCTGAGCTGAAGGCAGACGCTTAACAACTGAGCCACCCAGGCACCCCAATATATTCCACTTTTTTTTTTTAAAGATTTTATTTATTTATTTGACAGAGAGATACACAGTGAGAGAGGGAACACAAGCAGGGGGAGTGGGAGAGGGAGAAGCAGGCCTCCCGCAGAGCAAGGAGCCCAATGCAGGGCTCGATCTCAGGACCCTGGAATCATGACCCGAGCCGAAGGCAGATGCTTAACAACTGAGCCACCCAGGCACCTCATCTATTCCACTTTTTAAAACAATTTTAGATTTACTGAAAAATTGTGAAGATAGTACAGAGGATTCCTATACACCTTCCACCCAATTGTCTTATTATTAGCATCATATATTACTATAGCACATTTGTAACTATTAATGAACCAATACTGATGCATTATTATTAACCAAAGCCCATACTTCACTGATATTTCCTTAGTTTTTACTTAATGTCCTTAGGCTCCTCCTAGCTGTGACCATTTCTCAGATTTTTCTTGTTTTTGATGATCTTGACAGTTTTGAGGAGTACTGGTAAGGCATTTTGTAGAAGGTCCCTCAGTCAGAATTTCTCTGATGAATTTCTCATGATTAGCTTGGGGCTATGGGTTTTTGGGACCCGGGAAGACTATGGAAGATGATGTCAGGTTACTTGCTATCAAGATCAGTATCACTGTCGATGTTGACCTTAATAACTGGAACCTGAAATTCATATATTGAAAACCTAATAGTTAAGCTGACGGTATTAGGAGGTGGGGTCTTTGGAAGGTGACTAGCTCTTGGGGGAAGAGCCCACATGAATGGAACTAGTGTCCTTATAAAAGAGACCCAGTATGTTAGCTCATCCCTTCCACCATGTAGGGACACATGGAGAAGTTGGCAGTCGGCAACCCCTCCTAGGGCCTTCACCAGAACCTGACCATAATGGCACCCAGATCTTGTGCTTGTAGCCTTCAGAACTGTGAGAATTAAATTTCTGTTGTTTATACACTACCCAGAATGGTGCTTTGTTATAGTAGTCCAAATAGACTAAGACAGAAACCAAGATCTGGGTGTCAGCTGTGCTTATTGCTACTGGGGTATCATTGCTTCTAGGCCCTCTCAGCTGACAAAGCATGGAAATAGATGTGTGTATGGTCATCTGTGTATCTATATTGATAAATTTTTCCCAGCTGTCTTAATTTAAACATGAGTTTATAATGGCATCTCCAACTCTATTCCATTACCACATGGATCACTCTAGCCTCCTTGTCTCCTTGCTTATTGGTAAACTCCCATTCCAACTCCCAGTCTTTCTATCTGCCATACATTTTATCTAATTGCACAATTCCAGTATACAAGCATAGCAGTATTAGAATTAACACTTAGCCTAATGGGAAACAACTTTATCAACTGAACTATAGTGCTCACGTAGTTTCTTTTGCTCTCAGTCTTATACACATTTTCCAAAGTAACTTAGGTCAGCAACTTTCCCCCCATTCCCTACAGTGGGATTGTTTCATACATCTGTAATACAATTAGATTCTCTGGTCAAAATCTGTATTCCATTCTGGGATTCCCTGACCTCTTAAATGATTTCTTAAAATTTGCATGCGTTTAAGTAAGGTATACTGGTAGAATATAATGAAGTAAAGATAAATAAGCAAAGTGATCAACTCACGTGATTTAAAAAACCGTATAAAAGCAAAGAAAGAAAAAGGAAGAAAGAAATGGAGTTAACATTAGAAATTAACATAACATAAAACCCAGAGGAGGTGGTCCAAGATGGTGGCAGAGGAAGATACTGAACTCACTTCTTCCCACAAACACACCAAATCAACAGTTACATATGAAATAATTCCCTGAAAAAGACTTGAAAACTAGCTGAACAGCTCCTTCACAACAAATGATAAAAGAGCCACATCAAGATGGCCAGAGAAGCAGAGAAGCTGTCTCACAAAAAACCCACCCCAATGCTGTGACCTATGATCGGGAGGAATCTCACACATCTGGAGCTTCTTCCTGAGGAGTGGGGGGTTTGTGCCTTACCTGAGACATCCATACCCTCGGGTCCTGCAAAGGAGGGACGAACCCCCAAAATGTCTGGCTCTGAGAACCAATAGAGCTCACATCTAGTAGACCCAAAGAGAACCAAGGGCTGTTGGGAACCGAAATCCTTCTCAGTTAGAGCCAGGGGGAAGGGTGATGGGGGTGGGCAAAATGCATGAAGGGGGTCAAGAGGTACAAACTTCCAGTTATAAAATAAATAAATTGTGGGGATGTAATATACCAAAAGGAATGAAAGAAAGAAACAGTTTAGAAAATTTAGAAGATTAAAAAATTTAGAAGCTTCTGCTTTCTTTGAGAAAAATAAAACAATAAATAAGCTCATGAGAACCTTTAAGAAAATAATAAGACATAAGTAATTTGAAAATAATAAAGTAAACTATACAGAGAGAGAATATTTAAAGACTGTAACATAATACTATGAACAGCTTTGGCGCAGGGTATTTGAAAATGTAATGACAAGTTCTATAGGAAAATATGAGTTAAAATTTTGATTGAAGAGGGAATAGGAAAACTGAGTAGAATACTATTAGTAAATAAACAGAATAAGTAGTCATAAGGTTCCAAAGGATAATAGAACCAGATGGTTCCCAGGTGTGTTTTATCAAATATTCAAGAAACCAAGAACCCCTAATATTATTCAAATTGTTTCTGAGGATAAAGAGAAAAGGAAAGCTCCCCGATTAATTTTGTGAGGCAAAGATAACTTTTGTAAGAAAACCAGACAAAGGCAGTAGGAGAAAGAAAAATTAGAATGCATTCTCATTCTGGAACACAAGAGTATAAATCCAAGACAAGTATTTTATGGTTATTATATTCTATACATGCTTTTTGTAAATAACTTCATATCCTCTGTGTATTTACATAAGATACATATAATTTTTTGTAAATACATATAAATCAGATGTACAATGAACCAGATGTTGGCATAAACTGTGTATTTTATCTTACCCAAAATGCAGATGTAGTAATAATTTTTATTATACACTCTTTAAAAATACTTTTCAATTCTTAGTTTAGTCCAGTATAGGTCCCTTGAGAGTAGTTTCATTTTACTTTTTTATGGTCGCTTTGTTTAATCAGAATTTGGAATGAGCATGAAATAGGAATATTAAAGCTATTTGCTCAAGCTCTTGTTAGAGAAGAGTGTGTTACCCTAAATAAGGAGGTAACTGAGGCAAGCTCGAATGACCAAAAACTGAGCTTACTTGGGAACAGCATAGGAATTGCAATTCAGGAAATGCAAAGTGCAGTAACCTGTAAGGAGGCCATTGAAGATCTGAGGTGTGTTGTACTTACGGGCGAGGACTGCAGAGAACAGGAAGTCCAGCCAATTCCGGTCAGTAAGTTCATTGGCTTGAGAATGGGGAGAGATCCTTGTCAGATGTTTGGTGGTCAGGATATAAGTTTTGGTTTTCTGTGGGAAATCAGTCTCTCAGTTCTTAAGTTTCATTTTCCTTAGGGTACATCCTCAAGGTTTCCCATTTCACATCCTCTGGTTCCATTTTAGATTGAAATCTTTTCACAGGTGGCTTTCTATTTAACTCCCAGGTGACGGAGACGCTGTTGGCTCTCTTTCGTGCCTGCCTTATCAGTCCCCACCCTGAATGCTCCAAGAGCAGCAGACAACGAGAAAGCCCCGAGGTGACTTGGCTGTGGTTGTCATTTGCACCCACGGCAGAACTGTTTGGCAGTAATGGTGGAAAGATAAGAGACTTCGCTTCCTCACTATTCCTTCCCCAAGTAGGAAACTGATTTTAGCTCAAGACACGTACAGAGTGGAGTCCTTTGAAAGGACTCCTTTCCTTGCTCTTATTGGACTAAGTCGGGGAGGGGGGAGAGGTTTGTGAGAGCGATAGTCAAAGAGAAGCCAGAGGGTAACCTGCTTTTAACCCAACCTCTATGTCACATGGATTCGGGGACAATGTAGGTCATCATTTTTACTTGCCAAATGTCAACTTGATTAGCGTGGAACAGAAACACGGATCATCCCAAACAATGTTTAATATAAATGTTAACATGAAAATCCCTTAACCTGGGCTTCAGAACATTTCCTTGGAACTCACATTTGAGTATATTTCTCTATTTCTTAGAATTATGTGTGCATTCACCCCTAAGCAAAATTCCATATTGTGGGGGTGAATACTCCCGCAAAGTTGCTGATGAGGCGTAAGATGAAGACAAGTTCTGAGAGTTTTTACTTATGTTAAAGAAAGTCATTCTGACATCTGTTAAAAGGCTAAGACAGACTTTATTCAAGACTGTTATGATAGGTCTTAGAGACTACTGCAGTGGGGTTTTGCAGTTGGAGAGAGAGATCGAGCTAGAGTCCAGATACAACAAAGAGAAGTAGGGATTCACAGCCAAGTGGCAGGGTGGGGAAGGGGTCTGTGGATGGAAAAGGACGATAAGAGGATGGTTATTCTGGCTCAACTGACCGAATAGGACTCTTGCTGCAGGCAAGCCAAGACGATAAGATATTATCTGGGGGGTGGTGAAGAATGAAGTTTGGTGAGATATCAAGAGTATCAGATATCTGGGGTGGGGGATTCTAGCAGGATTCTTTTTTTTTTTTTTTTTTTTTGAGAGATAGTGATAGAACATGAGCGGGAAGGGTTGGGAGAAGCCGACTCCCCGCAGAGCAGGGAGCCCTATGCAGGGCCCGATCCCAGGACCCTGGGATCACGACCAGAGCTGAAGGCAGGCACTTAACAACTGAGCCACCCAGGTGCCCCTCTAGCAGGATTCTCGCTAAAACTGGCCAATGCAGAACCTACCAGGAGGACCCTTAAGTCCAGGCCTTGACGGCTTTAGATGACAAGCCTCGGGAGTTAGGTCAAAGAGAGTCATTGTCACTTGTTGGGAGAGAAAGCTCATGTGTCACAGTGGACACAGGGGAGGTAGGTGCTGATTCAGCGCTGAATTTGAGGATGGTTTCATATGTAACTGAGGTAGGTCAGCAGGCTGATAACAGACTTCACACATCTGAGAGCCATGTCAGGGAAGAAGCAAGGTTTTAAAAAAAAAGAATGAGTGGTCCTCTCTGGCACGGGCAGCATACAAATGGCTAACAGACACATGAAAAAATGTTCATCATCATTAATCATCAGGGAAATTCAAATTAAAACCACATTGAAATACCACCTTACACCAGTTAGAATTGCAAAAATTGACAAGGGAAGAAACAACAAACATTGGAGAGGTTGTGGAGAAAGGGGAACCCTCTTACACTGTTGGTGGGAATGAAAGTTGGTACAGCCAATTTGGAAAACAGTGTGGATGTTCCTCAAAAAGTTAAAAATAGAGCTACCCTATGACCCAGCAATTGCACTACTGGGTATTTACCCCAAAGACACAGATGTAGTGAAAAGAAGGGCCATTTGCACCCCAATATTCATAGCAGCAATGTCCACAATAGCCAAACTGTGGAAAGAGCCAAGATGCCCTTCAATAGACGAATGGATAAAGAAGATGTGGTCCATATATACAATGGAATATTACTCAGCCATCAGAAAGGATGAATACCCAACTTTTGCATCAACATGGATGGGACTGGAGGAGATTATGCTAAGTGAAATAAGTCAAGCAGAGGAAGTCAATTATCACATGGTTTCACTTATTTGTGGAACATAAGGAATAGTATGGAGGACATTAGGAGAAGGAAGGGAGAAATGAAGGGGGGGAATCGGAGGGAGAGACGAACCATGAGAGACGATGGACTCTGAGAAACAAACTGAGGGTTCTAGAGGGGAGGGGGGTGGGGGGATGGGTTAGCCTGGTGATGGTGGTGATGGGTATTAAGGAGGGCACGTACTGCATGGAGCACTGGGTGTTATGCACAAACAATGAATCATGGAACACTACATCACAATCTAATGATGTAATGTATGGTGACTAACATACCATAATAGAAAAAAAAAAAAAGAATGAGATCAAGCTGAGATGGAATGAGGGCCAAAGTATCAAGTTTGATGGTAAAAGCCAGTTACAAAACTGTATATTTAGTATAATTCCATATTTGAGAAAAATGAATAATAATAATAAATATTAGTTTATGTACAGGGAAGGAGAAAGCATTGGCATGTGAACAGAATTGTTAGAAAGTAGTTTTCTTTGGGGAGTGAAGATTCAAGTTTCATGTTACGTGTTTTAGTCATGTTGAAGGGTTTTTTAATACCAAATGTTGCCTTAGGAACTAGGAGAAAATATTTTTAAAGTGGGGGAGGGGCAAGAGAGGCAACAGGGCCCTTATCCCTCCTTAGATTTGTCCAGGAAAAAGAGCACTACTAAAGAAGCCAGCCACATCAGCTAACTTACTAGCCCCAAGCGCGATACCTGAATCTTGTTATCAGCTCCTTCCTTCCCCATGCAGGGCACAGAGTTCACCAGCTTTCTGTCTGGGACTCAGGCAAAACAGCTATGTGAGCTTCTTAAATGCGAAATACATAGGAAGAATTTGTATGGGAGTAAAGATGTAAGAAAGTGTATCAGAAGAATATTAATAGCAAGTACCCAATGCACCAACAAAGCAAATCCTTAGTAGAATGAACACAAGACCAACATACATTAAAAGTAAACGTGTGCCAGTGGATTCCATAGAAACCAAAAGGAAGGAACAAGAGTCATCCCTTCCAGCATTGGCTTTATCTATAACCCTGGATTTGACACTGGGCTGTACCCCTTATTAGCTGTATGATGTTGGGGGAGCACCTTAACTTCTCTGACGTTTGGTTTGTTTCTTCATCAATAAAATGTGGACAATAATAGTATCCACCTCATAAGGCTGTCCTGTGAATTAATGCCATAATGCCTCAGCTCAGGGCTTCTTCTATAATGAAGGCCCAGTAGGTTTCTGCCATTAATAAAACAATAACAAAAGAAGGCAAATATGTATAAAGGCAAAATTGAAACAAACTAAAAACAACCACAGACACCTGTTTATATGCTAAAACACAAAAGCGTTAAGTAAAGGTTTATTGGCATCATATTACTGACACACATCATATCATATGTAAGTATTACAGCAAATTCTGCATAATAAGGTCTATAAGCAAATACCGAGCAAGGTTGTTGTGGTATAGTATAAGACATCATTAAAGCGGAAAAACTCTGCCCAGTAAGAGGAATTTGGCAGTGTTTTGTGAATTATTTCTCTTCTGTCTCTAGCTCTCTGTATTTATCTATGTCAAAGATCATTTGTTTCTGAATGTCCAGGCCAAGCTTTAAATGTATTTTCACTTTTCCCCATTTTTATCAATCTACTCCTCATGTATTCTATTCTGATAAAATTTTGGTTCACTAATGAGCACTAGAGCTCGCAACCACACAAGTGGGAGGAGAAAGGTGCAGGACTTTGGAGCCAGATGTATCCACTTTGTATCCACTTGGTGACCTTGAGCACATTCTGCAATTCCTTCGTTCTTTAGGTTACTTGTCTGTTCCATGAGACTACAATAATGTCTTCATCTCAGAGTTGTTAGGATTAAATCACTGTATTTCCTGTGCCTGGCACTCAGTATGTGCTTAAAGGTTGTTCGTTTCCCTGCTTTTCCAAAAGGAATCTTAGAGATCATCAGTCTTCTCATTTTACCAGTGAAAAAGCTCAAGTCCACAGAAGTTAAAAAACAAAACAAAACAAAAAAAACCCCACACACCCAAAGTCCTGTTTCTACTACACTCTTGCACTGTCCTTTCTCCTAGAAGCTTGTTTAACTTCAATGGAGAAGAGAAAACTCACTGGAATCAAAAAGTATTCTTTCCCTCTTTTTAATATAGGTAAGCCACCAAGAAATTTTTAAAGTGGGAGTACGTTTTATGAAAGGTAATAAGTAGACTAAGAACTGTCTTAAATCCATAGAGACATTAAAAACAGAAGTTCTGTGCTTCCAAGATTTCCATAGCAGAGCATAAGTATTCTGTATGCTTTGGCACCAAAACCCCCTGAACTGAGTATTTATCTGCACATTTCAGCTCAGGCCTCCCGGAATGCTTGCCCGTGGAATTGGCAAAGGAGCGGCCGTTCAGAATTTAGAGCAGTCAAGTTTGCTCAGCACACAGCTGTATTTGAAGCACGGCTCTATGCCATTAGTCCATGGACCTTGCACAAAACACAAGCAATTTAAATGTCAATGTTGTGATCTTACCCTGCTGTCGAATCTTTGTCATCTTGTTCCATGCCTGAAGAGATCACCCGTGGATAACCTGAGAGAACCCATTATCATGTACATGATGGAAAAAAGCAAAAATTCGGCAACCTGTAATTTAGATCTTGGACTCTTTCTTTGAGAAAGAATGGCAAGCTTTCTTCAGCAGGAAGGAGATATTCAATACTACCATTTAAAAATAGCCTGCCAAAAGAGTTTGTTATTTCTTTAAAAACTGTTCTTAAAGTGCCATTTTACCATAATAAAACTGGTTACATTTTATCTGGTTCTTTAAAAAGTATATCCATACTTGTTTGTCTCTCTCACTTGTCTCTCATACCTCTTGTCTCAGGAATCTTTCTTACTCCATCCAGAAAGAGCAGGACATATTAAATGTAGCTGCTATGATACACGGGAACACAGCCATTGGAAATGGGCCATATTTGTGACTATACCAGTTGCTCTTAGCAAACTGCTCATGTGGCAAACTAGATCTGTTGTTAGAACCATTACATGGCTAAGCCACAAGCTGGTCACTTTGCTCTGTGGATCTGCAGATGAGCATGAAATGGGTCAGACACACAGAGAGGCCTGTGCGATATTTCTGTGGCTCTCGAGGGTAACAAGCTGCTTCTAAAAACTGCTGTTGTGCTGGCATTGTGGGACCTTTCCAGCCTGAATGTAAAAGTAGCTATTACATTAATCTTATTTAATAGGTCTGAGTTCTTAAATTTAATGGGAAGGGATGAGACCGAAGTCTAACCTCTAACCCCGCTGTGTATTAATGTACTTGGTGCTGTTTGCTAGGAACAGTTTTTCTCAGAAGCAAAACCCTGTCAGTTATAATTAAGAATGGACATTTGGGGTTTTGTCAAGTATATCTTTTTAAAACAACTGCATATGGGGGGACCTGCGGGGCTCAGTCGGTTCAGCGTTTGACTCTTGGTTTTGGCTCAGGTCATGATCTCAGGGTTGTGGGATCGAGCCCGGCATTGGGATCCGCGCTCAGCGCAGTCTGCTTGAGGTTTCTCTCTCTCTTCCTCTCCCTCTCCCCCCACTTGCACTCTGTCTCTCCCTCTAGAATAAATAAAATCTTTAAAAAACTCATTTAAAAAACTGTGTATATTATTCTGTGCTGCCTTATTTACACAAGTTGGATGGGTTATACCAAGAGCTAACTATAGATAAGAAATAGATAGATTTGCTTATTTCCAAATTGTGGCAACATTAATCTTGGCAGGTATTTACACAAAAAGAGAGAGAACCAAAACATGTTGAAATTGCTGCTTAAAACTCAGTTTCTGACAATAATATCGGACTCAGAATCAAATAATATCAGACTCATCACATCTCTTATTATAAAATGATATTTTTTCCCCAGATCTTTCTGTCTAGATCTCATTACCCAGTGAGAACTGATCTGCTCTGACTTCTCTGTATTACACCTTTGTCTCAATTCAAATATTATTTCAAATTCTGAAGTCTTGGGACACAACCACATCCTGGGAGGGTGTTTGATGTGTCCTTGGCTCGTGGTCTCTAAACTTTACATTTCTGACAATTTTCAAGAAAACCTGAAGCTTACCTGAAATTCTGCCCTGTAGCCTAATGGGATGATGAGTTACATTCATCCTTATTTCTGTTTTTTTAATGAGTCTTTTCCTAGGACTCAGTGCTCCTCCTTGAACTACTTTCCTCCCCTTCTAACACTCGTGGGGTAGCTGATGCCATTGTATCTTCAGTAGTATCTGAAAAATGACAAGATGGCAATATAACTGTGCCTAAAGGCTGTGCACTCTTCAATCTTGGAACCAATCATTTGTCTGTGATGGCCATCAATAGCCTTCTATTTATTTTACACTTGGAAAACATATCTAAAAATATCTTTGAAAGAGGTAAAGGGTGGATATGAAAAGCCATTCTAAGTAACTTTATCTCTAAAGTTTGATTACTAAATTTGTTTCTCAAAGATTGGGAAGGGGCAATGTGAATAAACAGAACTGAAAATCTTTCCCAAATGACATGGTCAACACTTCCGAGGAAATGAGAATGTCAATCAGTGGATACAATTTTAATAGAGTGGATGGTGATCTAGGTCAAATTTTCCAGGTTAATTTTGCACATAAAACAGAATCCAAAATCTTGATAAAGTTAAGCTACAGGAGATCTCTTACTGTCCTTGTTCTCTCAGACCCCTTAGAGAAAGAAATTAGACAAAACCCTAATTTTCTCCATGCTCCATTTCATCTCCCTGCTCTCCTCTCTCCCACTTTCCATCTTCAAAGCAACAACAAAGGCCCAAATCCCAAACCACTGTATATTTTTCCGGCTAAAATGCTCTGGGAAGAACACAATGATGAGTGTGCCCTGATGCTTCCCAGGTCCTATGGACAGATACAAACAGAGGACAGCTGAAGTCTGGCCATGGTCACTTCTCTTGGTGCTGGTGAGAGGACCCGAAGTCAAGTTCCCAGACGATTTTATCTCTATCACACCATATCGAAGTGGGGAAGGAAGTGGTTGGAGATGCTCCAAATGACCTTGTTTTTCAAGTTAGATGCTAACGTGTTTTGTTTTGCTTTGAAGCCAGCCATGGAATAGAGACAAAGAAGTATACTCTGGATGAGTCACTGCATGCTTTCTGAAGTAAAGAAATGCTTAGAATTAAGTCCTAGGGTGAACGTTAAAACGGGAGTATAGGAATCTGGGCTCTCGTCTTATTGGGCCTCAATTTTTTCATCTGTAAAATGAGGTAGTAGAAATAGATGATCTCTAAGAGGGGTTGGTAAAGTATTGGAAGAGATCCTGATTAGTTTCGGGTCCATCAAACCCTTGAATTGTATACAAAACTAAGTGCTTGTGTGTGTGTGTCTCTGTGTGTGTGTGTCTGTGTGTGTGTGTGTGTGTGTTTTCACGGAATGCATCTGGACCTCCCAATCTATTAAGAATCATTAAGCTGATTTCAAACTGTAAAGTTCATCTAAGAGATTTTTTTGTTTATTGAAGTCATTTCATTTGGCTTTTCGAGATGCCAAAATCATAATTTTTTCAAAGATACTCTGAGTAACGAAAATAAGAAATGGATATATCCTTTCCAGCACATACCCTTTAATGCATGCACATTTAGAAAATTAATCTAGACATTGATTGTAAAGTAATTTAACCAAGAAAATAATTTGCTGTGATTTTTTTATAGATTCTGAATAGTGTTAGATACAGGGCTTATCATTACAATTGATTAATGATCTCATAGCCTGAAGTTTGTGTGTGCATGGAAACCTAAAACACTCTGTGTCTTTGAAAATAACTAAACAATTTTTTTTCTTACACGTTTGAGGTTGTCAGTTATACGTTACACACATATTCTTAAGAAAATCTGAAATGGCCTTTAAGAATAAGTTGCTTTGCAATAATAAATAAGACAAAAAGATTATTTCCTTTTGGAAAATGACCCACAAGTGACTCCCCTCCTCCCCCAAGAATTAGTGATCTATATTCGGTAAGTATTTTGGAATCTGGGCAATTCCACTACTTCTCTGTTTCGACTATGAGAACTTTATTTCTCTGGTCTTCAATTTCTTTTGCACCTGAAAAATAAAGATTGTGACCTTGAACTAAATGTCCTCAAAGATTCTTCCCTCTTCGATGATACTGTGACTATCCTTGGGATTCTAAACGCCCTGTTCTCAAAACAGCTATCCTAGGGTTTTAACGAAGACAAGGTGGTGCTTTTATATTAGCGACTTTCTAGTTCTTTGTTAATTAACAACAAGTTTCTCTTTCTTGACTCCAGTTCACCTGAGTGCTCCTAAAAATCTAACACATTAGTAAATGAGATCTTTATTTTTAAAAGGTTTTTTTCCCTTTCTTTATGAGTGATAGAAGTTTCACAATGTGTACTTAATTTTCCTGTAAGTTCTAAAAGGCAAATTTCACTGGGGCCATGAAAGAATTCTCAAATTTATCCAGACTATGTAGAAACCACCATCACAGCTGGCTGAAAGGTAAAAGCTTGGTTAAATTGACTTGGCCGGGTTCCCAGGGGTTCGCAGGCATTAAGCAATAGCTGAGAGTAAGTCCATCGCCTTCAGAAGCTGCAATAACTCTTTGATCCACTGCCTTTCTATTTAGCACACTGCTCTATAATAACGTATTTGTGAGTAATAGGAGAAAGTCGATTCTCCTTCCAAATGCACCACATTTATAGCCTAGGATGTAACATCTCTGGGATGTTGTCAATTTTAAAGTTCTCCTTCCAGGTTGATTGGCTACATGGCCACTGGGCACATGTCCTTTTTTTTTTCTTTTTAAACATTCTTTCTGGCATCATTACTGTTTTATATAGATACGATCAATTTTCTTTTGATATCATAGCCCAGAGGAATTGGATGGTGGATTTTTAGGGGAGATATTTTATCCTCAGGTGATCAGAGGACCTTTCAAAACGACCGCCACAGAGCTCCGGCAGCAACCATGGCGTATAACGGCCTCACGGTGCCTCTCATCGTAATGAGCGTGTTCTGGGGCTTTGTCGGCTTCTGCGTGCCCTGGTTCATTCCTAAGGGTCCCAACCGGGGAGTTATCATCGCCATGCTGGTAACCTGTTCAGTTTGCTGCTATCTCTTTTGGCTGATTGCAATTCTGGCCCAACTCAACCCTCTCTTTGGACCACAGTTGAAAAATGAAACCATCTGGTAGCTCAAGTATCATTGGCCTTAAGGAGGAAGACCTGCTCTCCAGTGTGCCATCATTGAGGTCACGAAGAGAATTCCTCTAGATGCAAAATCAACTCCAAACCCAGACCACCTTCTTTGACTCACCTCTTTTGGCCGTCAGCTGCCTTAAATATTCACACCATGTTTGAGTATCTTATTCTACAATGCAGTATTTTTCCTGTCACCTTTTTTACGTTTTGACGAATTATGTGCCTACTTAACCTAAACTGCGCTGACTCTGTAAAGTGTTTATGCACTCTTCTGAGATAGAAGGTGCTATTCTTCTGAGAAATACATTGCTCTCTCCTTGGAACCTGTGAATTTGGAGATGACTCCTGCCTGTCACAACATGGGAATCAGCAAAGTGTTTAACTGTCACAAGACAGAATCCAGTGGGGCAATCAGTAGAAGAGCATGTTCAAAGGGGCTGTCGGTCCCAAAAGAATTGCACCAAAGTATATTTTCAGGATGACTTTCTTATTTCTGCCATCTACTGGAATAAATTATTTTTCTCTGTGGAAAAAAGAAAAAACAACGGACCACCACATACACTACCTCAGCCATAGTGATGCTACGCTCCGTAGGAATGCCACTGACGCATGCCCGCCATAGGAAGGGTGGTGCCAGCATGTAGGGGACAATGCAGAGGTCAAGAGATTGCATCTGTCCCCACTGGTAGTTACAGAAGCGCTTTATATTTTCAGAATCATAGAATTCTACAAAAGACAATGTCTTATAATACCAAGGATCTTCTGATGTCATCTTATCCAAATCTGTCACCACCCAATTTATAAATGGGCAAGGGGGACAGTGGGAGTTAACAGATTTTCCTAAAGTTATATAGCTTAGGTGATTGCAAATTCTACACTCTTCTGAATCCTGATCTAATGTTCTCATGACAGTTCATGTATAGAACTGTGGAGAATGAAATTATCTAAGGGTGTTCTTTGTGCAGTCTTTGCTAAATGGTTTCCGTTATTATTTGCCTAAATTTCATCTTACGCCTGAATTACTTTGTGAAAGTTCGTGAAAAACCAAAGTATCGGATTGTTAATGTTATCAAAACAGTAGCTTCTGTCGTCTCCTCATTAGCAAATAAAGTCCTAACTGGTGGTTGCTAGATTGCTTCAGATGGACATTGAAATCGTTATCTTGCTAATATTCAAGCAGATGGAAAATACTTGGGATATCCCAATATTTTACTTAGAATAGATGCCTATTTTTAAAATAAATGTAATGTATTTTTGGCTCTTAAGAATGACTTGTTGAATCCTTATTGAGCTACAGTGTTTGGCTTAGCCTATCCTTTTAAAACAAGTCTGTTGGAACTCCTTCAACTCTCATGACACCTGGCTCCAATTCAGTGTCCAAAAGTGAACTGTAGTAACTATTTCTAATGCCACAGTAACTTTAGAGAGATGCAGCATGCTCTCTTAACCATTACAAAAAGGGTCGATTCAGGTGCCAAATTATATAAGGGCGCAGTTTTATGAACAGAATAGAAATTGAATACACCGTGGTAGCTGCTTGGGAAAATGAACAGTATATAATCTAATATCTTTAATTTTATGTACATGAATATAATGTATGTCAACTTTGTACATGAGATACATACAGTATTTAAACATTTTACTCAACAGATAAGAATTTACAATAGCAATATAACTGACTAGAGGGCTGTCCACTTAATTATATACTTAGATTAGATCTGTACTTTAACAGGAAAAGAATTTAATAGTTTACAATCATAGAAACACTGACATTTAAAACAAGACTTTATAAAATAATTTATATATATCCTAGCATCTATAGAGAGGAATGATTTGCATTTGTGGATGTGTGCAATGAATGGCATATTTTAAACTTTCATGTAGTAAAATAATTTAGAAGCAGTTCATGCAGTGGTCAAAACAAGGGATGGCAGTTCCTTCCAGATGCCCTCTCGCTTTGACAGCAACGGGCAGCAGACGCACACTAGGTACCACCGAGGCACACTAGACACCAAGTCTTCTCAACAGTTACTCATATCAACACCAACATACACAAGTTGATATCCTTCCCTCCGTGGTCCGACGACCAGTCACCACTTCTCTCAGCCGAGGGATGAGTCAGTCTATCCTTAAAGTGATTCCATGTCTCTCCTGCAGGTCTATGGAATAGCATCTCTCCAGACGAGGTAACTAACAAAACTTCCTGGTTTTCACGACTTTGCTCTGATACTTCACTGAGTGCCCCCCGTGTCCTATGACATACACATCCAGCAGGTAAGACTTTCCGGGCAGAAGCCCTTTAATTGTTTCCGTGGTCACTGCTTTCTGTAGGTTTTGACTGTGGAAATATTTACAGAGGACTTTTTCCGACTTCTTCCTTGTGTCCGGTCCTAGGCATTGGTTTTGCTCTCTTCTCTTCTGGTCCTGATTGTAGCTGTCGTCCACTTCCTTTTTGTAGATGCAGAACTTGTTCCTGTCCTGAGTGCCCAGCCACGCCACGGTGGCTGAAGAGCAGGTACGGAGCTTGTCGAAGGCTTTAATTCTTGTGTCTTCAGGAAGAGAGGGAAAAGGCTGCTTGCTGGGCCTTGTGGTAGCCAGTATCTTCAGCATCGATGCTCCTTTCTTGTGTCCTTTCAGGCGGATGAGATACTTCGCTTTGGGCTTTCCTCGAAGCTGAAACTGCCGAATGCCTTCCACATTCTGAGACAGAAGAAGTTTCCCGTCCCTCCTCACTTGGATTTGAACAGCATCCAGACAGGAGTGAATAAAGAAAGTGACTTTTTGGTGAGAAGAGACTGGCGCAAACCGTAAAAACTTCACTCCCTTCCGTTTGACGAACACATCCGTAACTTTCCCGTCCTTTAGCTCAACCGTCTTCTGTTTTGCTTCCTCCTTGGTCCTGGCAAAGGTGCCCACGTACGCCGTACTCATGTTGCTGTTGCTGTTGGCCACGAAGACATCGAAGTAGTACTGGGTGTCAGGTTTCAGATCTGAGACGGTGAAGATGTTCTTGTTTCCGATGCAAATTTTCTGAATGTCGACCCTGGGCCTCGAGTTGACGTGCCGCCCCAGTTTTGGAGAAGGCTTTGCTAGGAAGCTGCGTTCTTTACCCGAATTCTCTGAAGGAAACCCAAAATGGGCAAAGTCAAAGGGGCTGAAGTCCAGACCGGGTTTTGGAGCCATCATGAAAGCATCATCTGCGCTCAGTTTGGCTTCTACTGCACAGAGGCTTTTGAAATTGTGCTCTTTGTTGATGACCACACAGTACTGAATGGGTTGTTTCAGCAAGGAGGCCGTGGGGCTCGGTTTCCAGGCCAGAGTGACTGTGGTGCGTCCCAGGGAGGTAACATCTACCCTTGGGTCGTAAGGTAATTCGGGGTAGGGCTGATCAGACTCTGGAGTTGTGGTGGCATAGACTTTGAAATGAGTGTCTTTCTCTGTTGAAAGAAGCTCCAACTGATATAAACCCGATGGAGAACTAGAAGATATAAAATACTCCACATCGTTGCCTTTGTAGGAGAATAATTCTGTGCCTTCCTCATTAATGATCTGCTGCCTCTGCTGCTCCAGAGGCTCTGGGTCACCTAGAAGACACGAGAAAAACACAAGCTACATGTCAGGGTACGTACTGTAGCTTGCTGACCTTAAATTCTATTTTCAAAACTATCTTCTTTATTCTCTGTTATAAAAATAATAATGTGGGGCGCCTGGGTGGCTCGGTCAGTTGAGCATCCAACTCTTGAGTTCGGCTTAGGTCATGATCTCTGGGTTGTGGGACTGAGCCCCAAGTCAGGCTCCATGCTCAGCGCAGAGTCTGCTTGGGATTCTCTCTTCCTCTCCCTCTGCCCCTCTCCCCACTTGTGCTCTCTCTAAAATAAATAAATAAATAAAAATTTAAAAAATTATAATGTTCTCAGTAGATAATTGGGAAATAGAGAAAGAGAACAAGATAAAAAATCATCCATTAATATTTTGATTCATTTCCATTCAGTCCTTTACATATTTTTATGCAATTGGTGTTCTTTTTCATCTTTCTCTATAACTTAGTAACATTTATTCTCATACATATATGTTCCCAGACAAACCTCCATCTTGAATCCTGTCTTTCTCACTTAATATTATTATTATATAATAAAATAAAAATTTAAAAAAACAATATTTTCATAAATATGTAGATAATACTGTTGGTCAATTTTTGACCATTTAAGATAATGCCTATATATATATATACATATATATTTAAATTTAGGCTTCAGGATAGACTCCAATTACTGGAAGTTTCAGGTCAAAGACTGTAAACCTTTTAGAGATTAATCCCTACCATCAATCTGCTTATCAAAATGATTCAATCTGATTGCATTTTGATGGCCAGCCTTTTCACTACTTTTACTCCTGTTACTAGGACTGGACAGTCTTTCATTAAAATATAGAATATAAAGCACCAGTAAGAGTACCTAATTTTCAGTGTAGAGAACACATGCCTAGGAATAATAGGAGGAAAGTATTGAAACCAAAGTAATTTTTTCTGTCTTTTTATTGTTAATATCAGATATCATATAGATGCCAGATACATTTATAGGACTTAGTGAAGGATTGAGTAGCCAGTGTGGGAATGTACCTTGCTCAGCTTATTGCTGCAAGTTGAGTGAGGGATGTAGAATTTCATATTCCCAAACCATGAGATGAACAATCTCACGCAGTTATTTATTCTCTGTCTCCCCTGATGACATACTTCCCATCTTTTCCTAGTTACAACTCTCTGTCATCTTATCCCTACAAGTAGCGCATCTTGCTAGCATCCTTTGCGTGGCACCAGTCACCAAGCCTTCACATTTAAGCTATGATGCCTTCACCCCTTAAAGGGAGCAGGTCACCCCAGGGCCTCATATGGACTCTTCTCATTTCCCTGTATCTTGGTATTTGCTTTCCACTATTGGCATCTTCTTTAAATGCCTAACATACCCCTCTTACTGACTTTCTTGTCATCCTGGCCTTTCAACAATGCTCAATGCCTTTTTACTCCTCTTTCTGGTGCCACCCTTTACTCCCCAGAGATCTTGGCTGCATACCAGAATCACCTAGGGGGAGATTTTAATAGTCCCAGTGTCCAGATCACACTCCAGGACAATTGAATAAGAACCTCTAAGGGTGGGATCCAGGCATCAGTAGTTTATAAAGCCCCCAGTGTTGATTCCAGTGTTTGGGTGGGATTGCAAACCACAGCTGGAGAGGCTAGTCCAAACCTTTCCATTTTCCTCACTCCTCAGGCTCCAGGTCTGCCTCCCTTAACTGTTTATTTTACCAAGATCACCGTCATTCGGTGCCATCCCCCATTTCTCTCATCCCCATTGTGAAGTCTCCGGCGTCTTCACCTATGCATCCACGCTGCTTTTTCTTACAGACCGAAGGCAGTCTATGTCATATGTCTTTTAGCTATCCATTGAGCAGTCTGGGGCCAGACTTAGCATGCTGCTTACCGGAGCCTTCCCCGCTTGTCTCCTCTGGCAGCTCTTGGAGACTCAGCTTCCACTCTAAAGGTGCATCACAGGGAGTCACTGTGACTGATAATGGAGTATTGTCTTCTTCAACCACGAAGAAATACCTGTGGGGAAGTAGACCAATTCAGACTGAGCTCATTCGTGCTAGGACTTATAATCAAGAGTCACTGGAAAAATCACTGGTTTTGTTTTTATTCATTTAATAGACCTACTCTGACCCCTCATGGGAAATATCACATTCCTACCCATGAAGCTCTCCTTCACACTTCTTCATTTGTCTTCAAAGCATTTATCACTACCTGACATAGTATCTATTTCTTTGTTTACCTTTTTATTTTTCCATCTCCTCTAACTAGAATGAAAGCTATAAGAGGGCAGGGCATTCAGTTCATTGATGAAGACCTAGAGACTAAAATAATTCCTAATAAATATTTGTTGGATGAATTGATGAGTATTTTAGACTTCAGCTTTTTGGGGAAAAGTCCTTAATTGTTTGCAGAGTCTAAAACTTCCTCAGTGATGGGGCCCCTGCCTACCTCACTGGCCTCTCCTCTTCTGTGCTTGAATCACATGGGACTCCCCTAGTTTCCCAGAATCTACCCCATATTGGCACCTCTGGGATGTTGTTTCCTATGCCTGAAATGCTACCCTTTGCCCTTACTCATATTTAAGTGTCACTTCTGAATTCAGGGCTGCGTTTTCTGATTCCTCTAATTCTGGGTCTGGTTCTCGTATACTCTCAGAGCATCCTGTACTTTTCACCTGGGGCACTTATTAAAATTTGTGACTATATATTTGTATTATTTGATTGTCATTTTCTCTACAAAGGCCCACTTAGAGTTCCTGTGCCATGTCATTGTATTCCCAGCACTTAGCACTGATTTCTGCATGTAGTAGGTACTTGATAAATATTTTTGAATGATCAATTACTAAATTAATGAATAGAACCCAAGAATCCTAACACCAACCCTATTGTTCCAGCTCCAGGAGACTTACACCTCAAGTCTGTTTCTATCTAAAGATACAGAATCTGAATGGCACTATCCAGCACTTTCCCCCCTCACTATTCAAATAAGAATTAAAAGAAGGAGGGTAGGAGTCAGGCAGTGGGAAGACAAAGACTCTATAAAAGTAAAAACAACTTGTTCATAAAATAATAAAGTCATCTAGACAAAATAACTATACTATTTACTGGGTAGGAAGTCTATGTATCATAAGCATCTTTCAAGACAAGATGGCTTAATTTTCAATTCAGTCTACTTTCCGGACAGTAGAATTTTGCTCCTTTGGCCAGGCTGCATGGGATATATTAACAATACACACACAACTGAACCCATCTATATTACAAAGAAATAGGTACAACAAAATATTTTGTTTGGCATCATGGAAGTAAAAAAATTTCAAAACTTCTAGGGTTAGATTTTTATGTGGGTAGCAGAGCTAACTGCTGAAGCCGAAATCAATGTGTCAGTTTATCTACTACCTTCTGTTCTCATTTCAAACAAGGAAGTAGCTTATTTCCCAAAGTAACTGTGTCTTACTAACTTAAATACAGGCCATAGGCAACCAATGACAAAACAATTCTTGCATTCCACAAGGTATTCATTATACATACAAAACAGCAGGGAGTCCCTCTAACTCAACATTTTCATATGGAAGCATTTACGATTAGGGATAAAAGATAATCTGAATAAACTTTAACAATTTGACAAACATTTGTTGGCTACCATACACAGAGCATTTGTGGAAGAGAACAGCAATCAAAAATAATAGGGCATGATCGATGTGCTCCAGATATTTACTGGCTGGTGAGGTAGACAGAAATGTAATGAATAACTAAGAAAACATGGCCCCAAATTATAATGCCAAAGCTGAGGGATAAACACTCCATGAACCATTTAGCCTTTGGAATTTATGTGTAAACATAAGAATAATTAATGAAAAAAGCTATCCGCTGCTGCTACATTTTATCTGGAATTTCATCTTTAGTTGTAATATCAACAATGTCTGTGAGTGCCTCCCACTGTGTCTTTCACTCCTAGAAATGATGTTTCTATTGTTGTTGTAACTCTCAACTCAGTGTGAGGTAACATTTCATCCCAATGTAGATATCAAAGCCCCCGATCATTATTTGTGGGGGGGAAAAAGCCAAGAAAGGATAAACAAATATATATCATTTTTCAAGGTCAAAATATTTAGAACTATTATGTGTGAGCCCAATTTGTTAATGGAGTAAAGGTAAAGGAACTGTGATAGTTTTTACTACAGTTTGGTTTAATATTCTCAGAACCTAATCATATTGTTCAGAGAAATATTATTATTATTATTATTATTTAATTTAAGTAGGCTCCACACCCAGCATGGAGTCCAGTACAGAGCTTGAGCTCACGACTGTGAGATCAAGTCTTGAGCTGATATCAAGAGTCAGATGCTTAGGGCGCCTGGGTGGCTCAGTTGGTTAAGTGACTGCCTTCGGCTCAGGTCATGATCCTGGAGTCCCAGGATTGAGTCCCACATCGGGCTCCCTGCTCAGCAGGGAGTCTGCTTCTCCCTCTGACCTTCTTCCCTCTCGTGCTCTCTATCTCTCATTCTCTCTCTCTCAAATAAATAAATAAAATCTTTAAAAAAAAAAAAAAAGAGTCGGATGCTTAACCAACTGAGCCACACAGGCACCCCAGAAATATTATCCTTATAATGCAATAAACCCTTGAGGAATCATATGTATTCATTTAATTTCATATTTTTTTAGCTATTTAAGCCCTGTTTTATTGAGATACAGTTGGAATATATTAGTTTCAAATGTACAAAATAATGATTTATGTATACACTGAAATGATCATCACTATGAGTCTACTTCCCCCTTGTAACCATATAAAATTACATAATACGCAATATAATATTGACTGTAGTCACCATGCTGTACATTACATCCCCTCATTTTCTTTGGATAGATACACAGAGGTGGAATTGCTGGATCATATGATAGTTCTAATTATAGATTTTTGAGGGACCTATTACTGTTTTCCATAATGGCTGTACTAATTTATACTTCCACCAACAGTGCCCAAGGGTTCCTGTTTCTCCACATTCTTGCCAATCTTTGTTATCTCTTGTCTTTTTGATAATAGTCATTCCGACAGGTGTGAGGTGGCATCTCATTATGGTTTTGATTGCATTTCCCTGATGATGAGTGATGTTGAGCATTTTTTCATGTACCTATTGGCCATCTGGATGTCTTTTTTGGAAAAAGGTCTATTCATATCCTCTGCCCATTTTTAAATCAGGTTAGTTGTGTTTTTATTTATTCTTTTTATTTATTTATTTTTAAAGATTTTATTTATTTATTTGTCAGAGAAAGAGAGAGAAAGAGCACAAGCAGGAGGAGTGGAAGGCAGAAGGAGAAGCAGGCTCCCCTCTGAGCAGGGAGCCCGATGCGGGACCCGATCCTAGGACCCTGGGATCATGACCTGAGCCGAAGGCAGCTGCTTAACCAACTGAGCCACCCAGGCGTCCCAGCTGTGTTTTTATTTTTAAGTTGTATGCATTCTTTATATATTTTGGATTTTAACACCTTATTAGATATGTGATTTGCAAATATCTTCTCCCATTCAGTAGGTTGTCTTTTTATTTTGTTAATGATTTCCTTCACTATGCAGAAGCTTTTTAGTTTGATGTGTTTATTTATTTTTGCTTTTGTTGTCCTTGTTTATTTTTGCTTCTGTTGTCCTTGCCTTTGGAGCCAGATCCAAAACCAACCAACCAACCAACAAACCCAAACAAACAGAGAAAAAAAAGAACCCAAAACATTGTTAAGACCAATGTTAAGGAGCTTACTGCCTATGTTTAGATTAGTGATCCAGTTTCATTCTTGGGCACGTGGCTACCCAGTTTTCCCAACAGCATTTTTTTAAATAAACTGTCCTTTTCCCATTGTATATTCTTGGCTCCTTTGTGATGAATTAATTGACCAGGTATTCATAGTTTATTTCTGGGCTGTCTATTCTGTTCCATGGATCTCTGTATCTGTTTTTATGCCAATACCGTACTGTTTTGATTACTATACCTTTGTAGTATGGTTCGAAATCAGGAAAAATAATACCTCCAGTTTTGTCCTTCTTTCTTAAGATTGCTTTGGTTTTCAGGGTCTTTGTGGTTCCATACAGCTTTTAGAATGATTTGTTCTAGTTCTGTGAAAAATGCCATTGGAGTTTTGATAGGGATTTCACTGAATCTATAGATTGCCTTGGGTAGTATGGACATTTTGACAATATTAATTCTTCCAATTCATGAACACAGAATATCTTTCCATTTATTTGTGTCTTCTTTAATCTCTTTCATCAGTGTCAGTTTTCAGTATACAGGTCTTTTTCATCCTTGGTTAAATTTATTCCTAGGTATTCTATTATTTTTGATGCAATTGTAAACAGGATCGTTTTTATTAATTTCTCTTTCTGGTAGTTCATTATCAGTGTACTTAAAAAAACAACAGATTTTTGTATATTGATTTTTGTATCCTGCAACTTTAATAAATTTATTTATTAGTTACATTTTTTGGTGGAATCTCGTGGGTTTTCTATATATAAAATCATGTTGCCTGCAAACAGTGAGTTTTACTTCTTCCTTTCCAATTTGAACACCTATTATATCATTTTGTTCCTAATTGCTTAGGCTAGGACTCCCAATACCATGTTACACATCAGTAGCAAGTGTGGGCATCCTTGTCTTGTCCTTGATCTTAGAGGATAAGCTTTCTTCTTTTCACTGTTGAGTGTGATATTAGCTGTAGGCTTGTCATATATGGCCTTTACCAAGTGGGGGTACATTCCCTCTTGTCATATATGGCCTTTACCAAGTGGGGGTACATTCCCTCTATACCTGCTTTGTGGAAAATTTTTATCATAAATAGATGTTGAATTTACCAAATGCTTTCCCTGCATCTGTTGAGGTGATTATATGTTGATATATGAAATGAAGGTGATTATCCTTCATTTGGTTAATGTGGTATCACACTTATTGATTTGTGGATCTTTAATCATCCTTGCATCCCTGGAATAAATCTCACTTAATGGTGGTGTATGATTTTTTAATGTATGATTTGAATTTGGTCTGCTAATATTTTGTTGAGGGGTTTTGCATCTATGTTCATTAGGGATATTGGTCTGTAGTTTTCTTTCTTTCTTTCTTTCTTTCTTTCTTTCTTTCTTTCTTTCTTTCTTTCTTTTTTTTTTTTTTTTTTTGTGGTGTCCTTATATCTGGTTTCAGTATCAGGGTAGTGTTGGCCTCATAAAATGAGTCTGGAAGTGTTCCATCCTCTGCAATTTTCTGAAATATTTAGAGGAGGATAGGTATTAGATCTTCTTTGAATGTTTAGTAGAATTCATCAGTGAAGCCATCTTGTCCTGGACTTTTGTTTGTTGGGACTAACAATCTTCTTGCTAATAATTGGTCTATTCTGATTTTCTACTCCTCATGATTCAGTCTTAAGGATTATATGTTTCTGAGGATTTGTCCATTTTTTTACTAGTTTGTCCAATTTATTGGCATATAATTCTTCATATTAGTCTCATAGTAGGTCCTTTGTATCTTTTTGGTATCAACTGTAACTTACTTTCTTTCATTTCTGATTTTATTTGAGTTCTCTCTTTTTGTATTAGTGAGTAGAGCTAAAAGTTTGTCAATTTTGTTTATCTTTTCAAAGAACAAGCTCTTAGTTTCATTGGAATCTTTTCTGTTGTCTCTTTAGTCTCTATTTTATTTATTTCCACTCATGTTTATTATTTTCTTCCTTCTTTTAACTTTGGGATTCATTTATTCTATTTCTCTAGTTCCTTTAGGTATAAAATTATTTATTTGAGTTTTTTTATTTCTTGAGGTAGTCTTGTATTACTAAGAACTTCCCTCTTAGACCTGCTTTTGCTGCGTCCCATAAATTTTGGTGTGTGACTTTTCCACTTTCATTTGTCTCAAGGTATTTTTTTATTTTTTCATTGACCTACTGGTTGTTCAATAGCATGTTTTTAAATCTCCACATATTTGTGATTTTTCCAGTTTTCTGTTTGTGATTGATTTCTGGTTTCAAACAATTATGGTCTAAAAAGATGTTAGATGTAATTTCAGCCTTCATAAATTTACTGAGACTTTTTTGTGGCCTAACATATGATCTATCCTGGAGAATGTTCTGTATGCACTTGAGAAGAATGTATATTCTGCTGCTTATGGATGGAATGTTCTGTATATATCTAGTAAATGGTCTAATGTGTCATTTAAGGCCAGTGTTTCCATATTGATATTGATATTCTGTCTGGATGAGCCATCCATTGATGAATATGGGGTACTAAGTCCCCCTACTATAATTGTATTGCTCTCAACTTCTCCCTTTAGGTCTGTTAATATTTGTTTATATGTTTAGGTGCTCCTATCTCTATTGGGTATATAAATATTTACAAATGTTTAAAAAGTTAAAAAATATATTTACAAATGTTTCATCTTCTCGCTGGATTGACCCCTGTATCATTATGTAATGCCCATCTTTGTCTTTTATTATAGTCTTTTGTTTTAAAGTCTATTTTTTTCTGATATAAACATAACTACCCCAACTGTTTTTTGGTTTCTATTTGCATGGAACACTTTTTCCCATCCCTTTACTTTCAGTCTCTGTGTGTCCTTACATCTAAAGTGAGTCTCTTGTAGGGACCATATAGATTTAAATCCATTCAGCCACTCCATGTCTTTTGATTGGAGAATTTAGTCCATTTATGTTTAAAGTAATTATAGGTAGGTGTATACTGCCATTTTTTGTTGTTGTTGTTGTTCATTGTTTTCTGGCTTTTTTGTAGTTCCCTTCTGTTCTTTCTCTTTCTCTTGCTTTCTTCCCTTCTGGTTTGATGGCTTTCTTTAGTGTTATGTTTAAATTCCAGTTTCATTATCTTTTTTGTATATGCCATAGGTTTTTGCTTTGTGGTCACCATGAGACTTACAAATATAAGCCTATGTATATATACCAGTCTATTTTAAGTTGGTAACAAGTATGAACACATTCTGAAACTCTACATTTTTACTTCCCAGTCCCACATTTTATGCTTTTGATGTCACATTTTACATCATTTTGTGTATATACCCTAACTAATTGTTGTAGTTTTAGTTATTCTTTCACTACTTTTGTCTTTTAATCTTCATGCTAGCCTTAGAAGTGATTAGTTCACTACCTTTAATATATATTTACCTTTAGCAGGGAAATTTTTACTTTCATATGGTTTCTTGGTACTAGTCAGTGCCCTTTCTTTTCATCTTAAAGACATCTCTTTAACATTTCTGGTAAGGCTGGTTTAGTGGTGGTGAACTCCTTTGGTTTTTGCTTGTCTGGAAAAGTCTTTATCTCTCTTCAATTCTGAAAATCTTGCTGGGTGAGTAGTCGTGGTTGGAAGTTTTTTGCTTGCAGCACTTTGAATATATCATGTCACTCTCTTCTGGCCTGCAAAGTTTCTGCTGAAAAATCTGCTGATCATCTTGTGGAGGTTCCTTTGTTTGTAACAAGTTTTCCTCTTGGTTTTAAGATTTTCTCTTTATCTTTGAATTTTGACATTTTAATGTGACATATCTTAGTGTGGATCTCTTTAGGTTCATCTTATTTTGAACTCTAGGTTTCCTGGACATGGATATATATTTTATTCTCCAGGTTAGGGTAGTTTTCAACCATTATATTTTCAAATAAGTTTTCTGTTGCTTTCTCTCTTTTCTCTTTCTGGGACCTCTAATATGCAAATATTTTTCCACCTGATGTTGTCCTATAGGTTTCTTAAATAATCTTCATTTTTTCAGATTATTTTTTCTTTTTTCTGCTCTGTTTGGTTGAGTTGCACTGCCCTGTCTTCTGGGTTACTGATCCTTTCTTGTGCTTTATCTAGTCTGTTGTTGAACCCCTATAGTGTATATTTCAGTTCAGTTACTGTATTTTTAAGATCTATGACTTCTGTCTGGTACTACTTTCTTATATTATCTATCTCTTTGCTGAAATTCCCTGTGTTCATCCACTCATCTCCCAAGATTGCTGAGCATCCTTATGACCACTACTTTGAACTCTTTATCAGGTAAATTACTTATCTCTGTTTCATTAAGGTTTTTTTTTTCTTTTTCTTTTATTTTTCCTCCCTGGGGTTTCATCTTATTCTTCATTTGGAACATATTCCTCTATTTTATTTTTGTTTGTTTGTTTGTTTTTCATTTTGTTCAAGTCTCTGTGTTGGTTTCTATGCATTAGGTGAAAGAACTATCTCTCCCTGTCTTAAAGGATTGATCACAGGACAACTGGGGTGTCTCAGTCTTAGTCTTTGCAGTATCCTGGTGGTGGTAGCCTGCCAGAACTGTCTCCCTGATTATTTTAATCCCACGGGGCTCAGAAATGTAATCACCCTGGTCGGTCACCAGACCCAGGAATTCAAGGGGCATCCCCTGTGTGGCCTGTGCACATATGCTGGCTTTGGTTGGGCTGTGGTAGAGTGCCAGGCTGGGGCAAGTCCACCTGTCAGGTTTAACAATGTGGTAAACAGGTTTACCAGTTAGTGGTGCTAAAAAGGTAGAGGGAGAAGGCAAAAATGATACTTGCCAACACCTCCATGCCTCAAAAGAGTTCCAAGAGACCCCTGCCCTTCCAACAGACACTTTTAGATTAGCCAGTGAATCTCCTTTGTATGTAGTCTAGGCATTTTTCAACTTATTATGTTTGCACCGGGTCCTGGGGTGAGTAAATCTGTGCATATGCCCTTAAAGAGTGGAGTCTTAGGGAGCGCCTGGGTGGCTCAATTTGTTGAGTGTCCTACTCATGGTTTCAGCTCAGGTCATGATCTCAGGGTTGTGAGACTGAGACCCGTGTTGGGCTCCACGCTCAGTGGGGAGTCTGCTTGAGATTCTTTCCCTCTGCCCCTCCCCCTGCTCTCTAAAATAAATAAATAAACCTTTTAAAAAAAAAGAGTGGAGGCTTAGTTTCTCATAGCCTTTTGGGTCTCCTAGATATAAGTCAGATGTTTTGGGGATTTGTCTCTCTGGTGCAGGTCCCAAGGGTTGGGGTGTCTGATGTGAGGCTCAAACCCCTTGCTCCTCAGGGATGTGCTCTGTATTTGTCAGAGTCTTTCTGTTTGTGAATTGCCACACTAGGGGTAGGGTTTTTTGCAAGATCATGCCTTTGCCTCTCCTGTCCATCTCTATGTGGCCTTTTTATCCTTTGTGTGGAGGAACTGTTCAGCTAGTTTTCAGATCTTCTTCAGAGAGAATTGTTCTATATGTAGCTGCAGTTTTGTTGTGTCAATAGGAGGAGGTGAGCTCAGGGTCTTCTTATGCCTGTTTTGAACCCTGTTCTTGATTAATTTCACCTTAATCCTACAGAACCCTTCTTAGAAATTTCCTGCTATCCCAAAGATAAGAAAATAATCACTCTAAAATGTAAGAACTACAAACACTGCTCTCTCCATCCCAAAGGAGATCACAATCAGCAAGGATCAAATAGCCTCTACTTAATGATTAAAAGTTGTGTTGTCATTTTCTTTTCTTAGAGAAAATAGGCAATATTATTCAGAAGTTGATTGTAAATTATCTAATCTAAGTCTAAATGGTTACTTTGTTTTTAATGAACTTATTGATAAAGAAGGTACTGTAGAGGGAATACCTTTTGGGTGTGTCTCTAAAGAGATAACTGCTAATTTCAGCTCCATCTGGAATTACTGATGAATCATGAAAAAATGCTTTGTCCCGGATCTGCATCTGAAAAAGTTCCTCATCTCGAGTGGGTAACTTCTGAGTCCTTGAGCTGAGTGGTAATAGCAGCCACAGCAGACACCAGTGGAGAGGCACCATCCTGGGGCAACAGAAATGATTGCTTACATTAGTTCTGCAGGTAGACACTTGGGCAAGTTGCAAACTTTCTAAAGGGTTAAGAATATTTTAGTTTTGACAGAAAGTTAGAGTTGTAGTGTGTATTTTGGATACATACATGATCTTGAAGACAACCTTCCTGTTTTGTTTTGTCTTTTCCCGAAGTATTTCATGGAATTGATAACAAATTCGCTAGAATTTCAGATATGAAAAAGATTTTGAAATGAAAGGACTCTTGGTGCATTAACTTCTCTGGATATTTAGAGAGAAAATCTCCACTTCACTATGGTAGAAGCCAATATGGTTCTTGTAGAAATGGGTATACAAATGTCTCAACGGTTGAACCATACCATAAAAAGACACACAGACTCACTGAGAGTCCATTACCATTGCACAATTATTTTTATTCTTCCTTGAAATTTGACTAAGGATTATACATGTATAGTATTATTCTTGTTTCCAAGATCAGATTTTCATAAACCAGAGGTTTTAAGAGATGATAAAGTTAATTTTGTTATAGGTTAAGCAATTTGTCCAAAATCAAAAGATAAATTATTTGCTGATGTCTAATTATTATTCATTACTAGACTCTTCAACACATCATTTAAATGTAAACCTTTGCAATATTAGAAGTGGGCTTGGATTCCCTCTCTCAGATCAAGTGAGACCGTTGGAAAGTTGTATAGTTAGGTCATTTGTCTTAACCTCCAACAGAGTTGTATATTTACTACTCCAGCAGAGTATTTTCACTGAGTTACATTTTGGCATTCAAACTGGCTTTCATCGAAGATCCTACAGGTAATTATGGATCACTCTCTACTGCACGCTGCTGTGGGGATATTGTCAAGGACACCATCTTCGACATGTCTCAGTGTCCCTAACAGGAAGCCTCGTGTAGGCAAGTTCTTTTGATGTCAAGTACTGGCAAAAGGCTTTCTTTTCTCTGTGGACTTGGTGCCTTTCTCCCTCACAAAAAGAACTCTGTAAGAAGTTGTTTTCCCTTATCTCTTTGACAACATACATCAGGGATTTCAAGCATTAGGGAAACATAGTGTGTTTACACTTAAGTGCTTTAAATAGTGAGAAAGTCGAATGAAAATATTTGCAATAATTTGAAATGAAGTGAAAGCCAGTTTTATTTCTAAAGAGTCATTACTACAGCTATGAGATCACCTCCACTTAAACCATCATTTAACTTTAATTTTATCTTTCTTGGAGTGCTATCAAAATAGATTCATAGAACTAAAAATATTTTTTGAAGAGAATAAGCTTTTCTTTTTTTATGAGAATGTGAGAAGTAATTTTCTCACAGTGAGCTTACCCAAAAAGTAAATTTAACTTCTTCTTTCAAAAAGTTTTTTTTTTGCCATGTGTTTTGCAGTTTTCCATATAAGATATCTATAATAATTGAGAGTTACTATGTGCAAAACAAGGTGCTAAATTCAATAGCTGTATTATTGCCTTTAGTCCTCACAATAACCTGGTGAAGTAGGTACTCTTCTCATGTAAGAGTAAATCACCACTTATGTAAGCGGTGAAAGGATATAAATCCAGGTGGATCTGACTGCAGAGCCCAAATGTTTGTCCTCTGTAATATCTCTCAAGAAAGCCATCATAATTTCTTACAAGGGGCTCTTATTTCTCATCTTTATTTCTCAATTGTATTGTAATTGAATGAAAACTTGACTTGAGAGCTAAGAAATCTGACTTTTTAGTTGCAGCACTAACTAGATGTTTAATCTAAGGCACTACAGTTAGCCATTCCAGATGGACCTCAATTTTCTGAAGGGTTAAGGTAATGATCTCTAAACTTTGAAAACAAATGATGATTCTGAGACTGAATCCTCAACTCCTCCTCCCAACTAGCTAGCAATTTAGGAATAAGACCAGGCCTTCTTAAGTTTCATTAAGTAATATGAACCTCACATATCCAGATAATTGTCAGGATGGAATCGAAGGGAAGTTGGGGATGGAAAGCGGGAGCTCATATTAGTTACGAATAGCAGATGAAGCTTATAAGTATAAAAGATGGCTAGATGGATCAAAATCAAAACTCAATGAACCCATTTGAAACAAACATGGACATGGTTGACCAAACAGAATGGGACCTCTACTCACAAACCTTAATCCCTCCCCTCTGATGCCCTCCTCCTGTAGCTAACAGAAGTGAACAATTTGATATGCTAGAATTTGCTTGGCTGCCCCTGTTAAGAAATAATTATTATTTCAGCATAATGGAATATATCCAGTTTACTTTGTAGTGGCATCCCCGAAACTTTGCCTCCTGAGAGCAGAAGCCAGACAATAAACTTGGTCTCTAGAAATGGTTAGAATTTGGCTTTCCATACTTATTAGGAACTTAGAGCAAACGTGCGATGGCAGCCCTTGAGTATGAGATACTCAGGTGTATTTGCCCTAGAACCACTCTCAGGCAGCTTTACCTCATTAGGCACCAAGTTTGCCCAGAAAGTTGTCAGTTGCACAGTACCACAGTATGAATGAGCAGGACAGGCTGCCCAATGCCCCAGGATATTTGGGATATTTAGGTCAGTTCCAGAGTTAGGGAGGTAGCTAGTTATGATTGGTGGGAATCTTCCCAGCTTCCTTAGCCATCCATGGGAAGAATTTTCTCTTTATTAAATCAGTGAGTGATAAGAAATGAATTTTGAGTTAAAAACAACAATATTAGTAAGTTTTATTTTATACATGCTGCACTCTTCTAAATGCTTTATATATATATATATATATAATCTCATGTAATGCTAGCAACAACTCTATGATGTAGGTGCTATTATTTTCTCATTTCAAAAATGATCAAACAGGCTTGGACAGGTAAGATCACATAGTGAATACAATATGATATAAGAAATACAAACTATTTTTCACGAGTAAGTTAAAAAATATGGAAAATAGGATTATTGCATATTTGCCACATCAGCTACTTTTTCACTTATAAATAAATGAATAGCAGTGAACAGCTTCAGATGGTAGGATTCTACAAAGTAAGTGTAGAGAGATAATTCTCCATGGGTCTCTGTGCTTGTTTTTGCACATCTTGGGAGCAGAGGAGTTCACTGCCTTTGCTCCAGATTATCTTCTCAAGGATGTCTGTGCAACGAAAAGCCTTGGAAGATAAAGTTTCCTGAGCCAAGAGCAGACATGATCACTATACCATGGAAGATCTGGGCTCCCCAAGTTCAGGGTTCCTCTCATTAAAAAACAAACAAACAAACAAAAAAACCTATTTGGGGCTGGTGCTATCTGGCCCTCTTTTCATCTGTGGGAATTGGGGGTCAGGGAGCCAGTGGGGGAAAATGTTAATACTGTGGATTGTGCTATGGTTGGCTCTGAGTTGCTCTGAGTACTGCTTTTGTCTCTGACCCGGGAGTCTCATGCCATCTAGCATTGATGATGCTGTGTATGACAGGCTAACTTGTTAGCTTACAAGCAGAGTAAAATCTCAAACTCTTCACAGTTCTTGACACTCCGTCTTACTTGCTAAATTATTTTACTGGCTTATCTACTTTACTGGCTCAGGCAGAAGTTTTTATTTAGATTACCACCAACAGGGAGTAGACTCAACTCTATTTTTTGCTTTCTTTATAAAAAAAAAAAATCATTATTTCTCCAGCTAAAATTCTATCAGGTCAGCTTTTTATTTCTGAAACAATTTTAACCATTTTAATTGCCATATATTATGGGCAAAACAGACACTTTTTGGAAAAGTGTTTAAAATTAGTATGATCTTTTTTTCTTTTCTTTTTTTTCCTTTGTATCTCTATAAGAAGACGGATGTTAGCTAAGCCTATTCTGGTAATCATTTCATAATCTATATAAATCAAACTATCATATGTGCACCTTAAATTTACACAGTGATATGTGACAACTATTGTTCAAAGAAACTGGAAAAAATTAGTATGATCCCAAAGCACAAGTCTTTATATTCTATAGGATTATCTCTTTCAAAATGTTATTTAATAACATTCATCTGTTGTTGGGGAAAAGCATACCCAGTTATTAGGAAAAGTTAACCATTTGATCAATTTGATCAGGTTACAGGCAGAATTATTTTAAACAAAATGTATTTAAAAGAAGCATCAAAAAACTATTATGCAGACAGACTGTATATATTTTTACAACTTCTATTTACTGATTCAGGTTTCAAGTGTCACTTAGATATTGTTTAAAGGATTGTTTTAAGATGCTATAGATTTTTTTCCTCTACCAATAAAATACTCTCTCTGACACTCAGCTTAAGAATTAGTCATTTTAAATAAACAACTAAAAATACATTCCTTTTAAGAATAAGACTTGGGTAAGCTAGTCTATAAGAACTGACTTTTCTTCTAAGATTACAAAAGTGCCCTCTAATGGCGTAACTTTTCCTCTCATTTATTTTTGTTACTTCTAGGTATCCAGAGCTTATCTAGATTTAAAGTTTAAGTTAAATAACATTTCTCAGAATTTCTCTTTCAGCATTATTTCTTTTGTCACGGGCGTCTGGTAGTAATCTCGGCAACCTATCTGTATAGCAAGAAACCACGCTATCTTTATATAATCAAGGGTCTAGTTCCAACAGAAGTAAGAAGTTGCTAGGATGATTCCAAATATTTTTATTTTTCTAAGCAGACCAATCAACTTGGTCCCATAATTATTCACAGCCCAGAAAAACTAGCTGGTGTTATCCTATTACTGAGAAGATTGACTTTGTTTCAATTAAAAAGAGGGTTTTAGAGGGGAGGGGGTAGGGGGATGGGTTAGCCCGCTGATGGGTATTAAGGAGGGCACGTATTGCATGGAGCACTGGGTGTTATACGCAAACAATGAATCATGGAATGCTACATCAAAAACTAATGATGTAATGTATGGTGATTAACATAATAATAATAAAAGAAAAAAGTTCTAATGGATCAAGTAATATAGATTCTAATCTAAAACTCTGACGTTGTTGATGTTGTCAGAGGCATATTCATATTTGGCACACACTTTCAGATCCTGCCAAGACTGAAGTGAGAAAAGAAAAATGATCTAATGATTTGATATACCTTGACCTTTAGTCTAGATTATGAGTAATCTAGGTTATTGGATAGTTTTATTCTTTGGAAAGCCCATGTACCCTAGATTAAAAGGAGAGATTGTTTTTGAAATATAATTGCCCAAAGATTAACCGTGAGTTCTCTACTTACAAAGTCAGAGAGAGGTGTGGGCGCTATAAAGTAAATAACTCTAAATATAATTAATTTATATGGGGCACACACACACACACACACACACAGACACTTAAGGTCAAACTATTTGGAAACATTATATGAGCCCAGTGAGCTGATGTTAGAGTAAAGGTAAATGAGCAGTCGTTCCAAAAGAAGAACTTTTACGGATAAGAAATTATTTTTATATTTGCTGCCCCCTCTCTGGCCAGTGGGTAAAAGCTACAGATCAAGAAGAGTGGACAGTGGTATTCTTTGGGCTGTTTTAGGGATGAGGACCAAGGTTGCTTCTCCCACTCCTCTCCTCCATCTTCTCTGCAGGGCTTTCTGCTCCCCCAGTCCACAGAGGGACAGGGGGAACAGTAGAGAGCCCAGGAAATGAACTCAAGACTGGTTCTGAAGGAAACGCCAATGAAGAGATATGAAGCATTTATGTTGTTTCCTAAGGGGTAAGGGGTAGAGCATATGATGGATAACTGAAAACCTGCAGCTCATTCTAAGACTTTATTTTCAGCAATCATTCAAACATTTTATTCTATCAAGGTTTTAGTGCAGTGAAAATAAATAGTCAAACTGACCTGGCATATCCTTTTACCACAAACCTGTGGTAATGTTTGAGAACTGTAAAATAGTCTAACGGTAAGCAGGAAAAAAAAAAAAAACATTAAAGGAAGCTCAAATAATTTGCCAATGTATCAGCTAAACACCCAGGATGACCTCTATCACCACAAAAACACAGTATGCTTAAGAGCAATAAAACTTGCCCCGGGGGTGTCTGCAGCAACTTCACTACTGTCATTTGGCAAGATTTGTCTTTCATTACCTAAGACTGGCCAATTAACCATCTTGGTTAATCCACTGGGTCACTTAGTGAACATAAGAATTTATTATTTGAAATTGTGTCAGCAATGATTATAAATAAATAAATTGCGTTATTTTTTCACTCCTTTTAAAAAGTATATTAGGTGTACTTGACCACAGTCTTAATTGGTAATCTCGTCTTAAGAGTAGGGAAAGACTTCAAGCCACTAAAATGCTCCCCTTTATATTTATAGACCACTGTTTAGCTGTATTATCTCACTCATGTAAGGAATTTGCAAGTGTAGTCAATAAAAAGTTGTTTCAGGTTTTCAGGGACTGTCCAAGCTCTCTGAGTAGAAGGTGTCATGCACGTATTAAAGACACAGCGGCCTTGCTCAGCGCTGTAGGCTCCTCAGAAGAGCAGCCAAGAGCTCAGCCCCCCTGCGAGTGGTATGCTCAAAGCTAATGCCTCTGTCCTGGCACCACCAACCACCGAGGGCCGGCACGTCCCTTGCAAAAACATGTGACATATTGGCAAAAAATGTCCTCAAGCTCTTACAGATATTAAACGTTGCAAAGCTCTGTAAGATCAGATTCATCTGTATAAACAGGCCATGCCAAGCGACCGATTAAAGAAAAAAAAGTCTCCATACTGTCATTAAGATTCACTTAAAAAATGAGTCAGTGCACCCAATACATGTAGGCCACAAACATGAAATAAATTTACAATCGCCAGAAAGAAGGATGGGCATTCTGAATTTACTTGCGGCAAATGCATCTGGAGTAAATGAAATCTAATGTTTAGTTACAGGGAGTGGGAAGTGCATGATTATAATTGAGTGAGGATGACTTCAAGAAGTGGTGGGCCGCAGAGATTTCTGTTCTTTTCCTTTCCTTTTTAAGTGCAAATATTTAGTCTCTCAACTTCTATTTTTAAACTCAAGGGCATTTGTTTTTGTTTGAATCATCCACGCCACATCTGATAATAAATCTGAAGCATTTAATGTAGCTGTAAGGAAAAAAATGTAGCGTTCACTGGGGGCCCAGCCCCCGTGTCTGGCACAGCCTGCTCTGTGAGCGAGGGGGTCTGTCTGTGCTCTTTAAGAGCACGATGCCCAGCATGGACACACAGCTGCCCTCCAGGCTGACATTTAGCAGTGAAAAAAAGCTGAATTCCCAGGAGTCGTCCTGTTCTGTTGTCTTTTGCAAACAATGAAAATTGCAAACATGAAAAATATTAAAAACAATAACTGAAATTAGTCGGTCATTCTTATCCATACAGAAACATCCTCTGCTGTGGTTGAAAACTGGAGGGAAATAGGGCATCTTGTGGTTTGGGGTGTTTCTATATTAGCCAAGGGGAAGATGAAGCCAGCGGGAGGAAAGGCCCGCCTCTAAGGAGTGTTCTCTGGCACGTGCTAGGTGAGCTCTTGCTCTGCCATGACTGCAGAGCCCAGCTGCAATGTGCTAACCCCAGCAGAGCCAGAGCCAGAGTTAGGCACACGATCCACCGGCTAAAACTCTCTAAATGCAGTCTGTCATTACATAGTGGAATGATTATTAAGAGTTTTAGGAGTTCATTATGTCAATAATCTATGGATTAGGGACCCTCACGTGCATTTCCATGACAATGATCCCAACCTCCTCTACCACTTCTCTAAATGATTGCCAACTTTCATTCTGGAAGGAAATTAAATTAGTATGAAAAAGCAACGTAAAATTAAAACATGCCAAAGATCTGAATAAAGTTTCCATTCTCTCATCTCCTCCCCTCTGATCCTCATGATGTGTAGTTCACAGCAGGGCCGAGGCTAGGGCATTCTAATTGTAAAAGATGGTCATGCCTATAGAATAAACTTGAAAGGGGATCAGATTTTAGAGTAAGTGATCCTGTATTCTCACCATCACTAATGCCAACAAAAAGAATAATGAACAAGAGAAATGGCCAAAATAAGTGTACTATAGATAAGAGTAGTCTTTGATCCAGGAAGCCAGACCCATTTTACTAAACGAAGGAGTAGATCTCCTAAAAGGCATCTGATTGGTGATTAGAAGATATGATAAATTCAAAAGCAACAGAGAAGATAATACAAAGTAAAACTGGAACAAAAGGCGGAAGATCTTCCTCCTATCAAACTTTGCTCTGCTTGTGCAAGTGAGATAGCTGGAATAATTTCCACTATCTTAGGAGAAGCTAATGATTCCTGGAATAATGAAAGATCCTAAGGGGGGAATAATATGCTTGGTTGCTTTTCTTACTGTAGTTTGGCAACTAAGCCTTATTTCCTGTTGATCTGCGACAAAATGAAAATGACTTCCTGTGCAATGCTCCCCAAAGCAGTTAACAAACTGAACACCCCATCCTCGGCTGAAATTTAGCTAAGATGTAACATGACAACATGCCAGGAGCATCTAGCAATAGCACCTATCAGCCCAGAAGATAAGACATGATTGTCATGGGCAACAAATACTGAGTCCCTGCTGTGTGTAATACACTAAAAGCACAAAGTCATTTCATATAGATTCAGACTGTTCTGCTGCTTAAATTGAATTAAATGAACATTAATTCCAGATAAAAGTACCCTGCAATGTAAGATACCAACAGGAAACCAACAGGAAACAGGTGGCTCATATAATAAGTGCTTAACAGAGGTGGAGTGAAGACAGAGCAAAACTCAGAGAGAGAGAGAGAGAGAGAGAGTGTAGGATAAGGGGAGAAGAGCTAGATGCGGGGAAAGGAGATAGATGGAGGTGGGAGCTCAGGGGCTGAAGCACAGAGACAGAACTGCATCAGTCAGAGTTAACAAACAAATGTTAATTGAGCACTTCCTTTGTGCAAGACACTGAACAATGTGCCAGTCATATAAGACGTCCTCTCTTCTTGAGGTATTTATGGTCTAGAAAGAAGTGAGGAAGAAAATACTTCTAGACGTAGGTAAAGCGAGATCAGTAGGGAACTAATTGTAAAGGTTCATAAAAGCAAAATGTCCCCTTATAAAGGCTGGGAAAACTTAGAAAGCTAAAAGGTGATTATCTAATGGTTTACCATCTATGTTTCTTAGCAACTGCTGCGATTCCTGGGAAGAATTCTGAAGAGGGGCCCTACAGTTCTGCATCACGTCCTAAGACCACAGGGAAAGACGATGGGACAAGAACAAGTATTTCCTCAAGACAGCCTACTTTTTCCAGAGTACTATTTGCAAAACTTCTCTTTTCCACACAGAATTTCCCTCTCCTGCACCCCCAAGGTTAGGAAGCATGGTTCAGTGGAAAAATCACAGATTGAGTTAGGACACTTCCACTGCAGGCATGAGAACTATCCACATTGGTGGCTTATTGGCCCAGATGTTCTCCTCAGTGCCCTGCAGTTGTGAACCCTTGAGAGTCTAGGTTAGCGCATCACACCTCTTAGGGAAGCTGGCAACGTGAGGCAGTAACTAAGTTTCACAAAGATGCACACTATGACTTGGGTTCCTCTCTAATTCTAAGACAAAAGAAGAACAGGCTAAAGACTGAAGTGAAGAAAAAGCAACCTACTTTTATGGAAATCTGTCCATCCATTTCATGTACTGAGTAGTTACTGCTGTACGTTAGCCTTGGGAGAGGGTTTACCACAACTGCGGTAACAGCCCTTAGAAGAGTATTAATGTGAATTTCTATTAGTGAGTAAGCCCACTTCCAATTCCTTTGGAAATAATCATTAGGACAGTAGAGGTGAGTTGTTGTAGACTCACTGGAGGTTAAGACGATAGCATGTCAATTTTGAATTTGATATTTTACAGTTATTTTAACCAGGAAGGGAACATTTCAGTAAGATACTCCATAGACTTCTTAGGACACCAAAACAAAATAAGATTGAAAGAGCTAAAAATCAAGAGAACAGGAATTTTCCAAGCACTGACTCCATATTCCGAACTGAAGTAGGTAACATGAGGACCCAAAAGACATATCCTTGGAATTTATAACTTACTTATAAAAACAAAACTTACATATCCAAGCAGCAGAATCCAATAATGTCAGTATATTCGCTCATTCACTATTTTTTTACTCAACATATCTGTCATGAGTCCTTGCTACATGCCAGACACTCTTCTAGGGACACTGATAATCTCATGAAGCCATGTTCTAGTGGGGGTGACAGCGCATACACAGAAACATCAATAACCAAACACTACTAGTGGCTGGCATTCACTGCTCCATAGAGAATTAAAATAGGCCTGCATGAGAGAAAGCGATGGCTGCTTTAGGTGGAATATTTAGAGAAGGTTTCTTGGAAGAAATGACATTTCCTCTGAGATACGAACCAGAGGAAGCGCTTCCAGTGAAATAAATGTCAGAGGAAAGAGCATCCTGGGCAGAGAGACAGCTGTGGTGCAAAGGCCTGAAGTTGGCACTAGACATGAGTACGGATGAAGGAACGACTATCAGTGTGGAACAAAGTGGGCAGAAGGGAGAGCGGAAGGCAAAGGGCAGGTCACATACAGTTCTGCAAACTATATTAAGGAGTTTGGATTCTATTCTGAGTATGAGGAAAAGCATTTAAGAAGCTCAGGATCAGGACCCTTGGGTGGATCAGCGGATTAAGCATCTGCCTTCAGCTCAGGTGATGATCCCAGGGGTCCTGGGATCAAGTCCCGCATCGGGCTCCCTGCTCAGCGGGGAGCCTGCTTCTCCCTCTGCCTGCCGCTCCCCCTGCTTGTGTGCGCGCTCTCTCTGACAAATAAATAAATAAATAAAATCTAAAAAAAAAAAAAAAAGAGCTCAGGATCATGATCCGATCCATGTTTTTTAGGAATAACTCTATTTTGTAGAAAATGATGTTAGGGAAGGGATAACTATAAAAGCAAAAACCAACCTCATCTTTGTAAAAGCAACAAGATCAGAAGAAGGCCACAGCAGACACGGTGATGGTTTAAGCCTGTGGGGGAGACAGAGAGTACTGGAAAGATGGGCTGTGTCTTACAGTCACCGTCACCAGAATGGGCAGGTGAGTTGGAGGCAGGAAGTGAGGAAAAGATAAGAATCAAAGATAACACCTTGATTATAGGAACGTAGGTGCAATAAAATAACAAAACGTTGGAAGAAATCAGAGAGAAATGAAATCAGTCGGGCAGAATTTCCAGATGGCATCAAATAATTCATGAATGGCTGATCATCTTAGATGCAGTTTTTAAAAGCTAATTCTTATACTGGATAACGTATTAGAAAAGACAAAAACAGGAGACACTGTCTTGTTGTTAGTAAGAAACATAAGGGAGCACTGGCCAAGGTGGGAAGTAGCAAGATGTGCGGGTTGAAAAACTAAAAATCTTGAGGGGATCCGCTGGATGCAGGGAAGGTGGATGAGACATACTGGGGGAAGGCAACAAGTATATGTGTGCACACACTCACACACACACTCACACTCACACACACACTCACACTCACACACACACACACACTCACACTCACACACCAGAGCTGCTGCTTTGAATTTAGATGTCCAATGAAGGGTGCATATCATCCGAGGCTAACTAATTTATCAAAAGTTCTGGTAAGAGGTTGTTCATGGTCAGTGAGGAGGAAGCTAAGAGAAACAGATATGGAAGTTAAGAAAAAAATGTGACCAAAAAAACACTGCAATTTGGCATGTAACCAGACCTCTTCCTAGGCTATGTCCAGATGGACAGGCTCAATAAAACTTAGGACTCTTCCTAAGAGCCCACACCTGCCAACACCATCTCACGGATTCTATTGGACACTTTTCCGCAGAACGCCGCCGTCCATGGAGGACGAACTGCAAACACAAGAGGCTGATAGGAGAATGAGGGGAACTGTGCAGGCAGGCGGTGAGCTCAGTGACAGGCAGGAAAAAGCAGGCTGGAGAAAGCCAACAGGTCAGTGGTGGGGTCATTAGGACAGACACCAAACTTTGAAGTGTAATACTCCAAAGGAGAAAAGTCAGCAATCTTTTCCGGACATTCTGTAATACACATAGCAAGGGTTTACTAAATACCAATTGACTGGTGGACCAAACTGAGTGATCACATCTTCTGAACGGAGATCATTACAAGTTTTGTGTGCTGGTGACAGCAAGGATAAAACAACAAGGGTAAAACTGTAGCAGGAACAAAAAGATTCCACAGATAATCAAGCTCTTCACTCATCCATCAGCAACAACCTTACATTTTTATGTATTTTCCCTCTATCTCAGGTAATACATACCACCTTCTCAAAAGAACTTCAAAATTTAAAAAGCTTTTTCCGTTCTACTTACCATACGAACAAAACCAGGTACTTTAATTATTCAGGCGCAGTGATATTCCTGTTCTGATGACAAACCTGGTCTCAAAAATTGCTTTGGTAATTCTGCCAGCTATGTCTGCTGAACACATGGGCTGAATCTTCCATAATGAGGTTTTGATCAAAGAAATCTTTATAACCCAGCTTCTAGTGATGTAATAAAAAGCAATACTCATCAACAAGGCAGTGACAACAGGAATTTTTTTTCAAAGAGCCAGCATGATGGAATTGCAGAATTCATTGGCTGATGCAACAAATGTTTATTGGGCACTTACTCTGTGCCAAGCACCGCCTGAGATACTGGGAGTATGGCCTTGGACAAGATGTGTGATGTCCGTGTGCTTGCAAAGCTTGCACTTCGGTAGGTAAGGGAGAGGATGAGCAAGCAAACATCAACATATAACCATTCCAGAGAGCAGCAGCATGGGCAGGAAAGTGACACCGGCGAAGAGGTTGGAGGGGAGCCACGCGAGGAAGGTTGCGGGTAGGGAAACCTTCTAGGCTGAGTGGTCATGGAAGGCCTCTCTGAGGATGTGACATTTCAGCAGCGACTTGAATGGAGAGGAGTAAATCATGGAGACTGATGGGGGAAGGACCTCTTTGGTCTGCTGCAAGTTATGTCCAGGCATCTTGCCCCACCTGTGCCTTAACCATAACCCTCAGCCACTAAAGGGGACACAGTCGCAAGCCACAGAGACCAGAAGACAGCCCTGACTCAGGGAGGCAGCTGAAATCACATCTGGTGAGGAAGGAATGGCCAGTGTTAAATCCAGGAATGCAGGGATGGGCGGTGACACCAGATGTTTTAAGGCCTGTTATCAGATAAAAGAGGGATTACAAGCAGTCTGGCTGGCCAGCTAGTCCCAGCGGCTGGCATGGGACTATAAGGAAGGAGTTTGGGACTAGGTAAAATAAAAGACTCAGCTGACAAAGCTGTTAAACTGAACAGAGCAGTTTAAAAAGTAGGAGGTGTTCTGACAGAGGAAGGAGGTTCCTGACTTTCTGGAGTAAGACACCAAAAGAAAAAAAAAAAAAGCTACAGGAAGAATCTTCAGGAAGATTCTTAATAGGATTGCAGCCATGTGGTATTTACTTAGACGGTTTGCTATCTGAGCTCTCTCTGTACACTGTCAGTAAGTGAACTAGTGTTTATTAGTTGCCTATTGCAAGTTCCCTGGGGACATCAGAGGTGGATAAGGCAGAATCAAGGTCCTCCAGTGAGACCAGAGACCTTGATTCTTATGGCACTTTCTTATCTCACTTGAATTATAGCTATTTTTAATATTTTTTCTTGTCCTTAAAAAAAAGCTCTTCATAAGGCTTTCATAACACGAGTTTACTCAAATAAGTGCCCCTTAGAAAAGATTTTTTACTCATCTTTCTATCTCTTATATAGACTTCTGTAGTTCTTAAAGTAGGCACTAAATAAATATTTGCTTAATTATACTGATTTCAAGAAGTTTATTGCAAAGAGTAAGGTGGTCTGAAATCTCTCTCATCAGATTCTGGGCTATGCAAGGAAGTTGGGGGTGGTTGTTTGCCAAGGCCTCAAGGCTGATTCTTAGCTCCAGACCCATTTTTCCTCCTGATGCCCAGGATTGAACACTCAAAGGGGTGAAGTGGCTCAGCACTGGCCTCACCAAGCCAGACTCGGGCTGCAGTGGGAATCTGGGCCCTATTCCTTCCTCTGCCAGAACACTTCTATACCCTCGAGTCCATGGGCAGATTAAGTAACTGAGACCACTCCTGAGCTGCCTTGGTTTCTTCCTGTGTTTGTTGACTGAAATGGAAGAGTAGTTCTCGGCAAGGCTGCAGAAGGGTCATCGGATGCTGCATGAAAACCAGCACACGTGAGTTTTACCTCAGCAGCATTGTCCTGCCAGGTGCCACACTAGGAACCTCAACATTATCCACTTGTTTTCAATCTCCATCCCCCGCTAACCAACAAATCCTGCCAGCCTCCCTGCTGCATATTCCCTCAAATTGGTTCTCTCTTCTCTATCCAAACTGCCAGTCCCTCAAATGATCCACTTACCGCTTCTCATACCCACAGCCATTTCCCACGTCTCTCCTTGATCGTTTTGCACAGTACTGACATCATTATCTTTATAACCAAAAATGTTTCCTTCTTCTGCTGACAAAAATAAAAAAGTCAGATGGTTTCCTGTGACCTGGAGGATGAAGTGCATGCACATAAGGTCCTTGCCCTCACTACTCGCTCTACCAAGCTCATTTCCTACAACTCCCCACACTTGGCTTCCCCTTCCCAGCATGTGCCAGCCACCCGCCCTGGGCACTGGGCGGCCTCCTTTGTAAGGTTGTCTCTGCTGCTTCTCTGGGCCGCAGACTCCTACTCATTCTTCACGACTTACGCATCTACAACCACAGGGCAACTTAGCTGTGCACTTTTCTACTGTGCATCTTTCTATTGCAGACCTTTTTAACTTCTGTTTGTGCATGTTCTTGAGATGCCCAGGTGCTGCAGAAAGGAAATGCTCTCTTTACAGCAGGTATAATGCTGATCATGGAACCTAAACACCAAGCAAATATTCATGGCATTTTGTGGGTAACAAATGAAATCGAAAATAGTAAGATTGATTATTATTGCTGAGTTATGGAATTTGTTTCGCAAGAGATATTATAAGCTAAATAGGAAATAAGTTATGGATGCTTTTGACAATTTTATGGGTATACTTTGTAAAACCTAAACACTTGGGAAGTATTTCTTTAATCTTTTGAGGTGGACCTCATGGAAACCTGTTGGCTGGTTGCTATTGGATGGGTGGTATGTGCTGGATGGTCCAGGAACCTGGTAGAAGGATGCATTTTTTTCTGTCCTTAAAAACACAGACATGTCCTAGTAAGAATAACATAGTGCATTACCCAGGAGGACCTCTTTCCTCTGAAAACATGTAGAATATGGTTTGGTTGGGATACATTCTGATCAGAGAATAGAACAAATACTATGGACCAGTGCTTCTCAAACCTGAATGTGCAGTTAGGACCCAGCTTTCCTGTTAAGTTGCAGATTCTAATTCAAAAGGTGTGGGGTGGGCCCTGTCACTTGGCCTCTCTAACAAGCTCTGCAGTGATGTGGATGTTGATATTTCGTGGGCTGCACATTGAGTAGCTCTGTCTCTTCCAATCACATGACTGATTATCTGGTAATGGTGGCACTATGATTTTCTTCTCCAGTATTTTCACTGTTCTCACTTTTTAAAAAATATTTTTTTTAAGTAACCTCTATTTGAACTTACAACCCCGAGATCAAGAGTTGCATGCTCTACCGACTGAGCCAGCCAGGCACCCCTGCCCTCATTATTTGAACTTTCTGATTTCTAATTTTTACCCATTACCAAATGTTAATGTTTTCAACATCTGTTCAGCATGGATGACATGGAGATTATACACATCCTTTCCTCCTTTTACTTTGAGTACTATTATTACATCCACACAATTTCACAGCTTTTGAGGAAGAAGAAGAAGAAGGAGAAGGAGAAGAAAAAGAAGAAGAAGGAGAAGAAGAAGAAGAAGAAGAAGAAGAAGAAGAAGAAGAAGAAGAAG
>NW_027397066.1:100111239-100238360 GCF_003265705.2 Callorhinus ursinus
GAAGAAGAAGAAGAAGAAGAAGAAGAAGAAGAAGAAGAAGAAGAAGATGATGACGGCGACAACAATGATAGGCAGGTATTTTGCTCTGGGGAATATGTTTATATTAAAGCCCAATAATGGCCTAGTGGAATTTTTAGGAGATGGTGCCAAGATTCTAATTTGTTCATATACTTAATGGAGTTGGCAAATACTAAGAAATAAGATGCTGTCAAGAAGAAATCATTATTACTATAGAATAATAACTACCATAGACTAAGAATTGGCATTTGATTCCATGGATCCAATCCCATATTTTCCCAAATACCTGATGGTCCTGAGCTTTGCCTCTTCCCCTGCCCCCCCGCCCCGGCACATATTTTGATAAGACAGCAGTAAAGGCGGTCTGCTGTTGAAGAGTTTTTGAGGTGGCCTCCAGGGCCAACGCACAGGACAAGATCAAGGTACTGATTTAAAAATAACTATAATCAGGATAATATAATCCAAAGATAGAAGAGTGAGAAAGATGTACCAGGAACCTTAAATAGTTAAAATAATTAAACCCTAAATTATTCTTATTTCCAGAAAAAAGAAAAAAGTGGGGGGCACACAAGTATGCAGTTGTCGTGCTCTTGTAAAAAGCAGTAAGTTGAAATAACAGTTTTCAAATATTTATTTCTTCTGTGACCCCTCTTACAAAATCCAAGGCCAAAAACAAACTATAAACGTAGAGCCCTGTCTTTGGAGAGATGAGATAATACTCTCCGAGGACACTGGTTCGTGACAATCTCGCAGTTGAGAGAACCTCAAAGAGAGGGTGGTTAACATATCACCTCCTTTCTTTCTGTAGCTCATTCTGTGGTTTCATGTCTCCAAGTTTGGGAACAGTTAAAAGGCTGCCAAAGTAAAACAGAAAATGATCGCTGGACTTCGAGTAAGAAGATCTGAGTCAAAGAAGTTCTGACTAAACCATTATTGGCTTTTGTACTTTGAGCAAGTCTCTTCATCTCTTTTGGTCTCTGGTTTCCTCATCTACACAAAGGAGACAATTATTCCCAGAGTTGTTTAGAGGTTTAAGATAGTGGATGTGAATGCCCTTTTTAAATAAAAAGAGGTCCTATTTAGCTATAAATAGTATGAAACAGCTTCTCTAACTAGTTGCAAAATTTTATTCAACAACAAAAGATACATGTTTTGACCTGCTCTTTAAACAGGTATCAGAAGGTGTCTCAGCATGGGGTTATTCTGTCTGAATTTACCTAATCTATCAGGTTAAAGATTCTTATTTCATCAAAGACTGACAGAGGAAAGGCCAAGATGTTGAGTTTTTAAAAATAATCACATAAACAGTAGGAAATTCTTAATATTCTTTTTGTTAGCCTTGATAGACCGTATCTGAGGGCATCAATATTGTTTAACAAACAAAGATGGATTCAACGGATTCAAAGGTGAGTGTGCTCGGGCTTTTTAGGGACTAGACCTAGCAAAGGATTTCAGACGCACGTGTTGGGATTAGAGAGCTGAGGATCAGGCTCAGTTCCTGGGATGTTCTGCATTATTATTTCTGGCTTAAGAGATGATTAAAGAACAGGGCACTCAAAAGGCAGATAATGCAGGCAGACCCCACGGTCACTTTTAATGAAGAGTTTATAGTAAATTATGGTGATATAACACAAACACATAAGTCTACAACAATCAGAGAGATGACAAACCACACAATGCTGGACCACAATTATTTCACCCCTTCCTCACCTCTCCCCAAAAGTAAGATATACAGTTAGGTGTGCTTTTTCTTCTTTAAAAAAATTTTTTAAGGGATGCATTAGGGAAAGGCTGCAATGGTGAATGTTGGGGGTCAACAGTGATCTGTGGTCATTACACAACATACAGCCTGCCCAGAGAAAAAGATGTTTCAAAACTGCCTCTTTGTTGTCATTGCTTTGTAAGTGTGAATAAAACTTTAAGTATAGGTATTTTTTTCAATTAGAGACTGAACTTGCTGGCTGAAGTGTTAATATGTGTGTGTGTATAAATATTTTCACTGTTGGAGCTTACTTATTCCTCATTATGTTTTAAAGGGCTTTAAATATCTAGGATATTTGGAATATCCTATCATATGCGTCCATAATAACCCTCATTACTCCACTGAAATGTATAACTTCACGCAATTTGGGGGGAAATAATTCATTAAAAAATTTTTAAAACAGATCTAACTTCAAATCTTATCTCTTAAAATGCCGCTGTATTATTAGTAGAATACTGGAATGACTGTAGAGGTGAATTAATATCAATTACCACTAATTTAAAAAGGGATTCTGCAGATTATTTTTTCAGTATTGCACCTTAATACACACTGATTTAAAAGTGGAAAAGTGTAATCATCTTCCTTTACAAAATTACCTAGTAGGTTAACTATTACCAAAACCAGTAAACATTTAGCACATAAGCTGTCTACGATTAAGGTCTTGTGAATTCAGACTAAATTAATGATATTTTTGAAACACTAAATTGTAACTAAAAAAAAAAAATCCAAGCAAATTGTGTCCTTGCAAATTAACTTGGATACTAATCTCAATTTAAAACTTTTAGACATTTCCATCAATTTTGCTTCTGGAACCAGAGTCCCCACTTTATTTTAAAAGTTTGTGAGTGTAGGTAAATCTCTTAACTGAAACTGAGTCTCAGATTTCTCAGCAGTAGTATCTTCCTCACTGGGTTCCTGTGAAGATTAAGGAAAATGATGGATGTGGCAGTACCTTGTAAACAACTGAGGGTTTTACAAAGTTATAATATTGTTAATAAGTAGGGTAATTTCCATTCATGTTGTGAAATTCAAAGCACAGAAACAACTTGAACATAAGTTAATAGCTGGCAACTTTCCTGAGAGACAATAAAATTTTAAATAAAAATTTCAAAATGTAACACAATATATATTTTTACAAGAGCATTAAGCAGGTTAGATTTTTTTTTTTTAAAGTCTTAGAGTACTGAATTTTTCAGAACACAATGGAGTGTATTATCTGTTGACTGGTAACAGAGGAATTATCAAATGCTTATACATATAACTAAGAATACTTGAAGATAACAGTGACTAATTTATTTGAGGGATCTTTCAGCTTTCTGTTTAAAACCTCTGGCTCTGTAATGTGTTGTTTCCAAATCTTTTAGAATTGGGATTTAATGTACATATAACTTAAGGCATTCTATACTGTGATGAGTATCACAGTTGATTATATTGGATGAACTCCTATACTGCACATCTTTTTTCTGGTTAACTTGTGGGTAGGGCTGACTTCTTGTCAGAGCTGATTAGAATGTCATTATTTTCACTGTTATTTTTACTTCACAGAAGCTGTCACCTCTATCATTATTGATTTTTCAATGACCATCCAATATGCTGAGTAAGAGTGCCTTTGTCAATAGATATATTACATAATGTTAAAAAACTTCTTTTCCTTCTTTATATATAAAAGTAAGTGTAAATAGAGTTTTGATATTTTCTCCTTTCATTACAAGGAGACATCTTGTGAGGCAAAGAGGACACTCCCTCTTAGAGACCACTGCTTTACAAGATCAACACTATCAAAAGCTAAATACCTGTTCAGTATCTCAACTGTTTTAAAAGTGTTCTGTTTCTTTCATTTTACTGAAAAGATAAGTTTTTAAATACAAATAGTCACTAGACCAAATCTTGCAAAGAGAATCTCAAATGTCCTTACCAATTCCTTAACATCAAGAGTCCGTATCTTAAGTTCACATCAAGGTAGAAGGAAGATGAGTTACTGATTTTGTGGGCCCAGTATACAATGAAAATTTGTGGGGCTCAGTGCAAGACCTCTTGTTCAAAAATTAAGAATTTCAAGATGGGGACAGAGGAGCATTCAACTAAGCACAGGGGCCCTTCCAGGTGTGGCTTATGAAGCGGGCCCTGGGTATAACTTATTACTAGAGTATAAGAAACCGAGAAGCAATGATCAAAGGAAGAGAAAAAAAGAGCAGGTGTAATCTGAAGTTAGGCTGTCCAATGAAGAAGGAGCTAAGAGATCCAAAGATCAGCATCTCCCGTCTCTAAAATTCTGTCTTCAGCTAGCCTTCCCATCTGGCTTTGTCTAGCTATTAACATCTTTTTAAGATGTGAACTGATAGCTGCTTACCCTGTTTCCCATCCTAGGGGTATTTTCATATTTATAGCGGACACTGAAAAACAAAATTACTTTAAAAGTGAAAAATCATCTTTTCACATATAGTGTTTTAGTACCCTGAGAGGCCCTGGTAACATTTGGGGGCAGGGTGGCTTCCCCAATATCTCAGGCCATCTCCTATGGGACCTGCCTGCTTGCCTGCCACTGGGATCATCAGAGGGTCAAATCCTTGTCTTCTATTGAAGGGACAGTTTCATTTTCCATTAAAAAAAAGGTTATATATTTTCATAGCACATTTTAGCAAACTTCGAAGGATCACCCCTAGAACTAAAATATCTGAGCCTTGGGGAGGCCAAAAGATAAATGATTGCTGTCTTTTCTCAGTTTGCCAGGTGTTTTAGCTACCACTGCTGTTTCTGGTCTCTGTCACCACTGCTGGCAACAGATCTCTCTTCAGTTACAGGATCCAGTTACTTCTGAATCAATCCCAATTTGAAGTTTTTGATAGTATCAGTGAATTTCAGTGAATGCTGTGATTTAATATGAATAGCAACATATGAATAATATTTAGACTTCAACCAAGACTATCTACTAGCGTATCCTTATGAGCGAAATGTATTTATTATCTGTCTTTAAATGTATTTTAAACAAGATAACCAAAAAGGATCAAGTACATTTATGCTTATGTGAGTTGGGTTTTTGTTTTGTTTTGTTTTGTTTTGGTATGACTCTGATAATTTAATCAGAAACACATTTTATTACAGAAATAAAATGCATAATGTTACGTTTGGCAATGCCCGTGAGCTTCGAGTACACATGACCTGAACAAAAGGGAGTAATCAAAGCCATCTCCTAGGTTCGTATGGATTGCCGAGGTTTATTTTTCACTTGGACGTGCTGTGAATTGTAACCATCTATACTCCAGGAGCCACCTAACATGTGCAGCACCCAAGTCAGAGAAATTAACCCTAAATAAATTAATCCCTTTCACACTAGCTTTTCCCTTTTCAACATAATATTTTCAAGTAAGTATCACAACGTCGCCCCTCATTTAGTTTGTCAACTCTCTGGACACGGTATTCTCAATCTTCGCAAATAAACACTTGCTCGCAGTTTCTGTGTTATAACTTCAACAACAGTCATGGTGATTTCAAAAACAAGCTATCACCCTTCACAGATCTTTCTAATTGTGGGTTCAAGTTTTACTATTTCTTTCAGAAAAATGATAAAATTCAGTCTCATTTTACCTAGATCTGTATGCTTAAGGACCATTGCCTCAGAGAACAAGATCTATGTAGTTATGATGATTTTCTAGTTATGGATAAAAACACGCATTTGAATGTAGTCCATATTTTTTGGCTATGTCTTTAGAGTGTGGAATATATGTCCTCCGAGCACACAGCTGGAGGAAGACAGTGTTGCCTCGCTTTCATGTTAGGGAGAAGACAGAAACTTGCCTGGTTCCCATATACTCCAGTCAGTCACCACTATTTGTGGTATTGGCAGTAATCATTCCAATTAGAAAACAGACATGAATGCATGTTGCTAACTCAATTTTTGTTATTTGGTTATTATATTTAAAACCTCCACACTGCAGAGGCAGTGTCTAAGAGGTCCGTTCGATTTCTAATCATGTGTAATCATATTTTTATTGCATGCATTCCTTCCAAACTTTATATAACCCATTGTTTCTAAAATTTTTTTCTTTTTTTTTCTTTCATAACTATATAGAAGCAATTCTTTCAAAAGAATAGCAGCAAATTCTTTGAAAGGAACAATTAAGGAACATTGGAAAAGTTAACTATATACATTCTGCCATATTTTTCTTTTTTAAAAAGATTCATTCAGAGTTTTCACAAGTGAAACTAAAAAAAATACTTCAGAGGAATATATAAAGTACTAAATATGTGTCATTTTCAAATTTGATACGGGAAAAATTAACAAATCAAAACCAAAAACTACTCACCAACTTACTAAAATAAATCAGTTTCTAAAGGATCCGGAAATTGTTGAAGGAATAATGACATGTAATCTTGGAAGTATCTAGATATAAAAACTTGAGGTCTGTGGACTTTAAAGTTTAAATCACATTTAGTTTAGTGAGTTCTTAAAAAAATTGACATTGTAACAGGACCCAATATCCAGCTGTTCTGTGGCCAAATCTGTCTCTTTATCCCAAAGGGAAAAATTTGCAGAAACATATTGCCAGTTCGCTTTTATTCCATGCTGATCAAATACCTTACTCTTAATTTTTAAAATGTAAAACAAGCAACATGTTTTAAAATCTTGGGTCAACTAATATTATATATTTTATAATTTCCAAATATTTCAAAATACTAAAATGCATGGATTCGTTGGTTTGCAGTTTTTAGTGATACAAAAGAAAGGGGGAAGGTGTGAATATAGCATCTTTGGGTTTAGGAAATGTGTTCAGCAAGTAAGCAGCCAGGAATATACCTTCATCTGTCATTGGCTTGGGCATTGGTGGGCTACAGAAAGCAAATGTCAGGTGTCATCTCAGAACAGGCAAGAGATCTATACACATATCCAAACACAGCTTCATCCTAAAATGGTGTGGTTTTTCCCAGAAATATTAACTGAATTTAGGATCAGCATACCACCATATGATGCAATAAAAGATTAGCAGTTTTGTTCTGTATGTCATGCTATGTGATTCTTTTGAACAATAACAGCAAAGTATTTACTTTTCTTCTTAGGTGAAAATTAACATGTGGAAGCATGAGTGTGTGTATCATGGGTGTCAGTTTGCACTGTAATATAATGTTAAAATAAGGCAGAACTTAGCCTAACTCCAGGGTTTAAATTGCAAAGCATTAAGTGGAGTGTTTAAATATTGGAGCACTGTAATTTTGAAATCCATTTGAAAGTAAAGATTTAGTGTGATTTCCTATTTACTACTCAACTATAACTTGTTTAGTTGTTGCTTCTACTGAATGATTGTGAACCAACTAGAAAAGAATAAATTATATTCTTTGGAATAATTGTTCCAAAATAGACATTTAGAGGTTCTAGACATTGTTTCGAGGTCAAGTGAATAATCTGAATGGCTTTTGTAGATTACACTTGCTTTTGACCCCATATGGATGGCTATGGGATATGCTTTCTTCCTGGTGACTAAGATGATGGCAGCTGACCCTGGCGAGGTCCATTCATTACTCGGATGCTACCAAGAGTGCAGGGCTCCTCAAAACAAGACCTAACACAGAGATGGGGAGCAAAAAAAAAAGTGTGAGAGCACTGCTTGGTCACTAGACTCAACCACCTTGTCACTGGAATAACTAAGGGAGAAGGATTAAAATAATTTTAGTCAGTGCACATTATGTGGAATTCACACTACTCCTTGCTATCTGTTAACTCAGGCATAGTCCTTACGTTTCCAATATCTACTCATTCACTGTTGCAAAGTGAAAAATAAGTTCTGTCCTAACAAGGACAACAAAAATCAGTTTGAAAATAAAAATTCTGGCCTCTTGATACACTGAATAGAAATACTATAGGAACAAACACAGGAAGATAACAATGGACAGGTACATTTTATTTCTACCTTACAAACTCCTTCATTCCAAATAGAGTTCTACAACACAAGTTTTCCCTTATCGCACAGAGAGTCTGGTCAATAAATCCAAGTGAGAAAACTAATATCGAAATCACCGGGTTCAGGAAGCCAACTGAAAAATTTGCTACATTAAGTTATCTGCAGACTGATCCACGATGGATGGCTACCTTGAATGTAAGCATTCCCTCAGCATGGTATTGCCAAGATTAGGACATCACTCTTTGCTTTTTACTATTCATGTTACCGCATGAATGTTCAATAGACCCAGGACAAATAAAATGAGGGTCAGGGCTTCCCTCATTCTTAGAAGGATATTTTTCAATTATATATTTTGTTACATCTTAAGAGATAAAAGCTGTGTCTGCAAGTGATTAAAAGATGTTTTATATTCATGGTTTCATTTCTGCTGAAATAAATGCATAATTTAAACCACACATAATTCCTAGCAATTTAGGCCCATTACAGAGTTCTAGCTTCTTTTTTATGATAGTTACTAATTAAAACAGAGTGTTGCTGCCACGTGGAGCCTGCGACTTCCACATACAGGTTTAATGAATAAAATGTCCTGACATAAAAATGAAAACAATAGAGACAAAGCTGCAAGCTGTTGTGTTTCTAGTGTATGGTAAAGATTAAGGACCTTCGCTGAAGTTAGGAATTATGCAGAGAAAACACTTGTTAATTTTGTTCTTTAAAGGAAGCATTAAAGGATTTTTTAGTGAAATCTGAAATAGTCACTAATTTTTCTAACTTCTGGACCCCTCGTTCCCAGCTGACTCCTCCTCCCAAATAGTTTAAACTCATCAGAGTCACGTTTAAAGGATAAATGATGGGATATTTTAATGTAATCCTGCATATAGGTTTAGATTGAAAATGGGAATTGGGACCATAATTAATTATGTTGCCAAGTTTTTTGAACTTTAAGGAGACAGACTGAGGCAAACGAGGGCATTTCATAATACTGCAACCTTCTAAAAGTTCATGGGTTAAAACTTTGGTAAAATGACAGTATCTTTTTGACATTTAATTAATTCCATATGCAGAATGAGTGTGAGGAATTAATACCCTTTTGGTGTATTCACTTTCTGAAACCACTGTAGTAAGAGACTGACACAAAATCAAAACCAAATATAAACAGGGTCCTCAGCTGGGGTATGGCCTTATTATCACACTTAATAAACAATAATTAATAATGATAAATACTGAGATCCCTCAGTACACTCTGCTCTCGCATCCATGCATCACATCTTTCAGGATAATAAAACAATTCAATCCCATCAAGTCCTCAAAACCGCTCCCTCTGGAGGGATGTTTTATCTCTACTTCTGCCAGCCCAGGGAGGATTTTACTTGTTCAAAGGGGGCGGAGAATGGAGCGGGGTTCCTATTTATTTCCATTGACGACTCCCCTGGTTCTCACAAGCGCTCAGGGACCGGGTGGGAGGAAAAAAGGAGGAGGTGCGGAGATTCCCTCCTTCAGAAAAGAAAAAGGGTTCAGGAAGCGAGGCAAAAGAATGGGTGGGCGAGGGCGGTGGGGGGAAGAGGGTAGTGTGTTTGGAGAGGTCAGCGACTAAATGAAAAAAATAGTTTTTTTTGATATAGCAGGATAGAATGATGATGAGAAGTAGACAAATTAACCAGCACAACTAAGTTGCTAAAAGGAACTATGTTAAAAAAAAAAAAAAAATCAAACCCAGAGACATTTTCTCAGGTTCATTTCTCGCTCAAGGTCTTGGTTTCAGGGAGCTCCTTGTACCCAGAGCAGGAGATGGACAGCGCCCCGAAGGGGACCCGGAGGGGAACCGCGACCTGGCCCGAAGGACAGCTCAGCGCCCTTGCAGAGGTGCCCGCGGCAAACTCCAAGGGCCTCGGCGACCCGCGTGGACCTGGTGCTGGGGGCTGCGGCGAATTCTCCAGCTCCGGGCGGGAGTACAGGGGGGAGGGGGCAGGAAGGGCGCACAATGAAACGAAACCGCACCCTAAATTGTGCAGTTTGCGAAGTGTCCCAGGAGAACAGCTGGGACCTGGAACCACTCGTTCAGATTCCTGAGTGTCGGGGCCGCGCCACCTCTCTGCTCGGTGGTCCTGAAGGTCGCGCCAACTAGAGCGGACACCGACTGGTGCACAGACAGGGCTAGGGCACGACGCCCTGTCGGCTGGGTCTGGGGCGGGAGGGAAGGTCCCCTCGGTGGCTGCTCTGGTACCCCGGCAAAAGCAGGATCAGGTCCCAGGCCTCCCTGCCCAGCTCGAGGAAGTTTCTCTAACGATGCTCGCCTAGTCGGCAGAGGACTAACGAGGAGCCAGAGCGGTGGGGGTTCAGTTGGCGGAAGGGGACCGAGATCTCAGAGCCCCGGCTGCGGGGCTGGGGGCCGCCCGCCAGGAAGCCGCTCCTGCCCTGCCCGCGGGCGAGCCCCAGGCGCAGTCCAGACCCCTCGCTTTTCGTCCCACACTCACGCGCCTCCAAGACCCCAGTCCCGCAGACTTTCTCTAGAGGAGGGTAGAGGGCATGAACCTGAGGGGGAGGCAGCAGCTCTCCCGGCAGGCGGGCAAAGTAAGTGTCCAGGCCAAGTCCGGGATAAAGGTTCTGTGGCTCTCCGAACTCCGCCGCGCCCTGGGTACCGGGAACCCAGTGTCCCCGGCCTGTGCACGGTCTCTCCACCTCTAACACGGTTCGCGCCGCCCAGCCACGAAGCCAGCGTGGAAAACCGAGAGAGACCTGCTCCACGCCCCTTAAGCCCTCGGCTCCTCGGGATCTGGTGCCCTCGTCCAGCGGTGACGGAGAACCTCGCTGGGTCCCTCTGACTTAGGGGACGCGCGCCTCCACCCCCCATCCCAGATGAGCCCTCGGGTGTGAACACTCCCTGTGCCAGGTCTTGGGGTGGCGGGCTAAGGCGTCGGGGCGTCAGGAGTTGGCTTTCCTCTCGCTACTTACCTTACAAAAATCTGTTTGATTTTCCTGGGAGGGGGAGAGGAAAAATCCCTCCCCGAGGTGTGGTGTGCGAAACAGTCCACGTCCCCGGCACCGGCCAAGATGCTAAGCACCAGTACTCAGGAACCGAAGGGGCTGGGAGGCGGAGGAGGAGGCAGATAAAAGAGAAAAATTAAATCGGCCGAAGTGTCCCAACTTTGCCGTGGGCGCTGCAAACTTCAAAGGCGGGCGAGGCTGGCGGCGCGCGGCCGCCGAAGTTGCTGCGAAGTGGAGCGGGGAGAAGCGCGGGGCTGGGGGATCCCGGGACAGAGCGGGGAAGTGGCGGGAGGTCCTTTTAAAAGGCGGGGAGCGTGCGGGGGCTGGGCGGCGGGAGGATGCTGCCGAGCCCAGCGGGGCTGTCGCGGGCTCCGCGGGCGGCCGCTCGGGGCACCGGCGCCTGGCTGGAGTGCGACGCAAGGAGAGCCGGGCGCGCGGCGGCAGCGGGTGCGCGGCTCGGTTCGCTCCGCTCTCTCGCGGCTCCGAGCGGGGAGTGTGTGTTCGCTCCCGAGTGTCACTGCTGAAGCCCAGAGCCGCTCCCCCTCCCGCCCCACCGCTGCCCGCCCGCCCCCTCCCTCCTCTGCCCGATGCCTCCCCCTTCAGTTCCTCCCTCCCTCCCGCTGCGCGCCACCGCGCGCGCGCGCGCAAACACACACACACACACACACACACACACGCACGCACGCACGACCCAGCGCTCGCCAAACAGGGACCCGCGGGCGGCATCGCAGGGGACACCCCACCGTCCTTACCGCCCCCCGTGTCTCGAGGAAGAAGAGGGAGACCCACCGAGACCCCCTCAAAGCCAAAAACCTAGGGAGAGGCGTACGCTGGGCCATCGCACCGTCAGAGAGACCCGGGTGCACAATAAGGGGGAACTCTGGGGTTGATGGGGGGGGGAGTGGAGAGACGAGCTAAATCCAGAAGGTTGGAGGCGGAAAGCAGAGTGTGCAAACTGTGCATTCATGTCCCACTTTTCACCCTACCGCCTGCCTACCACAGCCTTCACTCAGGGAGCGCTTCCCCCTCAGCGCACACCGAGCCTCCTCCGTTTTGAAACTCAGCAGCTGTTTTAACAATTGAAAAGCGGCCCTACAGGACCAGTGAGAGACGGAGCAGAGTGTGTGAAGCCATTAAGGCTGACTAGGTAATTATGATAAGAAGTTACCTAATTAGCAACCTGGCCAGGGCATAGAAAAAAGGCGGGGGGCGGGGGGAGGGGAGTGAGTGATTTAGTGATCTCATTTTCCCAAATGCGAACCTAATTTCCAGCAAACCCGGTTTTTATACTCTCGAATTTTAAGTTCTCAGAGCATAGTTTATTAAGATAGCGTGTCAGTATTGAAAGTGTGAAAAATACTTGCCCTCTTCTTATTGCCACCGAGAAATGGAGATAAATAAGATGAAAATCAGCCTTACCGAGGTCATATGAACAACTATGGTCTTTTTGTTAAATACCTGGTCACAGGGGGCGGTGCAATGAGGCTCCCGAAGTTTTGTGGCTCCTAGGTGAGAATACTGCTGTAGATGGATTTATGAAACTGTTTTTACTCCACAAAGTAGTTTTGTAAAAGCCATGGAACGAACGTTTAGACGCCAAAAGAGATGTTGATAACACCATGCAAGTTTGCTTATTTATTTATTTAGGATATGAGACAATGAGGTGGGAAAAGGGGATCTCTTGGGCTCTGCTCAGAAGATCTGGAGAAGTGACTCCAGCCCTTACTTAACAGATGTGACCCAGAGCTGGTCCTTGGGCATTCATTAACAAACATTTATTAAGTGCCTACTGTGTACTATGTATATCTTTGTGCTGTGATTTCAAGGTAAGACAGAGTGCGAGCTGACTTTAAGGAGCTCACAGCCTGGTGGGGAGACAGAGGCATTAATGTAAGTAGAATTATCCCCATAATAAATGTACCTGTTGGGTACATTTCTGTGTAGGACCATTGGAAAGGAAACAGCTAATTCTTCCTTAGAATACTCTTGATAGAGATTTTAGTGTAGAGTCCTGAAGGATGAGGAAGAGAATGCAAGGCAAATAAGGATGGGGAGGGAAGAGCATTCCACAGAGAAAAGCAAGTGAAGAGGTTAGGAAAGTGTTAAAGTACTTGAGGTATGTCCTGGGAACTGGGAGAAGGTAGGTATGGTAGATTGCAGCTGGAAGTAAGCATGGCCAGGCCACACCAGGCTCTACAGGCCCAAAGAGCCAAAACTCTCCTGAAGGTGGTGCATGGCTGGGAAACTATTAAGGGCTTTATGCAAGGACAGATTATAAGGTTTCTAACTGTCATCCAATAAGAGTTTTAGAAAGTTTTGTCTGCTCTTGTTGTGGAAGACAAATAGGAGAGAGATGGCAGTGAGGAGGTTATTTCCAGAGAAAAAGTTAGGGCTCAACTAAGGCAATGGAAGTACCAGTTGGGAGGTAGGGACAGCTCTAGAGATATTTCAGAAATAGAACAGACAGGACCTAGTGGTTGATTGGATATAGAGGGTAATGGAGAATAGGAGTAGTCTAGACTGACATGGAGGTTTCTGGTTGGGGCAAGAAGGAAGGAGATGGTGCTATTTGCCAAGAGAAACAACATATAGAGAGGAGCAGTTTTTGAGGAATGTAATGAGTTCTGTTTTAAATTTCTTGAGTTGGGGCCGAATGTGGGATATCTGAGTGCAGCACTATTTAGGCTGTTGGAAGGAGTGCTCCTAAGAGAGAGGATCCAAGCTGGAGGATCCACGAGGAATCATCAGGATTCAGGTATTTCTTAAAGCCAGGGAGAAGAAGAGGGCAGCCAGGAGGAGACTTAGAATGGAACATGGCAGAACACCAATGTTCCATCCATGTACGAGTAGATGGAGGAAGAGGAGCCGGCAAAAGAAAGAGATGGAGACTAGAGAAGGAGATGGAAACTGGGGAAGAGCAAGATTGATGAAGCCAGGAGAGGAAGGGACTGTTGACCAGTGCAGAATGTGGCAGAATGATCAAGGCAGCCAGACTGAGAAGCAACTGCTACTCCTTACAAATGTCTCAGTGATCTTCACCTAAGCAATTGTAGCTTATAGCATATGCGTGTGAAAGATCCAGATCATAGCAGGTAGACAAGGTGGGGACCATGGGGACAGAGAACACAAGCTCATTTTCCTAGCAGTTTGGCCTTGAGGGAAAGAGGAAAAAGTTACAAGAAAAGCACTTGTGTAGAGGTTGTACTTTTGTTTGCTTTTCTTATGTGAGACGCTTGGTCTTAATTTCATGATACTAAGGGAAAAGCAAGTGGAAAGGGAAAGGCTGAGAAGTCTATGAAGTTCTCTGAGGGTCAGTTCCCTCCTCAGTATGGACAGGGCACCCTCCCTGGCCCGTGAATCTCACAGAGTTAGTGGGGAGTTTGAATAAACCAGAAATGGAGATAGTACTTTAAAATTGCCATTAGGAAGAAATGGAGTCCAAAAGGTGTGAAAGTGACTTATCATTAATGCAGACAATTCATGACAGACCAAATCTATGTGACAAGTTCTGTAAGAACTCTATAAAGGATATTTTTATGAAAGTTCCTAAAAATATTTCTGTTTTGAACATCAGGGTTTGCGTATATCAATATATCTTTCTTCTCGAATAATATATATGTCTTAAATATCTTCAGACTTGGGTGATGTGCTGTATTAGATAGGACATGCATTATTTAGTCAGACAGACTTGTATTTAATTCTAGACTCAGGTAATTATTTGCTATGGGGTAAATAGGTTAGCCTCACTGAGCTTCAGTGTTTTGTTTTTTCAAGTATAAAAATGGAACAAATTATAGCTGATTTACAGATGTTTTGTGAGGGCGAGGTAGTATGCCATATTGAAGTGTTTGGCAGAGATTTAGTTATTATTTCTGAAATTACTTTTAGATTATGAAATTTATTGTTATTTAATTGGGGGAAAAGCCCCAAATGATTATAAAATTAAGAATATAATTAAAGTCTGTGTAAGAGAACTCTTGGTTCAAGCCTGTGTCTTAAAGTAGCAATCCTCAAAGTATGGTCCATAGGCCCTTTGGGGATTCCTGAGACCCTTTCAGGGAGTTCTGCAAGGCCAAAGCTATTATTATGTTAGTTCGAAGATGTTAATTTTCTTTTTTTTTTATTATGTTGACATTTGCACTAATAGCACAAAAGCAATGGTGAGTAAAACTGCTAGCACTTTAGCATGAATCAGGACAGTGGAACCAAACTGTCCTAGTAGTTGTAGGCTCCCCTGTCACAAATGTCACTTTCACTTAAAAATGTCTTTGATGAAGCAGTAAAACTTACTCATTTTATTAAGTTTAAACCCTTGACTCTGTCCTTTTACTATTCTGTGTGGCAAAATGGAAGGCACACATAAAATTCTTCTGCGGTATCCCAAAGCACAGTGTTAGTCTTGAATTAAAACCCTTAGGTAATTGGGTTGTGAGCTAAACTAGCTGCCTTTTTTCATGAGACATATTTTTACTTGAAAGAACAACTGACAGACAAGCTATGGTTATTTACACTTGGATGTTTTGCAAATATTTTTTTTTTCAAAACAAATTAAGTGAGCCTGTCACTTCAAGGTAAACAACTGGAAGTATTTATTTTCAATGAAAAATATGGGCTTTCAAGTAAAAAATAGAGAATTTAGAAAACTTGTCTCTGCCACCATGAGCTTGGTAGCTTTCCTATATTCAAAGTCTTTTGTATTAAGATTGTGATCATTTTAATTAATGTGTTTTTGGTATTGTAAAGCGAAAAGTATTGACATTTGGAATATCTTCATGACTCAGTGAACCAGTATTTTCCAAATGACCAATGACGGATGATGTTATAAAATCATTCATGAGTTAAAAGATCCATTCAAAGTACAAGATAGATCGAAGAATTTTAATATAATGGAGTATGAAAATTTAGCTGACACAGTTTCATATTCCACACTGAAATTAGAAGGTTTAAGAAACTACCACTTGTTGAATTTTGGTGTAGCATCAAAAAAGAATATCCAGAATTATTAAAAGTGTTACTAAAATGCTGCTTCGTTTTCCAACTACACATCTGTGTGAAATGGGATATTCTTCATCTACTTCAAACAAAACAACATACTGCAATACAGATTGAATATAAAAGTGATATGAGAATCCAGCTGTCTTCTACTAAGCCAGACACTAAAGAGACTTGCAAAAATGTAAAACAATGCCACTTTTCTCACTAAATTATTTCTTTGGAAAATATAGTTATTTTCAGAAAAAAATGTTATGTTAACATGTAGCAGATACACCATAGTTACTTTAAAATAAATCTATGAATAGTTTAAAATGTTATGTTTACATTTCTAACATAATGAATACTGATAGCAATAACCCACATAAACCAAAGTTCCTTGGGTTCCTCAATAATTTCAAGACTGTAAAGTGTTCCTGAGAACCACTATCATATGGAATAAGCTCAATCATGAAAATAGATTGAAACATTATCAATAGACTGAATGATGATTGTTGGAAAGATCAAATAGACTGAAGATCATCCATGCTATTAGAGTATTCTGCCTGTCGATTGGCCACCACCTTAATTGTATCTCTACAATATATTTCTCATTTCACACATATACATACACTTTCTATACATATAGGTAACTTCACAGAGTGTTGTGGTGGACATCTCCACTCTGGGGACTGGGACAAAAGAACTGGTGGAAACCATCGTACAGATCCTGAAGCTTGGATGAAACAGTATCATAGTCCTGGCCATACCACTGAATCGGTACTGGGTAGTCTTTTGTCTGTTGGCTCATTTTCAATCCCTTTCCCACCCCAACCCACCCTCTCCATGGCAAGGGTTGTTACACAGTTCTTGAAGTGGGTCTCTAAATTTCCTTTGAAATTAATGATTACCTCTACTTTGATGACTCTTACACACTGAACCAATGTAAAGTTGAAACGTTAAGCCTGAGTCACCTTCCATTCTTCCTGAGGGCATTCACTCATGTAATAAATATTTGTTAAGCACATACTATATGCCATGGATTATGTTAGCTGCTGGAATAAAAAGAATAGACAGGGCCCTTGCTCTCCAGAAGCTGTAGTTTAGTGGAGAATTAGGTAATTACCATGTGATATAATAAGGGGTGGGGGTGTGATGTGCAAGTCCATGAGGAGGGTGGGAATGGGACATCAGGGAAAGATTCTTGAAGAAAGTAATATCCAAGTAGAGACCCAAAAGATGGATCAGTCATCTTGGGCTACAGGATGGGGCCGTGGAGTCAATGAGGGTTTGAAGGAAGAAAGAACTTATCTAGGGAATGTTATCTACTGGGGACATATGTTACTTTAGGGAGTGACATATTTAGGGAATGTTACAAAGAAGCCATTACTATAGAAAATTGCCTTAATTAAATCACTTAAATTATAAGGGTCTAGATAAGATCAACATAATTTTCTTGAGTTTTAGTTTGAGAAAAAAATGGTATATTTAAAAATTACTATAGTATATTTAAATACATTAAACTTAAATCAGAATCACCATTATCTTATAAAAGCATCACTGGATTAAAAAATATTTAATATTTTTTAGAAACCTCAAACATTTTGCATGGATTTTCAAAGATTAATTTAGTACATGGAAAAGAAAATTACTCTTACTTTGTTCAAGGCACTGTGGTCACTGCTGGAAGAGATACCAAAAAATACATAGAATAGTATGTATGCAGGACAACTCTGCAAGAAGAGTTCCGACATTTTTTCTTTCCTTTCTTTAGACATTCAATAAATATTATCGGACAGATCCTGAGGAAGTATTATTAAAAAGACAGAAGTTGCCCCTGCCCAGAGGGCTTACAGCACAATGGTGCCAAATTAGTTGGCTTTCAGATTTTGGTCACAACATCAGACAAAGGATAATTGCCACGGGAGTAGTAAGCATCATAACATAGAACTTACTCACCTTGGGAAAGGTTTGGATCAGTGGAGAAGAGGGTGAGAGCATTAAAGCCACAGAAATGTCATTGGGAAAGGTTCAGAGGAAGGAAATACCAAGAGGCATTAAGAGGCAGTGAAGAGTACAGTTTGGCCAGGATGGGTATTGCTAATGGAATTAATATAGAAAAAATAATTAGATATATAGGTTGGACAGATTGGAGTGACCGTGGTAGAAGAGGTCTGGAGTCGATGCTCTTGGCAATGGGGAAAACTTAAATAAATAAAACATTAAAGCAAGCACCATTTGCCACACTTAAGAAGGACCCTCCTGGTTTGTAAAAGAGGCGTTCTTTCGATTATAGTAAATGAGTTCCTCTTACAAAAAATCCCCTATTTGTCTCACTTCAAAGTAGGTATCTGTTCCTTCATTGCATTTCAATATACCTGTGCATTTCAATATATATTTTAATATATCAATTAATAAAAGCAACATTTCTGATATATTACACTTTATCAGTTATGTGCTAGAAAAACTAAAATATTTTTAAATGTCAATCCAGAAAACATTTCCTGAGAACCTCCTATATTCTAGAAGAAGGAATCTACTGATGACATTGAGTCTCAGCCTGTGGTATCCTATCACTCACTATTCTTAATTGGTCCAGGCTGGTTGACCAAATCAGCATGGATTGCTGTTTTCAGTACCCCGCACCAGATCAATTATATAGCCATGACAAACAGTGCTAGCCTCAGCTAATAGCAATATTGTAAGGATATTAAAGGTATATGCACACAAAGATAGATGAGAAAAGTCTGGAGTATAAAAAGAGCTGAAAGAAACAGGGGTTAGGATGCATTCTTAGCTATAACAGGGAGTCCAGGGGTATGTGATTAATATGCTCCTATAATGTGGGATCATTTAAAAATTGTTTTATTTTCTATATCTCATGGCTTGTTTAGGTACAGCTGAAAAGAAAACTCTTTCGTGCGGGCAATTTGGCCCAAGTGCCCAATAGTTCCATGCCAGTGATATCATACTGCCTTAAGGCCACACAGACACCAAGCCTGGTTATTTTTTAAATGTTGTGAAGCTGAATGGCGTGAGATAGAGCGGAAAAAACACAGACTTCTGAGTCAGAGATCTTGGGTATGATTTCCTACATTGCCTCTTAATAACTCTGTCACTGTGTGAACTTGGAAAATTATTTAATCCCTCTGAGGCTGTTTTCTTATCTGTAAAATGGGGATAATAGAATTTCTCTGGTAGGGTTACGGTCAGAATTAGACAGTTTTAAATATGTAAAGTACCTGATACAAAAATAAGTACTAAATAATTGGCAGCTCTTATTCCCTGGATTCAATTTGCCTTAAATTTAAATTCAACTTGCATAAATCATTTGCCCCTACCTAATCAGAAAACCGTTTTTAAGTGAAAAAATAACATGAACAGAACATTCAGAACCTGCTCATTAGGATGACCAAAATGAGTGATTCGTGTTTGACAAAATGTACTATATCTAGTACTCTTCCCTTTATAAATTTTATCTAGTTTATTCCTTAAAATATCCAGCGAAAAGGACATAATTTTCCGTATTTCTCAAATGAGGAGACAGATTTAGAGGCATAAGTGGCCAGGCTGGGGTCTGATCCAAAGCCTCTGCACTTAACCAACTCTCCAGGCTGTCCTGATATACTACGTGGAGCCTTTCTAGCAACTATTTTCACAGATTCATTTTTCTCCTTTTGGAGCTGTCGTGTTAATGGGCAATTTTTAGAAGAGGATTTTACCACAGAATTTGATTTGGTGGCTCCTTGTTGGCACTCCATAAGAGCAAATGTAACCACACATACTATTTTCACAAAAGCGTCCGATTTATCAGTTCTGGCCACAAACCTCTCAGGTCCCAAGTCTGGAAGATTAAACCAGAGGGAGGTGGAGTAGTCCAGACTGAGTCAGCCACTTGAGTCTTTTACTAGACAACCATTTAAACTCCATCCTATCGGGGCGCCTGGGTGGCTCAGTTGGTTAAGCGACTGCCTTCGGCTCAGGTCATGATCCCAGGGTCCTGGGATCGAGCCCCGCATCAGGATCCCTGCTAGGCAGGAAGCCTGCTTCTCCCTCTCCCACTCCCCCTGCTTGTGTTCCCTCTCTCGCTGTCTCTCCCTCTCTCTGTCAATTAAATAAATAAGTAAAATCTTTAAAAAAAATAAATAAATAAACTCCATCCTATTGACACAGTAGGTTCTTCCCTAAAGGTACTTAACAAGTGAGCTTGTCTATGAAAAATGGGATGGATAGGAGGCCTAACATAATTTCAAAAATCTTAACATGTGCAGCTCATAAAAAAATAGACATATGATTATACGTACCTTTGAGTCAACCAGTTTTCATTGCTAGTAATTTGTTAACCCTAGAGCTCAATTACTTAAAAAAAAGAAAAAAAGCCATCTCCACATTAACGTTTTGACTGTCTAATCCTTGTATTGAGTGGTGTCTACATGCTTGCTACTGTTACTGCTCACTAGTATGCACAAAGGCCATCTTCCAGCAGCATTATTATGATCCCCATTTTAGAGATGAAGCTACTGAGGCTGTCGGAATTGGAATTGGTCGTATTTCTTGCCAAGAAGAAATCTGAACCCAAGCAGCACTTTCTTCTATGACACTCTCTTCTCCCCTTTTGGAATAGATTCAAGGTGGTCCCTCACAAATGTGGGGAATGAACTAAATAATGAAAGAATAAGTCAACTCCAGTCATAGCAACATCCATTTTCAGCTATTTCTTATAAACATTTTCCCTTTGAGAAAATAAAACTTTTCTTGAATAGAATAGCATTATTTAAAAATTCCATTAAGCTTCTTTGGGTGTGTTATCAGACTCAAATACACTAAATTCCTTATTGGATTAGAGCAGTTAAGGTTGGATTTTGTCACATTTCTAGTTTTAAATCTAGGAAAGAAATGTATTAATATTTACTTCAGTGTGCCAAATCAGATTCTGTTGTAAAACTAGATCAAATATGAATCACTACTCTAAAATTCAAAATCTCTATGTTCAAGGTAATGAGAAACAGAGGTGGTTCTCATTTTCTGAGCGTAACTTCTCAACTCTTATTATGCTCTATTGAAGAAAAAGATTGCATTATTTCGGGTCATGTAAAAGGAGTTAAGCCATTTTTTCTGGACAATAAATTGTAATTGAATCACTGGAATTATTTGGGGAAAACAGCTTTCGTTCCAACAGAGTCTGATGTGACTCTGAAAACTTCTGCTGTTATAAAGGAAAATTTTGATTTTTGCTTATGTAAGCTTAAATGATTTAACCTAAATCACCTTCATTCTTCAGATTAATCCTTATATGACATTTTCTCCCTATAGAATATAACCAATATAGAACCTTGAATTTTTCTCTTTTGTCTTCCTAGCATTTTGTCAGTAGCTGTTGATATTTCAAAGTGCATATATTTCTCTTAATGTGATAATCATAGTGGTACTGTATCCATTCCAGTCCCTAAACCTGAAACTGCCCAGTCAAAATTGGAGGGAATTCCTATTGTGAAGGAACTGCAAGTTGAGGGGTTGGACATTTTTCCACAATTAGAAGAAAATAACATCATGAACATTCAAATAGGTTAGAAATTCAGAGGTCATTTGAAATACTAAACTCCAAAGAACTCATTTGTGCATCTGTCAAAACATAGGAAAATCATTCTGATTTTGAAAGAACTTTTCAATGACCTTATCTATGTGGGAAATTGCACACTGACCTCTAAGGCATATGTAATTTGTGTTAAACACCGAGTCTCATTCAAAAACTAAAGATAATCTTATAGCCAATCAATTCTAGACCAGAATGTTTGTAATTTGACTGGGAAAGTTCTTAAGGGAATAAGTGATCCAAATCCAGCAGGATCCAAGTGCAGAAAGACCTTCAAAAGTGCTAAAATGTCTGACTCTATCTTTGCATGAACAAACACATTTATGAGCCTCCTACTTGCTCTTCCTCTGTATTTTGAGCCAAGTCCAGCAAGACACATGTAGGGGAAGAAATACAATAAGAAGGAGAAGAAAAGCAGTGGGAAATAGGGATAGAGAGGTGAAAGTAGTGAAGAGAAGAAGAGATAGTGGTTAAGAGTTTAAAATAGAGAGTCATGAGAAAGTAAAGAGAGGTAGCAAAATGGTTAAGGTGAAGGACAGTGGTAGAGGGCTCAGAGGCAGAAGATTTAACAAATGAAGAAGGCAAGAAAATAAAGAGCGAATGCATCAGAGGAGTGGAGAAATCCAAGAAAAAAAAGAGGTGGTATGTGACTTAGCACCAAATCTAGAGTAACATCATAAAACCAATATTTATACAATGGGAAACAAATCGGAGTAGGGACAATGACATTTACTGGTGGTGGGTGTGGGCAGGGTAGACTATTTCAAGAATTTCCACCTCCTTACCAGTTAGGAAAGCTTCAAAGAAGAGCTTGATTTTCTTCTGAGTGAAAGGAAAAGGGATAGAAAGGTGAAGTAGGGAGGATCTTGAAGGTAGAGGAGTCCTCTTAGAAAAAGGAGAGAAAGTAAATTGGTTTGTATATTTGTACCAAGTGGGATTTGAGCCAATATGCCTTAAAGCAGAATTTCCCCAAAGTTCTCTGTATTTAAACATAGCTCCTACTATTACTTGATTTGTTTAAACTGCAGACTTTCTTTTTTACTAAATAGCTTATCTAAAAGGGAAATTAACAACCTAAACAGTAATATCTGTTTCGTATACTGGTTATATTCTTCTTTTCTCATACACATAAAATAAATAAAATATTTGCCATGGAACCAGTCTAAAGAAATATCTCATGACATGCTGCTTTGCATGCACGTGAAGTAAGACAGTCCTAGGCTGAGAAGAAGGCAGGATGGATCTTGTCGAATCTACAGTGTTGGGAAGCTCCTGAAGTATCCTAAGGAGACAGGAAATACAGGAGAGCAATGGGCAGTGAACCCCAAGGCCTGGAAGAAAGGGGGCAGAAATGAGGAAATGGCCCCTTGACATCTGGAATGGCGGTCTCTCTCACCCTGCTACTTCTGTCTCATTCTGTTGATCAAAGCACCTCACGAAGCCAGCACGGTGTCAGGAAGTGAGGAAGTAGACTCCACTCCTTGATGGGATGAACTGTAAAGAATTTGTGGCCATTTTTAATCCACCTGGACTCATATAATCACGGGCTCAAAAACTTAAGAGTCATCAACATAATTCAGAAGAGGTGATATGAATCTGGAAAGTCATTTTCATGTTTTTTTGGAGACATAGTATGTTTGGGGCTGACTTTGACAGAATTAGGTCAGGTAGGAGAGGAATAGATCGACGGTTTTATTCTAACTCTTGCCCTTATTTTGGGATGCCGAGTCTCGTAAATCCTGTTTGACATAAATACACACACTCACGTAAACACACCCCTTCCAGGTCTGTAGGTCTATTGTAGGTTTCTTGCACTATCTTTGTTCCACTGAACTAGAAAAGCATTATAATATAATATGAATGGGAAGAACCAAATTAAAGGCCAACTTAATTTATTTTAACCTAAAGTAAACACAAATTGGCTTGTTTTTATATGACATCTTTCTGTGGGTAAAACACCCAATTCAAGCATTTAAAGAAACAAATATTCATTTAAGGTAGAAGAATAGCTCCACTTCAGAGTGGAGATGGAAAAAGGATTTCTATTCCCCTTAATTCTTAACTAAGAGTACTATTGTAGTGTTTTATTGAGCACTTCTAGAATATTATTGTTACCTCCAAAGTAGAGAAGAGAATAATTTATACATTCTGTTGACCAATAGTTAAGAAGCAGTGGAAAGTTCACAAATCTTCCTAAAACAATGGGTTAACTGAACCTTATTCTTTTTTTTACGTCATTGCTAGGGCTTGGAAATGATGCTTTTCCTTAAGTCTAAACATAGATGAGGCTCCCTCTCGAATATATAAATGTGTATGTTGCATACATAATATATATCATTTTGTGCCTGGTATTAAGCTCTTTTCACTTCATTTTGTACTTGCCTCGCGCTCCCTCCCCTGCTTTGTGGTGTTGAGACTGGGACCCTGCATAACCCACTTGTGCTTTGCCTTTGCCGCTGCTCGGGGTCGGGTGGGGTTCTGCCAGGGGGGTGCAGGGTGCGGGGTGCGGGGGGGTGGGAGCGTGCAAGGCTGGAGGGGGAGAAGGAGCTTGTTCCTTCCTCAGCGCTTCCGGTTTTACTCCGTGGCTGCTTTGCTTCCTGTGCCTCCCTACCGCACCCAGACCACTTCTCCCCTTGGCAGTGGTGGGGTTTTGCAGTTCCCAGCCCTTAGAGGCAGGCAGCCTCGCGACACCCCCTCAGGGACACAGCGCTGCTGCGGGTCCTGGCGGGGGAGGGAGGAGGAGGGGTCTGGGTTCAGTCCGGGTTTGCAGGCCAGCAGGGCCCTCCCCCACGGGTCAGCGACCGCAGCATGAGCCTGACTGGGCCTCGCCCTCAGAGTGGGGCATTTCAGCTGCTTGGAGCTCCTCCACGCGTCTACTCCAGGCTCTTGGCTTTGGGAAGTCCATCTCTTTGTGCCCGTGGGAACCCACTGCTTTCTCACTTGCTACCTCTGCGAGACCTCGGTGTCCCCCTTTTTGTCCTTCGTGTACCCTTTCCAATTCTTTCATACTTGGCTATATTAAATTCTCTCTGTTTTAAAGAACAGATCTGATTTCTGTTTTCTGATGGACCTTGACTGACACACATGATTTCTTGTTTGAAAAGAAATTCGAATTTTTATATCAGCTCCCTTCTTAGTGAAGAAATTTTGGTCAATAAAGTGACTGAAGGGTAACATAGATGATAAAATAAGAATATAACGGTCATCTTGATCATTTTAGGCACAGTCTTTGAAGTTCAGGATGTACCTCCCAGAAGGCTTTAAAGAATACAATCTTTAAGAAGTTTCAGGCTTTACCACAGTGGGAGTAGTTTAAGATTAGGGAGACTCTCTAATATGAAAACTACATAACATAATGCAGACTTCTTACCTCAAGATTTGGAAGTGCTCTGTAATAGGGACACTTAAATTAGTTAATCTGCACAATAATCTTGTGAATACGATAGGAGGTAAATATCACATACCTGTCAGTCAAAGATTGGGATTGGGATACCAAACAAGGTATACTTGTTTCAAGCTAATAGAGGGGAAAATCCAAATAAATCATTTCATACACATCTAAGTTAAGCAAGGGCATGTAGAAGAAAAATAAAACAATTGATTTTCGGTGGATTGCAGCTTCAGTTGGAATGTGTGAGAATAGGGACCATTTAAGTTGTTATGGTTCTGAGCAGAAGATGTAGCAACTTTGGGCTTCACTGGGCCCTGTGTTCCCTGTGGGGATTGTGTGCCAAGAATGATGGTCTTTTTAGACTTGTGACAGAATTTTTCTCAGTGACTGAGTGATTCTTAGTAGTAAATACAGTTAACAGAGCAAGTAGGCCAATCGTAGGTGTCAGCCCTGGGTGTTGCTGGCTTTAAAGGTGTTAAGTGGAAACTTAGGTTGCAGGAAGGTGTGGGGGGCAGTTGAAGAGTTTATTAAAAGGTACATAATAAATTTCATATAAATGTAGTATCTGTGGGAGTATAAATTAAAAACTGATGATATCTCTTGTCCTGAATGAGGGATCTGAGTGGCTGGAAAGGCTGGAAACAAGACTGGGAGAGGACTTGCCTGTTACTGTGCATTTGTATTTTTTGAATTTTATGCAAAGTTTATATATTACCTATTCAAAATTAAAAAAAAACAATTGTTTAATTCATATTTGTATTGCTCTCTACAGTTTCCAAATGGCTCCAACTTCCATAATTCTCTCTGCTCCTTACAAAAAACCTGTGAGGTGAATATGGCAGGATTCTCCTCATCCTATGCAATGCAAATGTCTGACGTCCTCAGTATCATGCAATCATTTAAAGCTTAGGTTAAAAACAAGGGTTTCTTGCTCCAAATTGTTCTTCCATCATATTGCACTGCCTTAGGTGTGCAAAGGATTACAAAACAGAGTGAATAGAAAAAAAAAAATCTGCCTTTACGAACCAGAGTTTACAGGCCAATCTCTGGGCCATGTATCCCTCGATGCCTGGTGGAAAGACAGTTACTGCAGCCACAGCAGCCTACAGACCAGAAAGCAGAGCAAAGTTCCACGCTGTGTGCATTAAACCGATCACGTATTAAATAATGATATACCTCTTTACTAGTTCAGGGCTGAGGACCTTATACGCATTATTTCCCGTCTTAGCCGAAGTATTACAAATAGCTCTTCTCCCCAGTTTTTGTAGTTGGGGAAATGGAGATACAGAAAAGTTACATCACCAAGAGATGAGGTCAAAAAAATTATAAGGCTAGGATTTGTCTTCTGTTCGTCCTTCCCAAAGGCTATTCTGTTTTCAAAGCACTGGGCTAGTTGTTCTGGTGGATGCATAGGTAAGTGACAGCACAACAGTCTTCAAAATAGAAGGGTGCAGGGCGCCTGGGTGGCTCAGTCGGTTGAGCGTCTGCCTTCCGCTCAGCTCAGATCCCAGGGTCCTGGAATCGAGTCCCGCATCGGGCTCCCTGCTCAGCGGGGAGCCTGCCTCTCCCTCTCTCCTTGTTCCTCCCCCCATTCATACTCTCTCTCTCTGTCAAATAAATAAATAAAATCTTACAAAAAAAATAGAAGAATGCATTGTGGAGAGGAGTGGATGGCAGAGCAGAGAGAAGACAAGTACTGTGAAAGCTGTGTAAGGAACCCAAGTATGATAAAAGGAGTCTGAGCAAAATGCCATGGGGTTTAAAGGATGAAGCAATCTCAGCCTCCTTTGGGTGAGTTTGACATGACTTCATGAGAGAGCTAGGATGCGAAATAAGCGTTGAAAAATGACTGAGAAATTGAAATATGGAGTGGACTTGGAGTCATGAAAAGGAGGAAAGTGACGCACTGCAGATGAAATGTGTGAATGTTTTTATGGCTGGCCAGTGCCTGAAACATAAACTATGTTAATAAAAAGAAAGATTTGTCTATTGATTCCCCAAGATCAGGTCTCCAAGCAGCAGGAGTAATAGCTGAGATGCTGGGGACCAAACCCCCTCAGGGGAAAAGAGTACTAAACAAACAAACAATTTAAAAAATGTTAAGTGACTGCATATAAGGCAACAAACAGAAAAGAGAGCACCATAGCCCCTGTCCCCCAATTTTCTATCATTTTGTCTTGGATGATCTCTGAGTTATATTACTATCTTATTGTGGTAATTATTATTTAGTGCTTTCTTGTGATAAAAACAAAACAAAACATGACAACCCTCCACACTATTAAGGCACATAAGAGCTCAAGGAGAATGGCAGAATCCAGAATTCCTGTTGCCAAATATCCACTTCCCTCAGGCTAGTTTTCCAACTCTGCTCTCTAGATATGTTGGACCTTTGAAAAGGCTTCAGGAATTCCACAATGAAGATTTAAATTGCCTGGAAAACTCATCCTTTGATTTTTTATCTGTTTTTTTTTATTGTAGTTCCAGATAAGATTTTATTGTTAGTAGTAATTGTATTTCTTTAGAAACCCAGCTAGACAACACATGTCATTGAAATACATCCTCAGCGTTGCAAGACTTTGAAATTCTGAGCCAGGCAAAGGGCATTTAAACGAGATGCAAAGGAAGGGAAATGAGGGAGGTCAGCAACAACACAGTGTAATGGAAAGAGCCCTGCGTGGGAAGGTGTGACAGTGGTTTCCACTATGATCCTACTAACAAGAGGGGGATTTGCCCTTATGTGGTGGCATGACCTGAGCAATGAAATCTGGCCTCTTGGGACTCCTTTCTCCTCATCTATACAGTGAAAGAATTGACAAAGACGACCCTCTCTTGTCCAGCTATTGCCAGTTAGGTACTGAATACTTTCTAGGATTAAAACACACTGTTACTTATTTATTTCTTTTGTGCAGTTAGCTATTTTAGACAGTTAAAAATGTTACATTTCATGTGAATCTATAAACTGAGCTGAAGAATTCACTTTAATTTGTGATGGCTAGAATTGTCCAGCACAAAGTAAAGTGATTTCTCCAGTAATTCAGTATAACCTGTATAAATTCCTTCTTTAATACAAATGTTACAATATATAAATACATACAAAGGCTGGGTTTAAATTTATGGAATGTACAGAGTGTCTCTTAGCCAATTCTTTTATTTTGATCCTCTTAAAGGTCATTATTGATTACGATAGGATGACCCACATGTTATGATGTGGCAACCTGTGTAGAGTTGCCCATCTATGTATTTGTCAAAATACAATTTGATAGAATCGCCCTACTATTCCATGATAGAGCTTATGTATATGACCACGTAGTTGACTTCTTAGATGAAATCGCTATTGTTTATAGTTAGTCACATGGCAAAAAAAAAAAAAGACAAAAAACTATTAACCAACTACAGATGGCCTTTTTCTCCCCAGTGTCGTAGGTTTGATTACTTTTCAGAATTCATCACATATATACATTATTGTGCACCTACAATTGCTTCAATATGTATTATTCACCTCTTGTGCCAGGTTCCATATTAGGCACTGTGGTTATGGCAGTGCAAAAAATAGACATGATCCCTATATACCAATTCCTGAGCATACCAGTGTTTGTAAATAGTCAAGAACAATTAAGTATAATCTATAAAGTGTAAGATGTTATTGGAGGTACGTAGGAAAAATACCTGACCCAGGTATGGTAGGCAAATGGAGATTTTCTGGAGGAAGAGATGTATAAAGTGAAAGGCTTGGTAGATGGAAAGAAGTTAGCCTTTCAAAGAGGTTAAGAGGTAAGAATAAGGGTGATCTAGACATAAGGAACAGAATGTGTAAAGGGCCCGAGGTGAGAAAGCATGGTATGTTGAGGGAACTCGAAGACCTTAGAAGAGCTGGGATGTTGGGTTTGAAGGGATATGATGACAGATGAGGCTAGAGACGTGAGCAGTGCTCAGGTTGTGAACACTAATGTAAACGATTTTAAGGAAGTTGGATTTTGTTCTACGAGTCATTAGAGTGATTGATGTGTTTAACCGGGGGGGATGATCAGATTTGTATTTGTCAAGTTCACTCAATCTTCAGTGTGGAAAATGCATTGTCAAAAACCAAGACTAGAGGCAGAGTGAGTTAGAAGATGTGGTAGAAATCTAGGTGAGAAATTATAGTGGTCTTAACCAGGGTAATGGGAGAGAGATTGGAGAAGAGGGGCCATATTCAAAAGTTTTGTAGTTGGTAGAATTAGCAGGGCTCAGTGTTTGATAGATTTTTTGGAATAAAAGAGAGGAACAATCCAGGGAAGATACTCTGGTTTCTGGCTTGGGAAGCTTGATAACTGGTACAGCCCTTCAGTGTGTTGAGGAACAAAAAATAAGCAATAGATTTGGGTGAAGGGAGAAAATTTGATGAGTTTGTCTTAGAACATATTGTACCTTGGGTGCATATGGACCATTCAAACAGAAAAGTCTAGCAGGCTTTATGTGAGTATAAAGCACAGAAGAAAAGACTAGGATAGAGATCAGACAAAGATACACAAATCGCCAATCTAGCATCTGAAGCTATGGATCAGATGACCATTCAGTGAAAGTGTGTGGGCTGAGAATAGAAGGCCAAGGCCAGCACACTGACTGAAGTCCACATTTTAAGAGCTGGGTTAAGACACAAGAGGAAATCCAGAAACAAAATGTCACAGAAGTTCAAGGTAGGAGGGCACTTGAAAGAGGAAAGAATGGTCAATAATGTTAGGTGATATAGAGAGGCCAAATGAGGAAAGGCTCAAGAAGTACCCATTGGATGTAGCAACCAGAAGGTCATCGGTGTCTCCAGTGGGAACAGTTTCACTTGAGTGATGGAGATGGAAGCCAGGTCACATAGGGTTCAGAACTGAGTAGGGGCCGTAATCGTGGTGACAGCATGTGTAGAAAAGCCTCTCAAGAAGTTTAACCGTTAGGGAGAGAAGAGAGAGTGCTATTTGAAAGTGTGTATCAGATGGTAAAGAAGAAGTAAAGGAGAGACTTAAGCATAATTATATGCCCTTGCAAAGGAGCCAATAAACAAGAGAATAGCCAGTGGCAGGAGATCCCTAAATAGGGGGGAAGAAGGGTATGAGATGGTGGTCAAAACATTAGCCTCTATCACGAAGAGGAAATCCCTCCAAGTAGCAGGAGGAAGGAGTGATGATTGTCCAGATGGTTGGGTAACAGGAGATAGTGTGATAAGAGCTTTCGAGACACAAAGATGAATATGCCAGGATCCCAGTCCTCTCTCTGTTTGAGGAGGGAGATAAAACATATGCAAATATGTCTGTTATTAAGTAGAAAGTGATACATGACACGAATGACCTAGAAACAAAAGGCAATGAATAGTAGCTCAGAGATTGAAAAGGTTGTTTCTGATTTGGGATGGAGTAGAATCTCATAGAGGAGGTAAAATCTAAGATATGTCTGGAAGAATGCAAGAAACTCAGAGGTGTAGACCATTACATAGCAAGAGAAGAGTTTAAGCAAAGGGAAAATGTCAATAAAGTGAAGGTGGTGTTTAGAGAACAATGCGTAGATAGTATTTGAGTGAAAGGTAAGCTACATGGCATAGCAGTTGATAAATCTCAAAATGTAAGGTGGGAGCTCTGTTGAAGAAAGCCACTCACATCAGACCCAAGAGTTTGGAGTTGGACTTGTTTTCAGTGAGTGGTGGGAAGTTACAGAAGATACATTTATTTTAGTGTTTAAAAAGCAGAATATTTGGGAATCATATTAGAAAGGTATGACAGCATACTAAGAATAAAGACATGGAAAACATTGAATGCTAAAAGAGGTATATTAGGAATTTGAGAAATATTGATTAATGAAGGGGTAATTGGGTGGATGAACAAGTAAGGGAATGCAGTTATTCAAACACTGGAACCAAGGGTGTGTTGTTTTGCACTTACCACTAAAATCATGTGAAGAGGCCGCCTTCCACTCTATGTCTACTATTTATACCAAACATCAACGGTGTGCAGTCATTTCTTTAACAAGCTCGCCCACAATCCCCTTGTAGGTGAATTTAGTTGGGTAGTCCTAGGACTGGAAAATAAGCTTCTAGATGTTTCAAAAGTACACTTGACAAAGTGTGAACTGCTTTTGTATTTGTATGTATAATAATCAAAACCTAATATTTGAAACTTCCTTTTGATGAATGATTTAAATGAAGAATATGAAATTACTGTTAGTTTTTGAGAACCTTAATTTATTTGCTAAATTTTACTGCCAAGTAAATTATGCAAGGAAGAATATTTACTCTTAAAACTTTAAAAATATTTTTCAATAGTGAGGGCTTGAAAAACATTTTAAGAATGTATTATGAGTATTTCAGTTCAATTTTTTAAAAAACTTCCCTCTGCTTTTATAGAGAAAAAAAGAACCAAAGTATTTTCAATGACATCATGGTGACTCAGGTTTGCTGTGTGAAATACCCACTCTTTGATATTTCAGATTATAAAGAGTTGGCCAAGGAGCTGATTGATTTCTCTTTATCAATTGTTGAAAGTATTATACTTGTGGAATGACATGTAGAGGAAGCTTGTCATTAAGGTGGAGATTTGAAGCCGCTAACTAAAATGTTTTTATATGGCATCATAACTTGGCTTCCTCAGAATTACAGTTCTTAAAGATAAGTTAATAATTAGCCCCAAAGCTATGTTTAATTATAAAACATAATACGCCATAAGACATTAAGTAAATGCTTTAAAAATATTAGTCATAAACATTATAGTAAGAAAACAACAAAAAGGCTTTAGAAGCTGCCTTAAGTATACTGAACTAAGGGCAAACCATGACAAATTTCAGTTAATAAAGAGAATTTTTATATTCATGTCAGTAATTGCAAACCGGAGTGGAATGTAATTTGCAACTTTACTATGCCATTTGCATTAGCAAATAGTAAAACAGGCCCTTTAAATACAGTGTGTACTCCGGACAAGAGTACGTGAATGCACAATACTGTATTTTTGAGCACTTGACAGATATACCTAATAGACACTCACATTTAATCTCTGTATGTGTGTTTCCACACTTGACGGGTTTTTTTTTATTTTAATATAAATACATATATATATTTTTTTGCTAAGCCCTTTAGCTTTAGGGTTTTTATTTAAGCTCTGTGAGTTATTTCTGGCTCATTAAGCAAGTTCCCAGGATTCTTATTTTAAGACAGATTTTACAACTAAGATATTTTCATTTGTTTTCATAAACCTGTGAAATATACAGGAAAAACTTAAAAAATAGAACTCAGTATTGAGACATCTTAACTAAAAAATTCGTAGAGATGCAAAGGTTTTCAGAAGGTAAGCTGTCAAATGGCATTCATTTTAAGTGCTAATGTCATTTTTATATATAAAAAAAGTAGTTAAAAAAACAGAAAAAGAATGGGCATTCTCTATCAGTTTTCATGATGTAACTTCCAGTGAAAATGTTTTTAGAAATGGGCTCTTTCTGAGGCATCTCTCTCATTCTTTTGAAACAATAGTTCCATCTAGTGGACATTGTACTTAGAAACAAACTTTCGATTCCAAATGTTGGGGTTTTTGTTTTGTTTTGTTTTGTTTTTCTTTTAACAAAATCAGCATTGGAAGAAAATCACTGGATTTTAGCAGAGATACTTTGTTTTAAATCTTAAATTCATAAACAATGAACTAGAAACCAAATGATTACGTTCGAAAACAAACAACAATGTGTACTTGTAAAGAAAACACTTTCCTGTGTTTAAGAACACAAGAGAAATTCGGCAAAGATTGGGCTCATTTAATTGATGTAGAGGACCGAGCTCCATGGCACTGGAGTGGCTGAGATGAGTCTGGTACAAGTGTTTCCAAAAGTAAAAGCAATGGAGATCGTTCATTCGTTCATTTCAGCAACAGCACTTCTTGGGCTTCTGCTTCAGCTATGTGCTGGTCCCTTTCTAGCACCTGGGATACTGACCCCTGCTTTAGTCCTAGGGCACAAGGAGGCCTGCCTACCAATATCACTGGCACTACAGACCGGGCATATAAAAACCTGACCTCTGAGAATGGCTTAATTTGCAACATATGAGCAAAATAGCCAATCTATTTAGATGTTTCATTCAAATATTAATCATCTGGACGTATTCCTAAATATTAACATGCTTGGATTTTTAAAATTGGTCTGGCAGGGGCGCCTGGGTGGCTCAGTCAGTTAAGCGTCTGCCTTCAGCTCAGGTCATGATCCCAGGGTCCCGGGATCTAGTCCCGTGTCGGGCTCCCTGCTTGGCGGGGAGCCTGCTTCTCCCTCTGCCTGCCGCTCCCCCTGCTTGTGCTCTCTCTCTCTCTCTCTCTCTCTCTCTGACAAATAAATAAATAAAGTATTAATTTTTTTTTTTAAAAGAGCTTTAAAAATAAATAAAATTGATCTGGCCGTGTTACTTCTAATTACATTGTCTCCAAAAGCAGATTGAAGGCCTACACAGTAAACTTCTAAACACTTGGAATAAAGTAAACTGAAGTCTCAGTTCTTGTCATTGTTATCCTCCTGAACTTAAAACCTGACTCTTCTATGAATGGCTGTATTAAGTAGAGCTATCACTAATTTCATTTCAAAAGACCAAAACGGTTGATTAAATCATTATTTACTTTTAGCTTGGTTTAAAATTAAAATGATGAAGGTCTGAGTAAATCTTTTAAAATGTGCAGATTGTGTGTCCAGGTGCAAGGCTCTTTGCATTAAGGTAGGGCATTTCTGGCTCTCATCTATCCCTTCTATGACTTCACTATGACTGGCTCAACCCAGAGCTGACAGAGCACCAAGGTAGTCTTAGGTTAAGTAGTATGTCTGTACCTCTTTTTTCACATTGGAACCAATCCCAGGGCCTCCTGATGTTATTCTCGATTTAGGCATGTGACTAGTAGCCCTCCTTGGATCCCCATATTATTTGTGTGGTGACAAAAGGCCACGTTGCAATTGTAAAACAGTGGTTCAGTGATTTGGTCCTTGGAAGTCTTCGATCTGGGTGTCAGAGGTTAATTATCCTTGCCCTTTCACCAGGGTGGAAGGAGTCTTACCAACTGTCTTTGTTACCACATAAGTACTTTTCAGTATATGAGCCTCAAAGTAATTCAGACAGACATTAATGGTCTTGAACCTCTAAAAATATATTCTCTAATGATCTTTCTCCATAGTAGAAGTTATAAACTAGACTTGAAGGTAAACATGCTGGATAGACCTTTTAATGAAATGGTAAACAGTTTAGAAAATTAAGGGGTGTTATTGTGATCTATGCAAACGATTGAAATCAAACTCTTCATAGCGATGAGAGAAAAAGTGGGAACAAAGCCCCGACTTGTAGCAAAGGGATGAAGGAAGCAGCTTGGTTAGTTTAGAAATGTAGGGGCTGGAGGATGGGGCCATTTGGAAATAAATCCAATGACTACCCTGTCACTCTTGTCTTACTTGGCACCAAACCTTATACTGGGTACTTCCATATGTTGTCTCATTCATTCTCACAACACTCTGGGCAACAGAAATTATTGCATTGATCCATTTAACAGACAAAAAACTTAAGGTCTATAGGAATTAAATTACTCCCCCAAGTTCACACAGAAAATAGGAGGCAGAATGGCCTTTACTGTCTGACTCCAAATCCTCAGTTTGTTCTTCACCAGTGAAACTATTATTTTCACCCTCAAAGGAAATGCTGATATATAAAACTAATGGAACTTCATGGAAAGTGGTTGAAACCACTGCAGTACTCCACTCAGAAAAAACTTTACTATTCACAGCAACATTATTCACAATAGCCAAAAGGTGGAAACAATCTAAGTGTCCATCAGTAGGTGAATGGATAAACAAATGTGGAATGCACATACAATGGACTATTTGTTATTCATCCTTTAAAATGAGTGAAGTTCTTTCTTTCTTCTTGAAAGGACTGAAGTTCTGACACATGCTACAACAGGTTTGAACCTTGAAAACGTGACGTGAATTAAGCCAGATACAAAAAGACAAATATTTTATGATTCTACTTATACAAGGTACCTAGAATAGGTAGACTCACAAATACTGAAAGCAGGATGGGGAGACATAGGAAGTTATTGTTTAATGAGTACAGTTTGGGATGATAAAAACAATTCTGGAAATAGATAGTGGTGATGGTTATACAACATTGTGAATGTCCTTAATGATACTGAATACTTAAGAATGGTTAAAATGGTAAATTTTATGAGTATTTTACTACAATTAAAATATAAGAGAGGCGCACCTGGCTGAGTCGGTTAAGCGTCTGACTCTTGATTTTGTCTCAGGTCATGAGCTTAGGGTTGTGAGATCCAGCCCCGTGTCGGGCACCATGCTGAGTGTGGAGCCTGCTTAAGATTCTCTTTCTCCCTCTCCCTTTGCCCCACAGCGTCCCCCACCCCTGTTTGCGCTCTCTCTCAAAACAAACAAACAAACAAAAAAGGAAAACAAAAAAGAAGGCTTTATTGAGGATGAAAGAGATTTGAAGAATGGTCAAAGATTCCAAAGAAAATTAGGAGCAGTGGAGGGGAGTAAACTGCACACTTGCAACACATCCTGAAAAGTCAGAGGATAGAGCTTGAAAGTTTCTGGGACTGAGTTGGGATCCAAGGATTAAGCCAAGTCTGAGTACAGATAATCAAAGGGAAAAGTGTACACAAAGAGGACATCAACCTACCTAAGAAAGTGTATTGATTTGCCTGTTCAGATCCTAATAGCTGAACTTGCTCCTGACTCAACCAGGAATAGGAGATATGGTGCTTTGTTTTCACATACGTTATGGGCTGAATTATGTTTCCCTTCCCCGTCAATTAGTAAGGTGAAGCCCTGACCTCCAGTAAGTACCTCAGAATATGAATGTATGTGGAGATAAGATTTTTAAAGGGGTGATTAATTTAAAATGAGGCCATTATGGTGGGCCCTAATCCAATCTGGTAACCTTATAAAGCAGAGAAAATTTGGACACACAAAGAGACACCGGGGATGCTTACATGCCAGAGGAAGGACTGTGTGAAGCCACAGGGAGAAGGTCACCATTTGCAAGCCAAGGAGAAGAAACCAAACATATGGACACATTCATCTTCAGAACTATGAGAAAATACATTTCTGATGTGGCATTTTGCTATGATGGCCCTAGCAGCCCAAAACAAGTAAAAACCTTGTTTCTTTCTTTTTTTTTTTTAAGATTTTATTTATTTGAGAGAGAGAATGAGAGATAGAGAGCACGAGAGGGAAGAGGGTCAGAGGGAGAGGCAGACTCCCTGCTGAGCAGGGAGCCCGATGCGGGACTCGATCCCGGGACTCCAGGATCATGACCTGAGCTGAAGGCAGTCGCCCAAACAACTGAGCCACCCAGACGCCCCAAAAACCTTGTTTCTTGAGGTATTCTTGGTCTATGGTAGAGTACTTTTAGAGATGTAGGAGCTAATCCTTCATATGCTATGCTGACAAGGGACATGGAAGGGGAAACAAAGGGCCATAACTCTAATAAAAATCGTCTTTGGGTGACTTGAGAAGCAGTTGTCTGGATAGCAAAATGCTGGGACCATTTTCTACAAGTGTCACATGTTCTTGGCTCTGGTGTTTCACCCATATAAGTCCAACTTCCCAGTATCCTTAGACTCTTGCTGGATTAGCATCTTAAGAGTCCAGCCATGTTCATTCCTTTATCCTTTTCCCACGTAGATCTAGAAATGGAAGTAAACGCTGCCCTTGACAAATCACAAGGGGCTTGAGTATTTTAATAAACAAATTTTATTATTTAACTAGGAGTAAGCAAGACCACTGAACAAGAGGAAAGAGCACATTATTTCAGGCACAGTAAGAAAAGACCTTTTCGAGCATGAGTTTTTGAATTGACTGGAATTTTACGGAAAGAAAACGGCTAGCCCAGGACCCTTTGGGGAGGCACCGATTCCTGGCCTCGTGACTATTTTATTCTTTGCCTGGTTGTTTGTGTCTTCTTCCTTTGCTTCCTGCCATGAGAACTGAGTTCCTATTGCGGACCAAGCACTGTGCTGAGGGTACAGAAATGAAGTCCAGAAACACAGTTCCTACTCTCAAGGAGTGCCAGTTGAAGTCATGGAAAGAGCCAAGTAAGCCAATGATTTCCTGCAGTGCAATACATCCCATCACCCAGTGATACAGAGTCCTGCGAGGGGGCACAGCCAGATAAGATGGAGGCTGGGGAAGCTTTTCCCAAGGGCAGTGGGGGGAGGGTCCTGAGTTTAATTTTGATGGAAAAATTCATTTATTCATCCAACCAATAAACATTTACTGAGTACCTATCATGTGCTGGGCATCTTCTAGTGTGTCCAAAGTTAGAAGTGGATCAGAATCATCTGGAGGGCTTATGGAAACACAGATTGCTGCTTGCTGAGGCAGAAGGTCTACAGCATGGTTCGAGAATTTGTGTTTCTAACCCACCCATTTCTAGGTGATAGTGCTACTGGCCCAAGAATTATACTTTGGGAACCACGGCTTTAGACAGAGCAGTAAGTAATGGGGAAGAAGACAAGCAACACCATGGGTTGAGTTGTGTAGTGTTAGCATGAAACAAGGCTTGAGGACAGGTGGTTGTGGCAAGGGGCCTTGAAATCCAGCCCTTTCCACACTTGCTGAGTTCTCAGGGCTACCTCAACCTGAGGGAAGAGTCACCTGTCTAATTTGTCCATTTGGCAGGGCCCCTTTGTAGAATGTCTGTCCTGTGTGTCTTTTCATCATTGGTCTGCTCAAAGGGACCACTTTCTTTTATAACTTGTATAGAAGCATGGAATGTGGAAATGATGTGCCAAGGAGGACGTGGGAGGTAGAATTGGAGATAGTTCTGAATGCTCAGAACACACAAGCCATGGTGAAGCCATGGCACCATCTTGGCCAAGCCGACTTCTACCAGTGGTCTATTCTCAGCAACCTCGATCCTCTTTCACACACAGATGCTGTGTTAAAATGCTTCACCCACAAGGGGGCGGTCCTCATCTCACCGTGTCTTAGATTCACGCCGTCACTGTGGACAGCTCTTTAGTTTACCTACTTACAGGACAAGCGATGCTGCCAGATATTAAATAGATGCCAGAAAAAGGCAAAGGTAAGGGACCCAAAGGACCAATCGAAGGACACTAATAAAATAATGGCTTAGGTGAAGATAGTCCACTAACAGAGAAGACCACATAAGACCAAAATGCCTGAAGATGGCCGCAGGATATGCGGGCTCCAGGCCCGAACTTGGGGACTCACGTGAAAAGATTAAAGAGAATGACTGGCATGGCAAGTCCATAAACAACAACAGAAAAGATGATTAGAGTGACTGCATTTAGAGTTGACCTGAGAGGATTAAAGAAACTTTGCTCTGAGAAGAAAGCCTATTAGGAAACCAGAGTCCTTGGGCAAAACCCATTCTGAATAAGAGATTTACCTTCAGTAATGAAGAGAGAGAAAATCCTGCACATGGAGATTTGTATTTTTTAAAATATTTAAAAGAAATCCATAGCCTGCGGGTCACTTTGGGGGAACCAGGCTGGCTATCGCTATCTCTGGGGTTCCCGTGGCCTAGAATTGTTCACCCCCGTCTTTTCAACAGGACTTGTGGTGTCAGAGAATATGATTCATGTGCTAAAAATGGATTTAGGTGAAAACTAGAAAATATTGGGGCGCCTGGGTGGCTCAGTCATTAAGCATCTGCCTTCGGCTCAGGTCATGGTCCCAGGGTCCTGGGATCGAGCCCCGCATCGGGCTCCCTGCTCCGCGGGAAGCCTGCTTCTCCCTCTCCCACTCCCCTTGCTTGTGTTCCCTCTCTCGCTGTGTCTCTCTCTGTCAAATACATAAATAAAATCTTAAAAAAAAACACACACAAGAAAATACTGAAATTTCACCATTTCTGGAGTAAAGGCAAAAGGCTGAAAAAAGATGATGTAACGTCTTCTCTGCACTGCTTTATTAAGACTTTCAGCCGCACAAGACCCTTTATGTTATCCAATTCATGAGCAGGTAAAATCTGCTGTCAGCTAAGTATCTCGCATGTGAGAGCTCAGCATGCATCAGGCCCCTGGAGGGATTGTTCAAACAGATTGGTAGACTCCCACTCCTGGAATTTCTGATTCAACTTCTGGGTTGTGACCCGAGAATTTGTGTTTCTAGCAAACAAGTGCCCAGCAGATGCTGATGCAGCTGGTCTGGGGACCACACTTTGAGAACCACTGTTTGTAAACATTAATAACGTCATTTCTTACAACAAGGAAATCAGTGTTTAAATGGCAAAAGTCACAGCCTTTGGACGGTTCATGAAGCACTGTGGTCAAGCCACTGGGTTAAGACAACACTTGAGTAAACGTGAGCCCTTCTCAAGCTGCTGTGAAAAGATCTCGCCAATTTTGGCCAGCCTGTTTCCCGAAGATTTCATACACAGGACGAGACGTGCAATATGGAAGCATTTGATAAATTTTACCTCAGTGGGAGAGAGTTGATTATCATTTTAGGCAAGGCTGATTGGGTCATGCCAAGTAAATGCAGGATGTGAAAAATGCAAACATTTGTTTTGAATTTTCTATTAGATGATAAAAAGATTCCTTACAGGTAAATCTGAGGGCATGTATTTGCTCCAATCACCAATCAGAGCACACCCTGCACTATATATCCGTTTGAACGTGCCACTCCGTTTGAAGAACACTGTCAGTTGGAGACAAGCACAAAGAGCCTAGCACAGAATAGACTTCCTGGTGGTGTCCACAAGCAGGTCCGGGAACCCGCACGGATCTTAAATCAAAAGAGCCACTACTGAGATTCAGCGAGCTACGGCTCACCCGTGCATTACTTAAGCATTCCTAGATTAAGTGGCTTCATTGGCCCCAAATAAATCACTGAAATAATCGGAGACTGAAGTGGCTGTTAGACACTGTTGTTCTTTCTTTGACTGCTGAACACATCTCCTCAGTGAACAGAATTAACCCAATGAAATGATAAGTAGATCAGAACTCCTATGGAATAAGCTCGAATTGGTGAAGGGGTTTCCAACATTCATCTGTGAGCGACCAAGCCTTCACTAGTATATATTATGTCTAGAAACTGACCTGTTAATATGTAGCCTTCATTCTACAAGCTAATTTGGGAAAGCAGTAGATGAAGGGGGATATTTCAAATGGACAAGTTTAACGTAACATTTATTCTAAAAAATAGCACCGTTGGTTCCAAAAATGAAAATGTGAAGGCGCTGAATAAGTATCATAGGAAACATTACAGAGTCTTATTAGGAATGCTGTTGGAAGTAGCTGCGGTGGGAGGGTGGGGCTCAGTCCCTTTAAGAGGAAAGTTGGGCCTATTGAGTTCCAGCGGCTCCTCATTAAAAGGGACTTAAATGAAGACTCCTGACTGCGCTGGGGAGGCCAGCCAGGCTGGGTGAAGGAGGAGGCTTCGGCTAACAAGCCTGGTATGGGGCCTTACACAGAAAATCAGCACAATTGACTTCCTTTGTTGTTTCTACATGGACTGATGTATGGGAGAGAAGGCCCTGATGGGTTAGTTAGGGGTATCCCTTTTGAGGGAGCCCTAGAAAAGGAGCCAGATGGTAAAATAAAGACTAGCTGAGATCAATGTGACCCAGCCTCCATGGCACCCTTTAGTTATGGCTCTGTCATACTGGAAAAAATGTGTTTGTTCCCCCTGTAGTTACATGCTATGCTGGGTGGTGTGTTGTCTTGAATGTGCCCATATAAATGCAAAACGCTAAGACCAATGTAGAGTGTTACTTCACTGTACACACAAAGGCACCTCGATTTAGCCCTCTTCCCATGATGCAAGTATTTGCATGGTCGCCACTCTGCAGATGGGCTAAAGCCAGGGAACCACAAATCCCAGATGGACTGATCGGGAGAGACCCACTCCTAGCTCACTTCAGTCAAGCAGCTGGTGTTCTTCTAAGCACTCACCATGTGCTTGGCACCCTTATGTTCTCAGCTTTTGTGAGTATTTGGGCTTCTCCACCATGGAGGATGACCCGGTCCCCACAGTTTATTCCCTTTTGCTTTGCCTTCAGAAAATGTGCTCATCCTAAGTGAGTCCAAGAAAAAGATCAAGTTCAAAACCAGATAGTCGTTATTGTAGGACTGTTTTCATTAGGAAAGTCTGAGGCTATCATGCATAAATTTGTTTTTCTCTTTTCAACCAAATAGTGTTTTGAAAAGAGCTGTGAAACCAATGGGAGAGAACCTGAAATAAAAACAGCAAGATGAGGGTCCTACAGACCAGAAATGACACAATGATGGTAATTGTCATTTTTCTGGCTTCATTTTTGTTGCTTTGCTGGGATTCCCTACAGAAGTTTGTTTATTTCATTGAAGCAAGATGGCTGACTCTTTCAGAATATCTATTACCGACACTCACGCTAGCTCTCCAATTTGCCAAATAATTCTTGCCTTATCTTTGACATCTTTAAAGTAGCTCTTCTCCTTATCTTCAGTCAGTGCCCAACGGAATTTGTTTTTCATAGTTTGGAGGCTGAAATCCAGGATCAGTGTGCCAGCAGAGTTGTGATCTGGTGAGACCCTCCTTCTGGGTTGTAGAACTTCTGCCTGCTTCTCTCTGAGTCCTCTCATGGTGGAGAGGCAAGCTAGCTCTCCGGAGCCTCTTTTGTGAGGGCACTAATCCCATTCATGAGGACTCTGTGCTCATGACCTAATCACCTCCCAAAGGCCCTAATACCATCACCCTGGGCATTAGGTTTTCAACACAGGAATTTGGAGAGGGACACTTCAGACCATAGCACCAGGGCATCTTTAAGCCAGAAAGGGACATGGTTATGGGTTGAATTGTGTCCTCTCAAAATTTATATATTAAAATCCCAACCCTAGTACCTCACAATATAATTTTATTCAGAAATAGGGTGATTACAGATATAATTAGTTAAAGTTAGGATGAGCTCATACTGGAGTTGGATGAACCACTGATCCAATATGACTAATGTCTTTATAAAAAAAAGAGAAATTTGAACACAGACATGCACACACGGAGAACACCTTGTGAAGATGAAGACAAAAATGGACTGATGTTTCTACGAGCCAAAGAACGCCAAAGAAAAAAAAAAAGGTCAATTAACCACCATAAACTAGGGAAAAGGCATGGACCGGATCCTTCTCCATATCCCTCAGAACAAACAACCCTGCTGGCACCTTGATCACAGATTCCCAGCCTCCAGATCTGTGAAATGAGAAGTTTCCATTGTTGAAGCCACCCAGTGTGTGGTACTTTGTCACAGCAGCCCTGGCAAACTCACACAGATGCCATTGTCTAGCAGTGCTTCCTCCACGCTGATCCTATATATATGTCACACGATCAGCCACTTGTCAGGACACTCTCTGCAGAAGGTGGCAGTGGCGTAGAGCATGTTGGGAATGATAGCCTGGGTAGCAGGGGGCAGGGTCCTTCCTATTTACCTTGGTCAGGTCCACGCCTGCTGAGAAGTTTCTGAGGTAGTTTTATGTGAGGATGTCACCTCTGTAGGTCTTTTGTTTTCTGGTTTCTCCAGGCCTGGGAAAAATTCTGTAAGGAACTCTAGGCTGAAATTATTTACCATGTCAAGGGTGGGATTGGGGAAGGAGATGTTCTTTTCCTTCATTCCTTCAACCCCTGAACTTTGACCTACAATGATGGTAAATGGCCTAACTTGGGGTGTCCTGAGAGCAGGAGCGGAAGAAGTACATGCAGAAGGCTGTGGAGGCCCATTGCTTTAAGTGCCTTTACGTCAGACATTTGGAACGAGTCTTTTTTCCTACCTCAAGTTTTGTCACCAGATTAGTTAAATCTAAGTACATTTTCAGTTTCCAAGTAGAGAATAGAAAAGCTAAATGGAATTTGATTTTATATGGAAAAATATTTACCTCTTAAATGTTAGAGTCATATTAAAATTAATTACAACGTATTAAAATTAATATTATAACTTAATAATACAATTATTAATAATAATGTTCAACACCACCATATTTATGTCATGGTAATAACGTAGTTTCTGAGGCTTTGCTGAAACATGCCTACCGCTAATAATTACTACCGTTTGAATGCCTCCTATGTATCAGGTGATTTATCTGCATTATTAATCTTCCAAAAACTCTGTCAGATGTGTAAGCCTTGCAATTAAGATATACGAACTCTGATTTAAAAAAAGAAAAGGTCAAGAAAATTGTTTAAGATTGTTCAAGTAGTAAGTGGAAGGACTGGGATCAAATGTAGTAAGTCTGTCTGACTCCAAATCCCATGAGTTTTCCACCACAACATTTTGCTGTTATTACTTTTTTTCTTTAAAAAGAGAGAATGATTTCCACAGTGTAAGAGGGTTCCCCTTTCTCCACATCCTCACCAACATCTGTTAGTTTCCTGTGTTGTTAACTTTAGCCATTCTGACAGGTGCGAGGTGGTATCTCATCGTGGTTTTGATTTATATTTCCTGATGATGAGTGATGGTGAGCATCTTTTCACATGTCTGTTAGCCACTCTGGAAACAGTATGGAGGTTCCTCAAAAAGTTAAAAATAGAACTACCCTATGACCCAGTAATTACACTACTAGGTATTTAACCAAAGGATACAAAAACTGATTCGGAGGGGCACAAGCATCCCAATGTTTATAGCAGCATTATCAACAATAGCCAAACTATGGGGGAAAAAAATATATATCTATATATATCTATCTCACCTCTTTTATATATATTATATAAATATTATACACACACACACACACACACACACACACACAATGGAATACTACTCAGCCATCAAAAGAATGAAATCCTGCCATTTGCAATGACATGGATGGAACTAAGATGTATTATGCTAAGCAAAATAAGTCAGAGAAAGACAAATATCATATGATTTCATTCATATGTGGAATTTAAAAAACAAAACAGGTAAACACAGGGGAAAGGAAAAAAAAAGAGAGGGAAGCAAGCCATAATAGACTCTTTAACTATAGTGAACAAACGGAGGGTTGATGGAGGGAGGTGGGCAGGAGGATGGGCTAGATGGGTGATGGGTATTAAGAAGGGCATTTGTTAGATGAGCACTGGATGTTATATGTAAGTGATGAATCACTAAATTCTATGCCTGAAACCGATTTTACCATACATGTCAACTAAAATTTAAATAAAAATTTGAAATGAAAAAGAAACAATGATTTAAATATATTCAGAAACAATCATATCTTTTTATTAAAAAAAATTCAAGTTTGAATATGGCATAATCTATCATAATAGCAAGTTTGGTATCCCAAACTCCAGGAAAATAATGGATGCTTTCCTAAGATGCATCCATCACCCTCCATTGATTTCACTAAATTTCACAAAGCTTTTTTTTACAGCACTTATCTGCAATTTTACTTCTCTTAGATTCCTACTGGAAAATATCCTTATTTTAAATAAAGCTACTTTATGCCTCTTCTACGTTTATGATGCTTCTTTTTAAATGTACTAATATTAACTTATGGACATCGAACTAAAGACTTTGTACATTCTGGTAATTTCTATGAAGTGGTGGCACCTATTGACGACGTGTGATATTGCAGTCTAACATCTTTAGAAACAAATTCTTAAGATTTTAAAATAGGAAGAAACTATTTTGTCAAGTTTTAAAACTACAGAATGCATATTCCTTGAGAAATATGGTTTATCTGGAATATAAATAAAGTGGAGTCACAGAATATGCGTGGTGCATCTTTCTGACATCTCAATTTTAGTCAATATTTACATACGAAAACAAATATATATCATGACTTAGACAGCAACATTGGCCTAAATTTTTTATCTATGATGGAAATCTTCCACAAAGTGTTTGTGTTGCAAACATTTTCATTTTTGCTTTGCCATTAGAGGAAAATTTTTAGAAAAATTGGGTCAAGCTCATCTTCCTTGTGTGAAAGATGAGAAAATGATGTTCCAGCTCTAAGTCTAGGCTCGGTGCAAAGAAGACAGAGTTCCAAATTCTTATTCTACATTCTTTCCATATAAATTCACCACAGGATCCTCATTTATATAGTATATACCCAATTAAAAGTAGAAGAAATGTTAAAGTTAGAATCACAGAAATGTTAAGGAGAATCACAAATGTGTGGTCAAAAAATTGGGGGAATATGACAAGTTCCATAACCTTGGAGTTACTGGAAATTGGTAGTGATGCTAGAATGAAAATATCCCATCTGAGAAATCTTTGCAAGTTCTCAAATAACTGTGAAGAATATTAGCAAGCACATTTTTGAACCTGATAGTTTCTTTTTGCTGGAAATTTTAAAATTCAATTCTCCCTGGAGGAGTTTTTGGTTGGGAATATGCCTTTAATTTTATCACGTCAAACAACAAATAAATCACCAGCATTAGCTTTATAACATAGCTATTCCATATAATAAACAATCCTCAGATTTACACCAAAATTTTGAGTTCAAAGAGTAACTTTGAAATTAGACTGTGGGAGAGTCTATTTATTTGTAGCTAGTTAGATCTCCAGATTTTTTTTCTCATATATGTCTTTTGTGTTCTACTTTGCTTGTTCAAAAAGCAAAGGGATTTAGATAGACAAGAGACAGACCACTTAAAAATTCGAAGTGATTGCTCAAAATGAAATCATAGACTGAGGTTGGCAAAGATAAGAACTGAAAACATAGAAGGATGTGTTACTATTGCAAATAACCAAACCTGTCTCAAAAATGCACACATTAGCTGCTACCATATTGCAGAAGAGGCACATCTTCAGCTTTTATTCAAAGTGGCCTGGTCAACATGGAAACTATATTGTTGCACATAACTAGTGTCTCCGATGGAGGGAGGCTCCAAGTTCTGTTAATTCAGCAACTTAAGAATGCCAGTAAATACTCGAGTCATTCCTTTTGTTCTACCAGCCTTGGCATCTTGGATAGGCCTTTCATGTTTGCAGAATGACTCTATCTGAAAACTATACATCCTCACAGATCAATGTGCAGAGGAAAAACAAACAAAAGAGTCTTCTCTCTATGTCTCTCTTTTTATTTATTTTTTTTTCTAATGTCTCTTTTTAAGAGCATAGAATCTTTCCCCGGAAGCTACTCCAGCAGATTTCTACTCATGTCTTATTACTTAGAATTGGATCAGGTACCTCTTTCTGACTCAATTTCAAAATGGCAAGGAAACAGAACTATTGTGCTATGGTTGATCGAAAGTAATCAAGATTCATCCTCTGCGGCTGAGACTGGGGCAGGGCTAATCTTCCCTGAGACCTAATACCGGCACCAAATATGGGTTTTAACAATAAGCAAAAAGACCCAGTAAAAAAGCAAGTGTCTGCTACACAGCCCATCATAAAGCAACAGAAGTCAACTTCCCCAAAGACCAGTGGGGAGAAACTTTTAGCGTGGAAGGTACCATCCTAAAATAGAATGTGTAAGTGAAAGATACACTTAGAGGAACTAAAGAAAAGAAAAACAAAACAAAACAAAACAAAACCATCCAGCCAATGTTTTCATTTATCCCTTCTGCTATTTGGGAATTTAATCTCTGACTTCAGATTATCAAAGGCGAAGGCAGCCTACGATCTTATGGCCACTTCGCATAGCTCGTGTATATGAAGTGTAAGAAGAATTATGACTTGGCTTGCAGAATGCTGGGAGAGCGAAAGAGTCCACCCCAGCTCCCTCTCTCCCCCGCACCACTCTGTGGCTTCTCTGTGCTTACACATACACAACTTCATGAAAGCTACATCTAGCACTGTTGTGTCCTGATCCTGGGCTTGCAGTATCCTGTGGCAGAACAGGCCCAGGGGATGACAAGAAAGCCATTTGTTCTCAGGAAGAATCATGAACATTCCACGCATTCAATTTAAAAGTACTGTCAAAGGACGTAGACTGTGTAGATAACATAGTGGAAATTTATGTAGATCACTTCGTCCATATTGCATATTCTTCTTATGCTCTGCATTATCCTTGGAAACTAGATTATAGGATTTTTTTTTCTCAGACAAGATTAAAAGGGTCAAAGGGATATTATTTTAATAAACCACTAAGCCAGGATCACATGATAGGATCACTAGAAGAGTTCTTAATCTTCTCTTTGAAAACTTGAAAAACATTAAAGAAAGGCAAACCTCAAGAAAAGTTTCTACTAGAAGCTGGTTATAAACCTTTCTTAGCATAAAATAAATACTATACTTAGAGAGCCTATCTAGTAGTGAGTAATGTCCTAAAACCATGTTCAGCTAAGCCATATTTATCTATACTAAAGAGAGCTCAGACTCCTTTCAGATACTAGGATTCCAAGAAGTCTGAGATTCTATGAATTACTGAAGTGTGTGTTGTTCTCTTTGTTACTGAGTATTTCGGAATTATATATATCTTCATCAATTCAACAAATATGCACTGAATGCCTAATATGTTCCAGGCACTGTTCTGGGTGCTTGAGATACATTGTGAACAAAATAGAGAAAAGATCCAAGCCCTTGTGAGTTAATGTTCTAGCAGGGGTGATACACATAATAAATTAATAAATATACCATGATAGAAGGTAGTAAGTGTAATGGGGGAGAAAAAGAGCAAGAGAGAAAATCTAGAGCACGAGAGATGTTGCCTTTTTAAATGGGATGGACAGGGTAGACCTCATGGAGAAAATTGTACGTGTGTGTGTGTAATATATATTTACATGACTACAGAAATACAGCCTAAATTAAAATTAAATATTAACTATATATGTGTACATGTATTTTTATACTGAATATCCATTAATATATCCCTCACTATTTTTAAATATGTGATAATCCAAACACTAAGTTGGTTAAATAATTTATCTTTGTGTTTTCCATGAAGAGCTTCTAATATAAAATAACTCCCAAATAATGTTTTTGTAATTTTTTTGATTTTTCTTCGTTCTAAAATTTTGCTTATTTTAGAAAATTCAGAACATTAAAAAGAAAATAAAATCAGCTATAATTCCACTCTTCCTAGATAACTACTAATATTTTAGAAAAAATTCCTCTTTTTCATACCTGCACTCTTTCCTCTTCTCTCCTCCCTTCCCCCTCCCTTCCTTCCTTCCATCTATCCATCCTGATAGAATGAAAAATAAATATAGAGATGGATATGTCTTTTTTTTTTTTCTTTTTTAGTTGAGACTGTGCATAGGTCTTCAATCCCTTACCTGAAACTTTTGGAACCAAAATATGCTTGGGAATTGAGAATTGATAAGCTATAAAAAGATAATATGGTATAAACTGCATATTACATAATAACCCTAGTGTGGTCTGGGGCAGGAATCTTTAATCAAATACATTAATATTGAAATGTCTGAGGTTTACAATAAATAAGATAAATAAAGACTATAAATAACCTCATATGAATTCGGGTCATATTTTGCTATTAAATGAGTTATAAAATAGTTTTTATTACTTGGAGCTGCTAAATTTCAGAATTGCAGATAATGAATTCATTTTTTTAAATGGTGATTTTTCTTTACTTAAAGCTAAATTAAGGGCGCCTGGGTGGCTCAGTTGGTTAAGTGACTGCCTTCAGCTCAGGTCATGATCCTGGAGTCCCGGGATCGAGTCCCGCATCGGGCTCCCTGCTCAGCGGGGAGCCTGCTTCTCCCTCTGACCTTTCTCTCTCTCTCATTCTCTCTCTCAAATAAATAATTAAAAAAATCTTAAAAAAAAAAATAAAAAAAAGCTAAATTAACATTTTACTATGTTAAATTTTTGTAAATAATTTTAATAATGATAAAATGGCTCTTAGACGTGTTTCTCAATTTATTTAACAACTCTCATGTAGACCTTTGATTACATTACTGACTCTTTAATTTAGATTCTTAGAAGAGGACTTTACTGGATCAAAGACTGGAGCATTATTAAAACACATGATACATGGCATCAATTGCTTTCCAGAAAAGGTAAACTAATTTATATTCTCTCTACTAATATATGAAGATTCCAGGCTCATTTTAGGTAGCATGGAATATAAGTGCTTAACAAATATTTATTAAATAAATGTGCTTTTAAAGATTTATTGAAACTATACATTAGACATGTTAGATAATTGTCCATCATATTTGATGTACATATGTATTTCTGGTTAATGTTTACATATTTATGTTGTTTTTAAAATATTCACCTATATGTTACATGTAAATACCAGTTACGGTATTTATGGTGTTTACCTACATGTTTCCTCCTTTATATTTACATATTTATGATTGCATTTTATAGATCAAATATATTGGTTTCAGTTGTTGTTTCTTCCATTTTGCTAAATATTGCTTTTAGGGTTTTATATTTTTCTTTTTACTGTTTAATCCATCTAGAATATGTTCTTTAGCTACCAAGTATCTTTAAAACATTTTTTTCTTGGACTTTCACATGGGTGATATGTATTCTGAGCTTCTGTATATGGGAGCTCGTGGTACAAGATTTTGACAAGTACATTGGGTCACAATATTTTCTTTTCAATATTTTATAAGGATCCTCTCTGACTTTTGAGAGCTGGTCTGGCTCAGAGAGGTGCTCTCAGCCACGTAAAAAGCTTAGGAACACCGTCCTGACCCTCTGATGGAAGGACTGGTGCCGGGGCAGCATGGCTGGTGCCGGGTCAATATGAGAAGGTCCTCAGTCAAGTATCGTCTTCAAAAAACGAAAGACAGTAATTGTGAGTAAATGAAAAAGTGAAGAAAAGAAGGCAGCTTTTTTCTTAAGAAAGTTTGTAAAGAGTTGAAAGAAGAAAATCCACGGATTTTGGTGAATGCCAGTATAGCAGAGCAAAGACAGCTGTTTTCTCTTATGGGTTCTCAGAGCTGACCTGATGCTAGCAAGGAACAGAGAAACTTCTTAGGCTGTGAACTGTGTGCTAAGATTCAAAAACTCCAGAAAAGAACATGATGACTCATACCATGAGCCATACAGATAGCATTTCACAGAACAGTTTTCTGGTGGCTAGCCTGGTTGATGGTCACCATGTAGCTTGTCGTGGGTGCTAATTTACCAGAGGACCTCAAGGCTTCAGAGACATTGGCACTTAAGTTGGCTTCTGGCTGTAATGTTCCTGGAGTTCTCAATTAAGTGAAGCTGATTGGTTTTGGTCATGGATGTGTCAGATGATGGGTGTTCATTGATGTCACCCTTCCTCAAACTCACCTATTAACCCCGCATCTTCTCTTTGTCGGCCAGCTCCTTTCCCCTTACTCCCAGAGCCTAGTGAAATCAGAAGACTGTGCAGGGGCAGCTTAGATGAGAATGGGAGAAGAATTTTTTTTAAGCTTACTACACTCTGAGTTCTGCTTCTGATTCTAGCAATCCTCTGTCCAAGAACATGTAAATGCCACACCAGCATGCCTGTTTCTAACTTTTACAAGCTACATATAACATCCTTAGCAATCGATTTGGATATCCCATATAAAGAACCTGAAATGGGGAGCCTGGGTGGCTCATTCAGTTGGGTGGCCGACTCTTGACTTCCACCCAGGTTGTGAACTCAGTCAGGGTCCTGGGATAGAGCCCTGCACAGGCTCTGTACTCATTTACAAGTCTGCTTGAGATGCTCTCTCTTTCCCTTTCCCTCTGCCCCTCCTCTTGCTCGCTCCTGTGCACTCTCTCTCAAATAAATAAATCTTAAAAGAAAAAAAAGAACCTGAAATGTACCAGGTGGCACATTTATTGGTGCAAAAAAACTTTCAGAAAGTTACCAGAAAAAAAAAAGTTTTATCAAAAGTTTAGTTCATCTTTCATTGTTACATTTCTGTTAGAATATTTTCATTGTCTGTTTTGTGCTCTACTTAAGATATATATGTGATATTTAATATGTATAATTTATATATAAGTTGTTTTCACAGATTAATTATAAAGAAAAACATTTGGATTTTATGCTTTTTTTTTTACCACTAATTTCCTGCTACTTCAATAGCTTCAGGTATATCTATGGAGTATTTATACTTCTAATTTTTGAAATAACCTAATTAGGAACTTGGATGAAACCAATCAACAATTTAATTGTCTTTTGGAAACTGGAGGCGCCTTGCAGACATTAATATGAAGAATGTGCCTAAAGTTTCTTGACTCTGGAATATTGACCAAAATCTCCAAAATTCCTCTATATAAAGTGGCATATGTAAGTTTGGCTTCATTGGGGTGCCTACAAACTAGAAAATTATATAAAAAGCTGCAATTCTGCTAGATTGGTAACTCTATATTGACATCTGTGATTCAGTTTCTCCTTCCATGATATGATTTGTTTTTCTAAGGGAGATAAACATGAAATCTGAGTTTTACTTGAAGTTCTTCTGAATTGCAAGATAGAATAAAAATTATAAAAAGGATTTTGTGCAATGGCCAAAATGTAAAATGCTCTTAGGTTTCAAAAATAAACACTTCTTACACATTTGTTTTTTGCTTTTTATTTTTTACATATATATATTTATTATATATATATATATATATATATATATAGAATATATATATATATTATAAAAGTAATAAAACCTTCAGATTTTCAAAAATTGGAAGATAAACTCTCAGAGAGACAGGCTCCTTGCAGTATCATTGCTACATTCTAACTAGCCATAGATATGGTAAAACTTAAATGTATTTTTAGAAGTGCAAATATATATTACTAAGAAATAAGGTATTTATCTTTTTATTTTTAAAAGATTTATTTAATTGGGGCTGGGTGGCTCAGTCGGTTAAGTGGCTGCCTTCGGCTCAGGTCATGATCCCAGGGTCCTGGGATCGAGCCTCGCATCAGGCTCCCTGCTCAGCGGGAAACCTGCTTCTCCCTCTCCCTCTGCCTGCCTCTCTGCCTACTTGTTCTCTCTCTGTATCTCTCTGCCAAATAAATAAATAAAATCTTTAAAAAAAATAAAATATTTATTTAATTAAGAGAGAGAGTGCAGGCAGGGAGAGGCAGAGGGAGAGAGAAACTCAAGCAGACCCTAGCAGAGCAAAGAGCCTGAAGTGAGGCTTGATCTCATGACCCCACGATCATGACTTGAGCTGAAATCAAGTTGGATGCTCAACTGACTGAGCCACCCCGGTGCCCCAGAAATAAGGCATTTATAATTGCCTTATAATAAGTTTTTAGGACATTATAGAGCAATTTATATAAAATTTAATATAATTTCAGTATATTATTTATATATATATTCAGTATGTTATTTACATTGATACCTGAAAGATGAGTGAAAAGATAAATGAAAAATAGGAGTATAACGTAAAGAAAAAAAGACAAGTGCTACTCCATTATCTTCCTGTATGTCGCATTGTCCAGGATTGGTTGGTATCCCTCTATTGTTCCTTTATAGACCAATTGATTTTTTTTAGCTTGGAAACTTGTATGAGGATTATTTTTAAATTCATGATTATTACCTTTTCTTTGTAATACGAAGTTTTCCAGAATGTGTCCAGATATTCTATTTTGTTTCATTCTTTCTGGATCAGGATAAGCCCTTTTGATTTGCATGCTTTGATCCATTTTCAGTCACATTCATCTTGAATACCATTGTTACTCCTTGTTGGATTTTCCTGGGGCTTACATCTAAATTGATCTTCCCTTGTATCTGTCACCTTCTATTTGGCATAGCACACCCATTCACAGGGCTGGGTTTCCTCCCATCATCTGCACCTGTCCATCCCATCAGGGTGTATACCTCCTTTTTTGTTTACTTCCTTTTTTGTCCTTCTACACTGTCCCATCCCACGGAAGCTAATCTTAATGATACGTGATATCGTAACATTTTCTGTGTTTGGTCTAACCTTTTAATAAGCCTAATATATCTAAATTTAGTTGAGAATTTAGAATTTTATGCCTCTGTCTTGCAGAGATTAATCTTGAATGGCATCGGGTTTTTGTGTTAACTCTATGTATGAACTTATCAACATAACTTGTCAACGTAACTTAACATCTTAACATGTTGGGAACAATTCACAAGGTAAGTAATGTCACATGAAGAGATATGAATAGTGGGGCGCCTGGGTGGCTCAGTTGGTTAAGCGACTGCCTTTGGCTCAGGTCATGATCCTGGAGTCCCGGGATCGAGTCCCGCATACGGCTCCCTGCTCAGCAGGGAGTCTGCTTCTCCCTCTGACCCTCTTCACTCTCATGCTCTCTGTCTCTCATTCTCTCTCTCTCTCAAATAAATAAATAAAATCTTTAAAAAAAAAAGAGATATGAGTAGTGTCCTACAGTAAAAGCTGAGTTGGACAAAACACATTTTACATTCATGGGCACGGGCAATCCTTTCCTGCACAGCTCCTATTTCCCTCCTACCAAGGACACTTTGGGAAATGCTGAGAGAAATCTCTTTCACCATCACAATAAGTGGAAGGAAGCTAACAAATACGGAACACCACCCAGTGCCAAACGTTACATGTTTGATATGAATTGGTTTTTACAAAAATCTTCTGAGAGTGTTTTCTTGTTGTCCTTTCTCAGTTATGGAAACTGAGGTTCACTAATTTCGGCACACTTGTTCATGTTCACAGCTGGTACAACCAGGAACAGAATCTATACCTGACTCCAAATCCCATGCTCTTTCTACAAAATTTTGTTATAGCCGCTCATTACATTTTGTTATAGCCACTCATTACATACATTTGATAAAAGTGGCTCTCTTGAAGGATTTAGGATAGAAGTTCTTAAACTACTGTGACTACTTCTATTGGTAAACAACAAAAAACCCACAAAAACTTATTTTTACATGATTGATTTTTCATTTTACTGGAAAGTAACTTAGCACATGTCGTCTCCCCGGTTGGTAGAGGAGGTGAAGGAGATAGATGTTAAATTATTTGGTGATGAAGCAAGAAAGAATGTCCAAAGGAAAGTTAAGTTTGCTCAATAGTGTTAATGACAATTTTCTTTAGGAAAATATGATAAAACAGGGAAAAGTTAATTTAAGTCAGAACACAGACTCTCCATTTCCTGTATTTAAAAAAATCCATTTTGATTTTGTAAATTTTCTTTTTTTAAAAGGTTTTATTTATTTATTTATTTATTTGACACAGAGAGAGAGAGAGAGAGAGAGAGGGAACACAAGCAGGCAGAGGGAGAGGGAGAAGCGGGATCCCCACTGAGCAGGGAGCCCGATGTGGGGCTCGATCCCAGGACCCTGAGATCATAACTTGAGCCGAAGGCAGATGCTTAACCAACTGAGCCACCCAGGTGCCCCAATTTTGTAAATTTTCTTAATAATTAATCTATATTCTGGGACTAACTTTTAATGTTTTATGGGAAAGATGGATTTTTGTCATAGTGCTAGAGCCTTATGGAGCTAGGAATAATATAAAAATAAATTAAAGGCTGAGGGCACATTCTGCGTGGAGCACCGGGTGTTATGCACAAACAATGAATCATGGAACACTACATCAAAAACTAATGATGTAACGTATGGTGACTAACATAACAATAAAAAATTATTAAAAAAAATAAATAAATTAAAGGCTACTTGCCCTTTTGGATAAAATGATTCTAGATTCTGCTAATTATTGAAAGAATACATTTTTGTAAAAAAAAACTTACAAAATTTTGCTAGAGCACTTGAGTATTATAATATTTTGCTCTATATAAATTGCCAAATTCTGACTGTCTTTTGTGCTTTACGTAAAAATATGATACTTCTAAAGACATTGAAAGTCCAAAAAATATGTTGGAAATTAAAAGGAGCTTTACTCTCCCTGGCTTCAGTGCATCCTCCCTACAGCTGCTAGAATAATTTTCTTTAGACAATAGAAAGAATAGAAAGTGCCTCTGTTTCTTTTGCATGGCTCATCACTGCACACACCATACATTTTTATAAAAATGAAACACATTTCTAGTAAATGACATTGACAAATAATAACATCCAAAATAGATATTTGATCAAGGTGAGACTTAGGATATGTGTAGAATTAATACATTATCTAAAAAAAAAAAAATACATTATCTAACACTGTACTGACTCAGACAATTTTGAAGCCATTCAGGAATTTTAACTTAACTTCTCATTGAAGAACTACTCTGCATCTGAATTAACATTCTGCTACAGAATAATCGTAAGTTTATAATGTTAAGAATTTAACTTTGCTGGGAAAAAAACCCATCATCCCACTGAGATGTTAAAGCAAAATTCATTTGGTATAGTTCTTACATAAAGGCATTTTATTTCCTGTAATTTATTTATTAACAACCTATGAAAATGTAAATTATTAGTTATACGCAAGTTAGCACTTCAGAAAATGAAATAAGGAAGTTAGACGTGGGCTTTGGTGGTTTTAGTTCATTGGAAATTTTACCAAGTTTGCCTCATTAAAATATTTTCCTAGGGGGCTTTTTGGATATAGGAGAAAATTCAAATGAAGAATTGTATTTTATTTTTTATTTTGGTGTTTTCCATATTAAAATATACTGCACAATGATCCAAGGTAATATTTTGTAAGACTGGCAAGCATAACATTTGAATTAACTTATCTGATTGTATTATTATAAGGCTTATTTTCCACTTTAAAATATATTAAAAATGTGTGTGTGTAACATATACATATTCCTCACAATATCCTTGACAGTCTCTGAGCTTTAACTCTCACACTTGTAATTAATGAAAGTTCTTTTGTTTCAAACAAGAAAAACTCTGACTTGAAGAACTGATTGGAGAGACACTGGGTTGCTCATATCAAATACATGGAAGTTGCAGAACACGATCAAATGTAAAGTGCCGTGTAAGGACCATGGCCTCCCCAGGGATATGTGGGCTTGAAGTTCAAATTCCAGCAATGGAGTGTCCGGTTAGCCTGGTTTGGATCGCAAGGTTGCCTCTTGCCTAGGAGAGGCCCGGGCACTTTAGATCAAACTGGGTCCAATGAGGAAAAATAACTTTCCTAAAGGATACCCTGGTGCTATTCCAAAACAAAACAACAAAACAAAACAAAAACAAAGGAATGGATGTTTGGAAACCAAGAAACAAGTCTCTCAAACTCATTTTCTTCTACTTCAGCATAGCCAGATATGCCTGCACGGGTGTCTTGGAGTGACAGGGGGTGGGTGTCTCATTTTTTAAAAAAAGATTTGTTTGTTTTAGGTGGGGTGGGGGGAAGGCAGAGGCAGAGGGAGAGAGTCCCAAGCAGACTCCATGCTCAGTGCCACCGAGAGCCCCACTTGATCTTACGACCCTGAGGCCATGACCCCAGCTGAAACCAAGAGTCAGAAGCTTAACCAACTGTGCTGCCCAGGCGCCCCTAGGGGGTCTCATTCTTATTCTTGCCAGCTGTGCGTGTGTCTGTGGTTGACTGAGGTGGGTCATCAAACTTCGGCTGCAGATAGGAGAGAGAGGGGAGCCATGAGGTTCCCCCACAGACGTGCAAATTAAATTGCTAGTCCATCTAAGCACACTCCTGCCAGGCAAGAGCAGACTCAGGAAAATCAGTTAATAAGATGGATTCTTTTAGCAAATTAATGCTCAGTAATAAGCATATCCAGGAAGCCCTAAGGGTTGGGTTTAGTTTACCAAATAGTATTTCCTGAGACCCATAAATTGTGCTCCTCCTTCTGATATTGGAATGGAATAAAATCAGAGGAGAGCAGAGAAAAATTATCTTATAATTTAAATTTATATTTAAACTATGAAATAATTTGTGCAATACACAAATTAGTCAAATTCACACATTCCCATAAACATTAAAAGTCTCATATTACTTAGCAATTACTGGCAAATTATTTGGTTCTAGATCTCAACATTATTGCATCCTGTAGGAGGCCTAGGATGGAGTTGGTCAGCATTCTTGGCAATATATTATACATACAGGGATTTGAGGCAACGTGAAAAAAAATTAGCTTTATCATGCAAAATTTCCCATTTGAATAAATCTCCCCGGTCACAAATGGAGAAAATGAGGACAAATAGGTAAGAAGGGAGAGGCAGGGTGTGTGGAGTGTGTGATACATGTGCACGTGTGGGGTGTCTGTGTGGTGTGTCTGTGTGTGGTGAGCATGGTGTGTGGTGTGTCTGGGTTTTGTCTCTGTGCGTGTGTGTGGCATATACGTGCATGTGGTGTGTGTATATGGTGTGTGTGGTGTGAGTGCAGAGTGAGTGTGTGGGTGTGTGATTTGTGTGTGCTGGTAGAAATTTCCTTTTTTACAGAATCACAGACACCGGGAGTACAATTGTTCCCCCAGAATACCTTTCTTCCTTGGAACAAAAGACTGATGGGAGTGAAGAGGGAGGTATGTAAGAAGGAAATGAAGCAAGAGAAATTATTTCTAAAATTATTAAAAATTGCAGCAAATATTTTCTTTTCTTTTGAGCTGTATAACTGGAGCTTAGGCAATTTTGAGGCAGGGAAGGGAGGATCGTAGTGTAGCTGCAACAGCAATGCACCTGATTCTATATCTCCTTCGGATCTAATATTGTTGGGGTCCCTGGGAAGATGGAAATAAAAATGGCAAAAATGAAAAGGGGGCAAAAGGACCCCCAAATTGGGGAGAATAAAAGCTGCTAAATGGCTCTGTCCTTCCCTCCAAATATGGATTCAACCAAAAATAGTGCATAAAGACAGAGGCAGTGTGTGATGTTTGGCGCTGCCTAAACATTTTTGAAAATAATGGGTATTCATCTAACAATTGTTGTGCTGACTTAAGCAGCGCATATACTAAAATTGGGATGATACAGAGAAAATTAGCCTGGCCCCTGAGCAAGGATGACACACAAATTGGTGAAGTGCTCCATATTTAAAAAAAAAAAATTAATAAAAAATTCTTAAATTGAATTACTGAGTTGGGAGGTCATAATGTCTTTTAGATTTGATTTCACTCGTGACTGAGCTACATTAAAAGTATTGATACATGAAAGCGACCATTTAGACCCATACTTCTACCATGTAATGCACTTGAACATTAAGTGATAGAGCTCAGTAAATAAAGAAAATTACCCGGAAGTCTGTTCATGCTTCATATTAGCAATTTAGTCCGAAATATCCTTTTTGTCAGAAAAATGGGGTCAACTAGCCCCCAGACCTTACCAGACCCGAAGGAAGGTTTTCTTTTTGACTTCATGTCACAACCAAGACAAGGTGAATATACCTTTTTCTTCATGTGATACCTTCAAGGTCAAATTCTGCATGATCATCAAAAACTTAAAATGTGCCCTCATGTTCCATTTCCGGGATAAAAGAGACTGTGTGGTACGACTTCCTCTCCTTTCAAAGGACACAGCTGTTCCTCACATAATTTCCACAAATTGTGTATGATAATGAAGCAAGTGCCACAGCTGAGGATGACCCTTATCATGGGCTGAGACAGAAGCCCCCAAACAAATGATTTGGGGACAGGGACACAGGAGGGGCTGGCTGACTCTTGGGCCAGGGCTGTAGAAATCTGTCTTCTTGTAGAAATTCTGTCTTTTGTTGCACTCTGAGCAAGGGCTCCCCTTTCTACATTTGCAGTCACCCACTGGGAATTCAAATTAAATTAGGTCCCACTTAAATTGGAGTTCTTCCCATTACATTAGCATTTGCATAATCTTGCCAATGTTTGCCAACTTGCTAATTAATAATGGGATGACTTCAATAATAGTAGTAGGATGGTTAAATCATGTTTTATTGCTGTTTGATTTACCTAGAATGAATCTGTCAAAGGGTACGTCTTGTATGTATGTTCAGTTTTTATGCCAATAGGTACATCTCAGTTGGCAAACTTAACCCACCACTAAAAGTTGTTATTGCAATGACTTCTCCACGAATCTGAGGAAATGGAAATTAAAGAAAAAAAAAAGCATCAATGAAACTGACTTGTAAACCCTGTTGTTTTTCTGATTTACTTATGCTGAAGTATTGCTCAAGAATGATTTGTCTCTTTAATAAGTAGCAGCAAAAACAAAGCTTTAGAGAATTAACGTAAGAGAAGGATAATTCTTTCCCAGGAATTATCTTCCCAGTAGCCAGACTGAGGCTGAAAGTATTTAACTTTCTAAGGCTGGTTCACCTTCCTGTTACACAAAGCTGCAAGTATATTCAGAAGTTGAAAAAAAGGAAAGAGTCTGAGCTGGAATTAAGTAGTATAACTTCTGGAAGCTGGAGCCAGATAGTTTTAGCAGTATGTTGGATTGTTTTTTTGACAGCAGTATGACAGCTTTGTTTTATTTTCTTTCTTTAGGTGCTTCTAGGATTACAGATATCCACGGATCTCACACTCATGCTATACATCTCCTCACAAAGAGGACCTCCAGTTGGTCCTAGCAGAAACCTTATTAAATGGATGAACGTAATACTTTTAAATCTGCTTAGTCTTTAGACATCTGTCATGCCACTGTATAATTTAATTGCAATAGAATTTGGATACATTCATTTTTTGCTTTCATAGGTTTGAGAAGTCAGACGTGTTGTTCATCAATAATTACTCAATCCATGGGAAGAAAAAACAGATTTCACCCCAAATCCATGTGTCTCTGAACTACTACTGTAAGTACATATGAGCACAGCAAAACCATCATCATCACAGTAGGGTTTTATCTTTCATAATCTATCCCACCAAAAAAATGAAGGAGGCTCACAATTTCTCCCCACCTTAAAGGAAGGATCTGTTGAAAGCATAGTTTCGAGGTTACCGTTTTATTCAGATTGAACCATTCATTTAGTTTAAGGACATCTATACAGGTCTTCAGTCCTATTCCCAGGTTCACCAAGGTCAACAATGACGAACACAGTATCTAGTCAAACTGGCTAAAGAACCAAGCCCTACAGAAACAATAGGAGCAATGTTACAAATTTACAACTGCAGAAACTTTTCCCCCAGGGAATATATATTTCAATCAACAGAGAGCATCGCTGTACCAAAAGTGGAGTTGCTGAAATCATGAAATCAGTCTCTGTAAATCCAGCAGCAATATGCTGAAGAGAGTTTCAAAGAATGGCACATAATCCATCTGCCACATCTCATTTCGAGGAAACTGGATGTTGCGTTGGGTTGTGTAATGCTGGCTTCTCAAACTTGATCGGGATCTCAGCTGTCCCAAGTCTTTTCCCTCTCTCCGTGCCAAAGGGAAACACTACCGCACACAAATCATGGAGTAGATGATGTGCAGTTGTGCCGACACAAGCCACCAGTAAAAAGAAAAATGAGGGCCCTCAGCCAAGCTCTCCCTTTGGCCGGTATGCTCCTCCACTTGTGTGTGTTTCTACTGATGGGCTTTCTTTTCTGAGGAGAAACCTATGAAAAACAGAAGGAAAATGTTTCAGATTAAAAATTAAAAATTCATTTCTTCTGGCTCAGGGCTAACATAAACTTTGAGGCTGGCAAAAAAAAAAAAAGAGAGAGAGAGAGAGAAATATTTTATTCATGAGCTCCCACAAGTTTACACTGAAAAATCAAGAGGCGGGCAATGGAGGGTTATTATCTTAAGCATTGACATATGCTTACCACTTTGTGAAATCAGCTGTGGCCTAGTTCTACTCGTGCCTGAAGAGGAATATTCTGTACTACGTCTCATTTTTGCTGACCTTTTGGTGGCTCAGGCATTTGCTTAGGAAAGTAAGTCGTATATGTTACTATTAGGTTTGGTACTTAGCCCACGGGAAGGTAACTGCCACATAAACTACTTTGAGTATGGCGAAGGGTACATTATCATCAAAGTGATAGAAAAGATCGCAGTGCTTAAGATGTGTCAATGTACCATGAAGGCCAATAATGAAAGCCGCCGTGTATTTCAGAAGGACTAGAATAGAACACCACAGATGAGCACTATAAGGAAGACACAGTCGAGGAGAGCTACTCACGGTGACAGAAAAAATACATATAAATTTCAAGAAATAAGGTATTTTCCTATTCATGATAACAATTGAAAATACGTTAAATGTTTTATTCTTGCCACCTTGTATTTGATATTTCGAATAAACAAATATTTAAACTAACAGTTTTCTTTCCAGGCTTAAAAAAATATACTCTTCTAAGGATGGTGGCCATTACACTAAAAAGATACCTAATATGGTAAGAGCATAAATTTGGACCCAGAACCATAATCCACTGGACTTTAGATTTAATCCATTTATGATGCCTGCCCCTAGATATCTTAAAACATTAAGAAAACTTAATTCCTTTGTAGTTTTTATAGCACTCTTGTGAAATAGGTATAGAGGTGAGGGTCATTATCCCCATGTTTTAGACAGAGAGAGGTTGTGACCCATGAGAGGATCCATGGCAGAATGGAAATGTGAACAAAAGCAAAAAACAGGTCTTCAGTTGCTTGAAGGGAAGGCGGAGGGTCCCCAAGCAGTGAGTGTGGGAAGAGACTTCTGTCATCAGACTTGGCTCCATGGTTTGAATGGCAGGGTAAGAGAAACGCCACCAGGGAATCGTGGGTTCTCACAGCGCTAGACACAATCGGCTTTGCCTTATTGGTTGGTAAAGAATTCCATTCACTAATTGTGTGCCTTATTATTTATTAATGGTATGCGTTGCACTCTATCCTTTTATGTTCACAAGAGTGCACATTAAGTACCATGACGCGGAAGTGATCTGAATAGGACCCAGAGATCTTGGTGGCAGAGTCCATGTCTGCCTCTACATCAGGGATCGGCCGAATCTAGAGTCCTCTGTGAGACGAGGATGCACCAGTGCAGCAGACAGGTTCCAAGGGGACTCTGCTCTCTATATGCGCACTCACCTCAGAATGTGCATGCTTATGCAGCAACAGTAAGGAAACATACATAAGTAAACGTTCTTACCAGTTGGGATGCAATATCCAATAGAAACCTTGTTTCCCAACAGATTTTTATTTTCCATTTAAGAGAAATAGTGCAGTTGTATTCACCTAGTGGAACTGTGGCTAGTCTAGCCTTATTGTGTGCATTTTTCTCATCCAGTCTCTATCCATCCACCTCCCTACCTATATCTATCTATATAGAACATTAATCAGAATGTTTAGTCTTTGCTTATAAATCGGTGTCTGCACAGGAATATATTTACCACCTGTATTTTCATATGTTCCTGTATATATAAATATACATTGACAGTTTATTTAATATTCCCTTAGCAAAATCACTTAGTTTACCAATAAGCCGGCCTTTACAGCATTGTAAGGTGAGGATGCATTCCTCCTGCAATTCTTCTCTACAAATCCAGAAATAGACATAAAACTATCTGTCTCTAAATTTTTATTAATATTTTTATTAACTGCCGGTAAGGTAAGTAATGTATTTTATAAAAGAAAAATATTAATATTTTATCCATCTGTATTGAAAATCACACAAGTACAGTCTCTAAGTTTCTTCTGTTTCTTACACCTCTTAGGTAACTTCTACTATTTATACTGACTCCTATATCCCTTCATACTACTGAAAAAAAATCCAACTAAGCCAGCCATTTTACCGAACTAAAATGATCTGTAATGTTCAGTTATAAAGACAGTTATGAAAAGACACAAACTGAGAAATAAAGGTTCTGGCTTTCAGGACAGGGCCATTAGAATTTATTTAAATAAAATACCTCCAAATGATGACACTATTATATTTTAATATGTAGCCTGGGGTTGTCCATATTGCTCGGTGGTTACAGTGTGGGCTTTGGAGGTCGACTGCCCAGCTTGTCTATGTCCTAGCCAATAACCAGCTATGTGGACTTGGACAAGTGACATTATCTCTCTGTTCCTTGGCTTCCACAATTTTAAAACAAGAACAACAGTAGTACTCACTTCATAGAGTTGCTATAAGGTTTTGATGAGATAATATACAAATAGATACAGTGCCTAAAGTAGTTTCTGGCACATGGTTAGTATTATGGGTTGAATTGTGTCCCCCCCAAGAGATATGTGTATGTCTTAACCCCTGGTACCTGTGGATGTGACCTTATTTGGAAATTGGACTTTGCACACATAATCAGGTTAATATGAGATTATACTAGATTAGCCTCATCCAATATGACTGGAGTCCTTATAAGAAGATGAAAATTTGGACACAGACACAGAAAAGAGGGAAGATGGCCAAGTGAAGAGTGAGGCAGAGATTGGAGTTATGCTGCCACAAGCCAAGGAATATCTGGAGCTACTACAAGAAGCAGGAAGAGGCAAGGAAGGAGACTTCTCTAGAGACTCTGGAGGGCGCATGATCTGCCCACACCTGGATTTCAGAATTCTAGCCTTCAGAGTGTGAGAGGATAAATTTCTGCTGTTTTAAGCCATCTAGTTTTTGGTGCTTTGTTATGGTAGCCCTAGGAAATGAATTCAGTCAGTATTCGGTTAATTAGTTATTACTAGACATTAGTAAAGGCCAATTATAATAGTTAGGCTTTGATCTTCCATATTGTAAAGAAATAATTATGTTTGCTCGCGACACAATCTCACATGCCTACATTTCATGTCCTTTCAAATGTGTAAGAATTGAGCTCTAGCTCATTAGACGAAGTTCAACTCTGCACCATATGAAAAATTTGGAAGGTACAGAAGAGACTGGCATGCAATGTAGTTAGAAAACATAGCCTTTTGACATTTCACAAAGGAAGAAACAAAACAACATGTTTTCAAGGTTATACTAACTCAACTATGCCATAATTGTTCTAGAAACATGGAATTCATTTTGCATCCTATTCTGATAACAGATGAAACAAGATTAAAATGTTCTTCATAAAATCACGTTTCTAAACAGAAACTGTAACCCCTTAACATCTGTGGACTTCGATATATAAAAATGTGATTATTTAGTGCTGTGCAGAGAGAAAGCCAAGTAAGTCTTAAATGTCTCGAAAACCTTTATTTAAATCTTTAATTTTTGAAAGAAGAGTTATCTCCAACATGTCCGCAAAGCATTCTAAACTAACCAGAGACAATAACAGAGCAAAACTGGAAATTAGTTGACCCAAAGACTGTTCAATAATACTCAGTACCTATTGACTTTAGTCTTTGGTCAGGAAGCCCTTCTTTAGGTCCGCACTTTTAGAGGACCCTGCTCTGGCCCTCTTCCAACCACCTTCCGCCCCAGTGTGAGTCTGCCTGATTCTAGAACAAGCTCTTGGTACCCACGTGCAGACCCCAAAATCCCTGCCCAAGTGACCGTGTTTCTGCTTCTCGGCCTCATGTGGTCCTCTTTCCCAGGCCTAAAGCCAAGGGGGTGCTGTTTGTAGCATAATGAGGGGTATATGGATGAAGTTGGGATGTGCCAACTGGGCTGTACTCAAATTCACACTCAAGATTCCTCCCAGGTGAAAGGTGGGAAGAGAAGGGGATGGGCCATGGCTCAGGTCTTCCTGTGCCATTGTGTCCTGGAACAGAACTGTTTGGAATGTGAGCATTTTAAATGTCACTCTGCCCTTCAAGCTATGTTTATCAATAGGGGAATAGACTATAATAGCTTCTATGCTTGATTCATGATGTTTAAATATTGAACCTGAAGTACACAGCTCTCCATGTATTCTTGCCTCAGGGAATGTTAAAGGAGGATCTAGTGATCACAGCAATTTAACCACTCATTACCCACTGTACATTTTAAAAATCATAAGGCTACTGCCCTGCAAACACTTCACGTATAGATGTCAGAGCCACTATTTCAGGTTAGATACCATGAGAGGAATTATAAGGATGGATACTAGGATCAAACTATAATGTGCTATATATATTGAGATCAGAAAAGTAAAATTTGTCGGGAGTCATAGGAAAGTAATAAAAACTGAGAATTAGGACAATGTATAAAGCACACATACAGATTAATATTCATTTAATTATCTATATTTCTGAAAGGGTCATTTTCACTGAAATACAAGTCAAATACTTCAGTACTTATTTTATGAGTAAAATTTATGAGTTTTAAAAATACTTTCTGTTCATAATTTACCAAACACTGAGCCTAACTTTTCCACTCATTTTTTCTTCCATTGTTTGAGTTTGGGTATCTATAGCCCAAAACACAGGGTATGCTGACTAGCAGTATATTCCTGAAGAGTGAAAGATAAACATATTAGCCAAATAATGAGTCAATGAGTAATATCATAACAAAAATGTCTGTATAATAAAAAGATTTCTAAATTCCTATTTAACAATACCACAAAGTTACTTTTAAGGATTCTGAGCAACTGCATTGGACCTACAAATCAAAAGGAGCTTTCCAATTAAATGACATAAAAAATAAGAAAAATCACCACTGAAATTAAATAATGGCACATGAGAGATTTTGTTTGACGAGGGTGATCTCAGAGCTTTTGCCAATTTTTATGAACTGGCTTGAACCTTGAGATAGCATCAGCTTTGGAAGCTAGAAGAGGAGAAATAGAAATCAAAAACAGGCAGATTTCTGAATAAGGCATTTCTTTCTTCAGTGGTCCCCTAGCCATGACCAGTCCTCCTCGCAGACAAGCTGCAGTGAGCTGCAGAGAAGGAAAGGGTTCAAATGGCAACATATCCCATTGGTTTCTACGAGGGCTGACCGAGCATGAATTCGTTCATAATGTATTTATTACATACTTACTCTTACATAGTACTTTGTCTTTTACCTGTGATACTCAAAATACCAAATGAGTAGCACAAATAACATGCTATGGCTTCACAGGAAGAAAAGATTATTGAGGGATAGGTTTAAGTCATATAATTATCCAAGTTAGATCCCCCATTCTCATTTTATATCTGTCATCGTAGAAAATTCTAATAGAGTGAGAGAGGTAGGTTTTCGAGGGCACTATAGGATGTGATTCAAAGCACAGGTTTTGAAGTCCTATACATCTGGAATCTAATCCCAGGATTAAATTTTACCAACTGTGTTATTCAGGCATGCTACTTAAATTCTCCAAGCCTCAGTTTCCCCATCCATAAAATGGTATAATATAATAAAACCTATTTTATAGCATTGTTGTGAAGATTAAAACGTCTTAAAAATACTAAGGTTGCTACATAATAGAGGTTTATTTTTCATTGTAATTTTACATCTGTAGACTCTTAGCATGTTTACACACTGCAAACTTCATTATGTTTCTTCCCAAGCAGACAAAAATCACTAGGTCTTATATACTGACTATAATATTCTATTTTTGCATATGTAATTTAGTTTCTGAAGATCATCACAATTCACTTTTCTACCTTATATGATTATTAGCTTCTATTACACTGGTCCGAGAAGAATCTATTAGTGATACATAAATGGCTCTATGATATTACTGAATTCTCTCCTGCATAATTGTATTTTCTAGTGGTTAAACTCCAATTCAGGGAGAAAATATCTTTAATATTCATTCCAGACCAATATAATACGAAGTGGAAAATTATAATTGGGTGGCAGCTCAGCTATTATACAACAAGAGATTTCAAAAACACAGACATTATGCAACAATCATTATGGTTAATAGTATGCCTTTCTAATAAAAGCTCTCTACTATGGCTGGAACCCAAGAACTTCATTAAAACCAATGGTTATATTCATAGTGGAAAGAAAAGAAAAAAAGAGTCCTACAGTTTTCTGATAAATACCTAGACATTTTTTTATAGAGTTCTCCCTCTTTATCTTTCTTCCCTATAATGCTACTGTAAGCTATGGCCCTCACCACTCTTAGTGCTGCTGTGTACGGCTGTCCAGGTTGTGTATTGTGCAATGCTAGGAGGTTCCACTTACAAAGATAACCATGAAGAACTTGGACTTGTGAAGTACACGACCTGCAAAACTATATGTGTTATCCCTGGCTTTCGATTTCTACTCCATAATGGCCTCCTTTTGGTAAAAAATAGAATTCTATGATCTCAGATCAGAACTAAATGAGATCAAGTTTCAAGTATGGCCTGAAATTGGAATATGGCTCATCGTCAGCTTTTCTAGATAAATTAAAATCTCTGGAAATTAACAACATAGAGTCACAGGTGTGTGTCATATGAGATTTTTTAAACATGTAGCAGGCATGGCTGACTTTTGATTATATGTGATGAGAATAAAGGTGGGATTATGGTTATAGCCCAGTTTATACAGCCCATTCCTGAGTGGTCTCATGAGACCACAGAAACAAGCAGTAGAAAGTGTGGCAGATGCTGGAAAGAGAGGAGAATGGTCAACCAAAGAAAAATACGAAAAAAGAGTACTCAATTGTGAGTACTTGATAGGTGACTTTTTTAGTGTTTTTTTCCAGCATACTTAGGAGGTGGGTGTTGTGGGCTACCTTGGCCTAAACTTGGAGTCTGACATTTAGTCATTAGGGAACACAGTTCTGAGTCTTTGGTTTCCTCTGTCTGTCTGCCAGTGACATTTAAAACATCTGTCTAGCAAACTCAACCTGGAATAGTGGATGTGCATCTGCCCTTTGTAGTGGAATCCCAGAGCTTTGCTGTTGTTGTTACAGAATAGCTCCACTTGAAGTTTTCATTTCTAGCCCCAGATGGAATACTGACTCTGAGCCTGGAATGGGAGCAGAAGCCAGAACTGAGATTCCTGCATTTCTCCATTCGAACATTTTCTGTTTCTTAAGGAGTTCAAGTTAACCCCAGGTGCATCAAATTAGAGTTGTGTATGCAACACAACTTTTTAGAAGGCCCTCCCTGAGTACGAATGAATGTATGTTGAGTAAACATCCCAAAAAGACCCCATTAAAATGTAAACATGAAAGAATGCTCAATACAGCTGTGGTCTTACCATTTGCCTTGTGCTGCACATCTGGCGGAAACTGGTCAGGAGCATACCACTGATAGTCTGGCTGTGTGGAACAATACAACATGATCATAGCAATATGGACTTCAAGCAAAACATAGTGGCGTATTAAAAATGTAATTACACTATGTGGCTTTTGTTACACAGGCAGCACAAAAATCCTTTCTATCCAAACCTGTTGCCAATCTTGCTCATTTCTCTTACCTCCTTCATCACTATTCCCATCTCCCAACCCACCCCCCTCTAAATCCACTCTATGTTGGCCAGAGTTTCTCCTACTTCGGGGTTGTGGCATTTTTTTTTTTTTTTAAAGCAGATGTGTTTTGGATATCTGCAGAAGTATAAACACTTCTGTAAAACTTACTACAGCCCATAAATAAAACAGAGCAGTTTACCATCAATAAATAACTATATTTAAAGCCCTCACACAGAAGGCAACAGAGAGACCAAGAACACAATGACAAGTTTTAATGTTTCGGGGTACAAGGAAGAAATCTAAGCCTTTTGGTGCGGACATGGCTTATAGAAGCTCAGGATGGTGAAGCAGGGTGGATCTTTCCCTTAGTACTGTTCCTCCGTGGAAACTACTCTCTAGATTGTTCAGAGAGTTTAGACTAGAGAAGCAGTCAGAGGTGAGGGCAGACTAGGATTTTTCTTGTGGGATTGTGTTGTAGGCTTCACCAGTTAAGAACCCCTAGATATTGAACATCGGGGAACATGTCAAACAAACTGCTTTGGATAATCATAAGCTACAGACCTGAAGTTCAAGATACAGTTCCAAGATGAGTACCTCTGTAGTTAACCACTTGGAGCAGAGCAACCCAGCTTCACCTGCCCATGAGGATGGTCTGTCTTCCTGCTCCTAGTGCTCACCCCTGCCTCCTACTTCCCCCCCCGCCCCGCCCCCACCCAGACACAGAGAATACAGACCTTTTGTTCTATTAATCAATTACCTCCTGAAAATAACTCCGGGAAAATGTCTCTACCAATGAGCCAGCAGGGAATATTTACAGGGCTGCCAGACCACTGAAAGTAGCCTTAAAGTTCAATTATCAGACAAGACACTAAGAAACGCTGCATTTAGTACAGTCTGACCCCACTTTACCCCCACTCAGACACCTAGGCTCTTGGCTCCTTTTGGTCCATGAAAAAGCTAAAAGAGGAAATGAGATCACCTCTGTTTTTTATCTCCTCGTTTATTTTTAGATGTCTCAAATAACACGTAGGATAAGTGACGTGAGCCTCAGTTTTAGATTCCAGGAGAGTTGCCAAAGGAAGGCGAATATACTGTAATTTTACAAACACAACTGCTTGGGCTTTAATTCAGGCTTAGAAATAAGCATAAAACACAAAATATTCTTTTTACATGAACTCCGGGAGTGAAATTCTACTGTTATACCAAGATTCTGTTTAACTGAATACTGCTTGAAAATGTAAGACATTATACACGGCTTGGAATCTTTTTTCGAATCCTTTATTTGGTGACAATTTTACACAGTCTGGACCACCTTACCTCTTATAATTGATCGGGAGAGTTTGATGAGTTTTTATAGGAGGTGAATTTCTGCTTTCTTTCCATAAATGAGTATTTGAAGAAAATAGTCATTTTTACTTCTAGATAACTTGCATGACTCATTGGCTTTATCGTTAACCTGTCACAAGACTATTTCTCCAATTCCCCAACCCGTAGGAGCTAACTCCAAAGTAAACTTCTATCTCTTTATGTTTCCCACAACATTAATTTACTCCTACATTCTGAAAGAAAAAAAATTTAAGGAATGATAGCTGTGTTTGGGGAGTCCCAGAAATGTTTCTTGTAAAGACTGAAAAGCAAGCAAACAGGTAAAGAAAAAAGGGAAATGGGGTGGGTGAGCAGACAGAAGTGACAACGGGCAACAACACAAAAAGAACCCAATTCACAGCAGTGCGCTGTGTCACACTGGGGTCAGAGAAGGGATGCTCATTAAATTCTGACAGGTCTCTGCCACCCAAAGAGTTGTTAGCTCCTCCCTTGGGGAAAGGGCTTTGAGTCACACTCAGATACAAAAGTATGGCAACCAAGAGAGTCATGCTCTCCGTAAATGCTCTGTTAGGAAAATGCTGGTTAAAATCTCAAGGTTCTTTGCATAATTAAAAACACAATACAAACTCAGGGGGAGGGGAGTTGTCTGAGCATTTCCGAAATGCAGAAAAATGCATAATGTTTTTCCTGTGTAAAGATGCTGTCTGTGTAGCCAAAACACAAAGTAGAGACCAGCATCCAGACCATGGGGGAGGGTGGGAGGAAGAGCACTATGGAGACGCGAAGGAAGGATGCTTTGGTTCTGGCTTATTCAGGCGGACTGTCCAAATCAATTCCACTCACGAATAATTGCTCCACTGTTCATTGCATTTTGCCTGGCTAGACGCACCACAGAGAGCAACTTAAGTGGGTCACTTTTTCTTGGATACTTTAAGAATATCCTTTTCATTGGAAAACGTCAAAGACTATATTGCACAGATGTAGCCACATCCACAGTAGTTCAGTATAAGTTTACAACTGAAAAAGGCATCTCTCAGACTTGCTATATTCACTTTGCTTCTCTTAACGCACAAAAGTGCCCTTTTGGAAGAGTCAGGTATGTCATTTAAAATGGCCCTTATAAAATGTGGTATGTTTGTTCAAGAATTACAGCTCAATTTGATACCGTTCAGTGAATTTATTCATAACCACGTGTGTCCTGTGGATGCCGTGTGCCAAAAAGATAATCATAGTGTACAGTGACCACTGTAACTCTCTAAATTAAAGGCTGAGATAAAAAGAGGCTCTTTCTGTGGACAATAGTATGCGCCCAAATTACAGAGACAGACAGCATTTCTACCAAAAAGAAAAAAAAATACTAGAACTTATTAGGTAATATAAGCACTTCTGTGTTGAGATGCAAGCTCTTACTTACTGGGAGCTTCTGTTGATCCTGTGCAGCCCCTGGGCCTGCTGGTGCACGTAGATTCCGCAGGTGGGAATTCGAGCCACAGTTACACATCGGGAACAACATCTGAGGAGGAAAATGTTGTCAGTTCATAGGAAGTGGGTGAAACTGGGGAGTCACACTGACACTTGCTTTATTCAACCACAGGTTTGGCTGAAATCTTAAGGTTCAGTCAAACTCTCGCATAATCCCGACTCGACATAGTGGGTGCACAGATGTAGGCTCTGGACTGATAGAGATGAGGCTCACAGGGGAGATTTCACTTAAGGTGAACCTCTAATTAGCCTTTCATGTTGGAGACATCAGAAACACTTAAAAGGTATAGAGGTAACTTTATGTTTCTGAGTTATCTTCACAGAGGGTCTTCGTTCAAGAAGAACCAGCCATTAAGCCATAAAACAAGTTTTAACAAGACTCTTACAGCATAACTAAGTCCAGAGAGTAAATTAAGAATCAAGAGAAATAATATTAATTCCTGAAGCCCACTAGAGGACCAATGGGACAGAACACTTCAGTGCCCAAGAAGATACTGTATTTTCTCAAAAGAGGCACAAACCTTTGATGTAATTTTTCCACTGTAAATTGTGTAAGCAACTGCAAGAAATACCAAGGAAATATACTTCCCAGGCATTCATGGGTCAATGAAGAAATCTCTATTTGCATGAGCACACACTAAGGCATGTGCTACTGGTAACATGTTCTGGAAAGCATGTGGTTTTTCATGAGCGTTAGGGCTGACAGGCCTTGGTGGTACCTAAGCATTAATCTATCCACTGGCATTTTAGTCCATTATGCAAAGCCTGGGTTGTTCTGGAACATCTGTAGCAGAGCTTGAATACACCTTTAATTGGAACCATGAGGAACTGCTGTGCTCAGGAATAAATGTGGGGGCGGAACTTAAAGTTGCCACCTCAACTACGACCAGAAGATTGGTGAATTTAGGTAAGGAGCAACGTACCTGTTTTAATTGCTTTTCGAGTTTTTCTTTCTCCAGCTGACAAGCTTTTATCTATGGACAAAAAAACAAAGGCATTTGTTTATCGAAAGAGTTCACATATTTCGTTCTGAAGTTACTCTTGACCCAGCTGTCAGTGACCTGCTCAGAAGCCCCAGGGGTGAAGCTCTGATATAGCAGTCATGCCACTGAAAACTGTCACGTTTTGGATTTTCCAGACCAGCATTGGTTCTACCTCGAAACGCCCAAGTGAAGTGCAGAATGTAGAACTGTTCTAAACTGTTATTCAGATTTGTGGAAATGACTGTAATTCTCAGTTTTAGGTTGATATCCTGAGACACAGATATAAATGTAGACACATGGGGAATAGATAGAGACACAAAAACAGCTTCCACTGCTTATTGAATAGGATTGTAATTGGTCAGCTGAACATTGAAGAGCCGTCACTGTGAATGCTAGAAGTTGTACATGCACTTAATCCATGCCGGACACTGATCTACAGCTTTACATGTAATAACTCATCGACTCCTCCCAATGCCTCTATGTGATACTTCAATGTTATTATCTCTATTTTACTGATGAGGACACTGAGACGTGAGCTACTAAGGAACTTGTTCAAAGTCACACTGCTGTACTTTATGGCTTCTCCCTATGTAAGACCCAGTCTCCTCTGGCAGAGTCACCCACCGTGAAGTCCTTCAACATCTGACACAACTAGAGAAGGCTGTTTTTGCTTTGACTCATTAGTCATGCTATTGTCATCCCTACACGCCCCGTTCCTCATCCCTGTAGGGCATATATCCCCACCGAATGACACCGTTCCAAGTCCTGCCTCTCTCCTTCCTTGTCCTCCCATTTAACATTATACACTTTCCCTGCGACTTTTTGTAGTCCAATGTGTACTGTGTACAATCAGTTTTCATTATCCACAGGAGTTATGTTCTGTAAAGTCACCGTGAACACTGAAGTAGTGAGAACAGAACCACTGCTCCTTGGGAAATGCAGGGTTAGGTTCCCATGAGCCTCTGGTCAGACCATTTTTGTTGACTGATCAATAGAGAATCCTGTTTTATGTGTCTTTCTATTAAAGGCATCTTGTTGAATATAGATTGTTGGCCCATTAACATGGGACTCTTGGCCTATGGCACTATGTTAATCCCTGAATGAAGCTTATCTAACACACCTTTTCTCTGTAAGGCGAGCATGACCTTCCTACCACGAGTAGCACCTCAGCACTCTGTTTGGGGGCCATTTTAAGCAATGCAATAACCAACAAAAAGGACAAAAATGAGAAAATGTGGCATGAAATAAACCACGAAAAGGACATTTGTTACAGTCTGAGAGCCGAAACAAGGAGGCAAGGCCTTGTTGGACCTCAACTGGGAACAAGTGTGTAAGGTGACTCAAGTTTTTTTATGCTCTGTACATATTCACAGATGGATTTAGTTGGCACCAGTTTTGATTTTTGGAGTGACAAACACATTTCAGTAAGCAGGCAAATTCACAAATATGGAATCCAAAAATGATAAGGATAGACTATATATGTCCCCCTTACTATACTGCAAGTATTTAATAGCAAGGATCATTCTTTTAGTTCCTTATAGTATATAACAAATGCCTTGCAGAAAGAAAGCATCAAAATTAAATTACAAGAAACCATATGTGGCATATTAATTATACAACTAACTGACCCTATTTAAAAACTCCTCCTTCCAACAAACGAAAATCATTTGTGAAATACCTATGAGGCATGACCTGAGCTTGATGTTTTTGTGTAGATTTTTTTCATTTCACCCTGAGAACAACTTTGTGAAGTCATGAAGTGGAAACCATCATCTATATTTCACAGGTGAGTATACTGAGAGATTTAGTAACTTATTTTTAGAGACAGAGGTTTTAGAATTATAAGAAATATTTTAGAGACCATCTGGTTCAACTTTGTCATTTTACAGATAAAGGAAAGGAAGCACAGAAAAGTTGGAGAACTTGCTCGGTGTCATTCCTGATAGTCAAAGCAGGCACAGACATGAAGCTTTTACCCTACTCCTATTCCCAAGAATCTCGAAGTATCTTGCTCTTTACCACACTCCTATTTTACTGGTCATTGGCTTAAAACATCCTTAGTGATAGAATGAATAAACCCTGGTATGTAAGAAACTAGTGCCAGAATGATTTGACCTAAGAATTCCTTTTCTGGGACCACAGATAATATGCTATTCAAATAACATCATGTCCACTCTATTACATCATGGCATTCAACCTGGCGTTAATACATTAAACATGGGTTGTTAAGCCATCTACTATGTCTCTTTGTGAATTCTATCTTTTGACCACAACGAATGAGACCTTTGAAAAATAAATGTTTGGGGGCACCCGGTTCATTCGTTAAGTGTCTGACTCTTGATTTCGGCTCAGGTCATGATCTCAGGGTCGTGGGACTGAGCCCTGTGTCAGGCTCAGCATCCAGCAGGTAGTCTGCTTGAGATTCTCTCCCTCTTCCTCTACTTCTGCCCCTCCCCCCACTCGTGTGCGCTCTAGGGCTCTCTCTCTCAAATAAGTAAATCTTTAAAAAAATGAAAAATAAATGCTTGAACTATCATTATTTAAAAAAAATTTTTGGTAGTTTTAAGGCATCACCAAGATTATCCCTTAGTTCATTAATACAATTATACCATACTCTACGTAGACAATGCACTGTTTTGTTGATATCAATCAAAAATTAGTTTATAGATGATAGGGAAATGAGAATTACTTGTGGATTACAGTCTCTAATATATTCAGATTGTTATGTGTTCCTGGAAGCACTAGAACGTCTACAATGGCAAGAACATTGCCAATCTTAGACACGAATTTATCATCAATCTGAACTTAATATAGAAGAATGAGCAAATTAAAATATGGCTGAAAGTAAAATAATTAGTGCAGTGACAACTCAGAAGAAATTAAGGGAGCTCTGCATGTAAGACATACAAATTGAGAGTGATTTCCTCACTGAGAGTCATGAGAACATTTTCTCACCCCTTGTTTGTACAAAGTAAGGTGCATGAATTATTTTCAGAAAAGCATTTGTATTACACTTTTGCCACTGTTTTATCCCTTTTAATTTCTTAGAAAATGGTTCGGCCAAATAATTTTTGCATGTAAAATTAGGAATTTCAAGTGAATCCTTGACAAAATGTCAGAAAAGAAATTAAGTTTAATTCACCGTATACTTTGTATTAGGAAGAAGAGGATGACAAATAGTTAAACATTTCTTTTGAGACTAAGAATCCTGCAGCTCCAGAGCTGTCACAGCATGTCCCGCAACAATTTCCTATTTACTGAAAAGCACTGGATGATTTTGCAAATCAAAAATTCTGTGGTTCATTTTCTTTTCTTAAGCCAAAGTTGTGTTACCTATATTTTCCTCATTAACATCAATATTTACCCATCATGCCACTTTCTGAGTCTACTTCTAATATATCCTATTACATTTAATTGTAATATGCTTACATTTAATATATTCTATTCCAATAAACTAACATTATGTGGCTTCCTTGACAGTGCTCCAGTTACATTTAATAGGGGAACCCAATGAACAAAATTCTCGGTTTCACTGTATTTTATATACATAAATGACATTTAGAAATATGTATGTTTTTGGAAGACAGGAACATTCCACCCTAGCCCTTCAAAGAAAATGACAAGAGTTTAGAAACAATCTCACTATGCTGGAGTGTTTTGGATTTGAATTTTGAGTACTAGGTAGTTCAACTCCCTTTCTACCAAGATAAATATTATGAGGAAAAAGATCAAAAGAATTGGATTCTATAAAAGACTTTGGAATCCAATTTCTTAGGTAACTCCTTAATAGACTTAAGTTAAAAGAAATCTCCAGTCATTTTCATCTCTTTACAAGATTGTTTAAGAATGATTTCATCCCAGGGGCTTACCTCTCAAAGAAAATCAATGTCAATTAAGAGAAGCCAAAGTCTTGAATTTTTTTTAATGAAAAATAAAAAAACACATATGTGCTGGCAAAGATTATTTTGTTTTGACTTATACCTGAGAATTCAGCCTGTTCAACTGGGACTGAGAAGTTTGATTAATTTGCTGTAGCTCCTCTTTCTCTTGATTAAGTCTTTCTCGGTCTGATCGCTCCTTTTTGAAGTCTTCTTCGTATATTTGCACCTAGGAAATATTAACTTGCTGTTATTGTTAGCATCCTTTTTTCTAAGCCATTAAAACGATTTCAGAAAAGGTGCTATCTGGGCTTGTCCAATCTGAGTAATTCCTATCTTCTTTTCATGACTATTTCTTCATTGTGAGACTCTATCCTATTTGGATCTGGCCATAATTGTATCTCTTGCTTTGTTTACAATGGCAGTTCTCAACTTTTTCCTCCTTGAGTATGTGTCAGGAATTCAGAAGTAAAGTAACAACATGGATATTTGGGAAAAAAAGCTCCCCTCACCCATTATTCTCCTGCATATTTCCTTATCGTGATGAGCATCCCCCTCCCCCCCCTTGCCCAGTGTTAAGTATCACTATTTTGGAGCAAGCCATCCATCTCCAACACAAGGCTTTGATGTAGGAATAGTGCTTGAAGTTCTAAAAGACAGTTTACTGACAATAGCTGTTAAGTGAAGCCACTAAATATTGGCATGCCAGTTTCCAAATATAAATAGTAAACTGAACACAAAATAGAAATGAAGGACTCATGTATGTGGAAGAGCGAAGTAAGATTGTTAAAAGGTATTCACAACTGGCCCCAGGAATTTTGAGGGTACATCATTTTTTAAAAAGTAGTAATATTTTAGTGGAACACCTCTTAAGAAATACTCCACATAAGCACTGGGTGTTATGCACAAACAATGAATCATGGAACACTACATCCAAAACTAATGATGTAATGTATGGTGATTAACATAACAATAAAAAAATAAAAAAAAAGAAATACTCCACATATTCCAGAAAAGCTATCAAACCAAAAGAAATACAGATTTAATCATTATTGTTTTTAACCAGCATAGGGTTGACTGATGGAGGCTAGTAATGTGGAACTATGAAAATAAATGAAGCTTAGGGAATGAGGCAAAGGAATTCCCTTAAGACAATGAGTTAAATTACAACTTCTATGGGAACCTAGTAGCCAGATTTTTGTCTATTAATACTAATGCACTCTGCACCTTCACCACAAATAATGCAACACATTTTTAACTAGAGGCTTATTAAAGTCAATAATAATAAAACAAAATGTAATAGGCAAGAGAGGATGAAATTAAACATGTTATACAGCTCTAGATACAGATATACACATTTAATTTTTAGGGTTTTATTCACCAGAAGTATTGCAAGGGAACTACACCCAGCTGAGCTGACATTTTGTTTTGGGTTTGGTTTGGGTTAAGATCTGAGGCTCAATTCCAGACATAGTCACACTAATGCTCTGTAAACAATTACCAGAGGCATTTGAAATGGGAGAAGCTCATCGGATCCGAACTGAACACTCTTTATCAAACACAACACTGATCGTAATGTCATCACTGCAGTGAGGTGGCCAAGAATCTAGCTCAGTTTCTTTGTGAATTGAAATCCTTTAGTGTATCACATGACACTCAGTGATACAGTGATGGCGGGTGTCCAATTGAAAATGTGCACAGTGAAGGGCGCCGGGGTGGCTCAGTCGTTAAGCGTCTGCCTTCGGCTCAGGGCATGATCCCAGGGTCCTGGGATCGAGCCCTGCATTGGGATCCCTGCTCGGTGGGAAGCCTGCTTCTCCCTCTGCCACTCCCCCTGCTTGTGTTCCCTCTCTTGCTGTGTCTCTCTCTGTCAAATGGATGAATAAAATCTTTAAAAATAAATAAATAAATAAATAAATAAATAAATAAATAAATAAATAAATAAAATAAAAATGTGCACAGTGAAAATGTGTACTCATAAAGTTAGCAAAAGAGTCGCGCAAAAACTAAGGAGATGGATTCTGGACCTCTTGGGGATGATGAAAGAAAGGATACCTGTCATTGTCTGCATCCAATACGAGCTAAACCATTGCGGCAAACTCTGTGCATGTGTAAGAGTGACTCTCTTGCATGTGGGATACATTATATGGGAGCATCAAAGATGACTCAAGTGCCTGAACATAAGAAGTAGGTTTTTTCAGAGGAATCCTGGCTAGTGGCAATGGTACTTCAGGGGTTGAGAATTTGGCAGAACTTTAACACTCCGAATACTACCCTTATTCTCTTCATAGGTTTATTTTTAAACTATGTATTTGATCCTGAATGTAATGAGGCAGATTATTCAAAAGGGGGTTGACAGAAGAGAAAATGCAACTTTACCATCAAATGCTCTGAATTTTCTAGATTTTCAGATAGGCTACTTCCTAGGAAGTAATAACAATAAACAACAACTACAAGAATATCTTTGCTTAATTCTTTGGCGTATGGCATCAAGAATCCTTGGAGTTGGCCTTGCTCAGAGCAAAACAGCCAACAAATCAGTTCCGGGGACATACTTCTCAGCCCTTTGTTCTATCACATCCTGTCCCCCACCACTAATATATTACCGACAATGTGTGCTTCAGAGATAGGTTTCCTGTATGTATCCTATATTTATTGACATCACCATGAACTGTTCCAGCCCTTTACCTTCATTAGTTTATTTAACCTCTTACAGGAAAAGAGATGTGATATGCATGGGTGGCCCCTCAGCTAAGCCAGCTCCAGCTGGCTGAACTAAATTTAGACCCAAATCGGTTAGGCAGTGCTATGTGCCTACAGCCCTCTATTGCTGTGGCAGTAAGCAGAAGCTTACTCCTTTACTCTCTGTCCACTTGGTGACGTGGGCTGAGGTTGGGTGAGTGAGGAGGAGGAAGGCCTTGTGCATCAATAAATTGCTAGGTGGTGCCATCCACATGCAGCTGTAGATGAGCAGAGCGGGCTCTTCAGTGATTATGATCAGTGCAGAGTAGTCCCTTATTGCCCTCATTGTTCAAAGGCCTGGAGGCCAGTAGCTACAGAATAACAGCCTGGCTGCTACCATTTTCTGAAAAGGTCCCGGGTTTGGGGTGGTAGTGTTTTCAAAATAAATTGTGTCCACACGAAACTCTCTAGACCAGTGCTAATTAAAATCTCACCAAAAGGTTAATTAGGAAGCTCTTCTTCTAACTGTATGACCTTAGACAAACTGTATGACCTTGGACCCATTTGAAACTCAAGTCCCCCTTTTAGAAAGTGTGAGTTGGGCCAGATCATCTACATTCTCTTAACAAGCTTTAAAATGAGATAATTCTAACGAAAATAAATGCAAGAACTTTGGACACACTTTGAATCGAAAGATTTCCAAAAATGTCCAAAGGAGCATGAACAATGGGCCCTGTGTTCTCCGCATGATCGTGCCACTTTCACCTTCTCACCTGCTGTTTGAGAACTTCCATTTCTGTTTGCATCTCTTCATGCCTGCACTCCATTTCAGACTCTCCCAAACGGTCCTCAGGAAATGAAGAACACTCGATTTTCAAGGCATCTTGAAGAGCCTATGTTATATGATAAGCACACAGTTGAGCTAAGTTACCACATCTTATGAATTCCTCTGTAATTGTTACAATGATCTCAAATGCCCCCCACAAAACAGAACTCCATTTTTGATGTTACTTTTCTGACTGAATAACTTTTCTTCTTTCTCCTTTTCTAGCATACAATTTTTTTTTTTCCAGAATCTCTGTCTTTTCTCCATGACGATGCTTATGTTATTCAACTGTCATTATTATTTAGGAGGGCTTTTGATATTGATGTCGGGGATCCCCCTCTCCACCAAGTCAACCATGGAAAGAAAACATATCTGTAGCCTTCCTCCAGATTCTCTGCTTCAGTCAAACACATACTTTATCAATAATGCTCAAACTTTAGAGAGCATCAGAATCACCTGGGGAGGTAGCAAACATGCCCATCCCTGGGCACTGTCCCCAGAGATCCTGAATCAGTAGATCTGGGAAGAGTGTCTGAGAATCTGCATTCCTCAGAAGCTGATGCTGCTGGTCCCAGATGACATTGTAAGTGATGGTGTGCTATCCAGCTCTGCCCCCAACAGGAGAGAGGGAAACCCACGGAAATGTGAACCCAGGCAGACCACTATTTCTTAGATCTATTGTACTGCTGCCCTTCTGCCCTGTCCTCCTCAGTATACTATGCCCTGGCCTAGCCACAGTCATATTTATTCCCTAATAAAGCATCCATTAACTCACTACAGGGTGCAGAGAGTGCTCTGCTTCCTTTCTTTTTCTTTCTTTTTTCTTTTTCTTTCTTTCTTTCTTTTTCATTTTCTTTTCTTTCTTTCTCTTCCTTTTTCTTTCTTTCTTTCTTTCTTTCTTTCTTTCTTTCTTTCTTTCTTTCTTTCTTTCTTTCTTCTTTCTCTTTCTTTCTCTTTCTTTCTTTCTTTCTTTGTTTCTTTTTTAGAGAGAGCACAAAAGCGTGCAAGATGGGGAGGGACAGGGAGGGCAGAGAGAGAAGAGAGAGAGACTCTCAAACAGGCTCCATGCTCAGTGTGGAGCCCGACGCACGGCTCGATCTCATAACCCTGAGATCATGACCTGAGCCGAAACCAAGAGTCGGACACTTTCTTGACACCCAGTACAACTTAGTGGTTTCACTGTGGGGTGGAGGAGGTGAAGGCAACAAGAGACACTTAGATTTGCCAACAAGATTACCATCATTATTCACTAGCCCATGATCTCTTACATTTACTATACTTCATCAGATCATATAAAAGACATCACCTCTATTCTGAAGACCTTGGTTCATGATGAGTTCAATAAAACATAATAAAATTTGAGACACAATACGCCTCATCCTGGTGTGGTCTGGGAGCCCACATACAATATGACTACTTGCTCATTATCAAATGAGTCCTTTATACAAATAGAAAAGTTTCACTTTCAGAGCTCCAAGATTTCACTTCCTCTGAATTTCTTTGGTAGCTTCGATGATGTGCCTTTGATGATACTATTAGTAACTTACTTTCCTGCATTATTGGGCCATATGGTTATAAAGTAGGAAAAGAAAAGCAAAGTTACTGCTTTAATACGTGTAGATAGGCTAAGAATTTCCTAATAGAATGTCTTTTAACGCTATGGATACTGTCTAGCCTGATTGTGAGTATCATTTTTCAGGAAGTTGTAAGAAACAAGAACTTCTTTCTTCCTCCAAGAAGAATTTAAAGAAACAACAAATGTTGTTTAATAATTTATGTTTTGTTAGAATTTGTTGCTAAGCTACAGACTTTTAGGAAGGATCATATTAGTTATAATTTTTAAAAATGTGTTAGTAGTAATGGAGAGAATCTAGGATGGGGTGAGCCAAATGAGTTAAGACTTAAATCAAAAATGCTGATTTCCTATCCTACCCCTATGAACAGATTATTTTTGTGGGTCTTGTTATATTTGAATTTCCTGGTCTACCTTTCATGCTATTCAGGCTTCTAGAAATTTTGCAAATGAGTCATAAACGAAGGGTGAGTTTAATCGACATTTATTCCATCTTGGGGTTTTCCAACTTCCTTGAACAAACACCTGTATCCTATTCTAGAATAGTAATTTACAATCAGCACAGGCAAACTAAACAGATCTACCCATCTCACAATGGTGAGATATTGGACAAATCCATTTTGCCCATGGGTGGCACTGGTTGACTAGCCTCAGGTAATTTTTCTCACTTTGGTTAAACATCTGGCTTCTCTTTAAGAACTCAATGAAAACAATGCCCTCGGGTATTTCCTTCAAAGCAAATAAGTTGAATTGAGTACACATAGTTGTGTGAACTTCTGAAAACCATATGTTAATTACTAAACTGACATGCTACAAATTTCTGCTGAGTGAATGGGTCAGCAGGCGCTCTGCTTGTGCAAGTAGGGTAGGCCCCAAATTCCATGCTGTGATGGATGATATGCACAATCCGCTACCCAAATCAACATTTTGAATAACTTCTATTTATTACAGTGGTACAAAAAGAAAAGAAAAGGAAAGAAAAGTCAAGTCTACCGTGCAAAATTGAATAGTAATATCTTACATTTCTTTAGACACTAATACATGCACTAAATGAGAAAAAAAAACTTTTCATAGCTCATCACTTTATATCTATGCTTTTTAAATGACACTTTAAGGTACAGATGTGGCAGAAAAAAATCTTTTCTGGCTTGAAGTGCCCTTTTATTTTCATGTTTTTTCACTAGTCATAAGTAATGCATTATGCCTGCTAAAGCAGGAAACTCAGAGCCAGAATTGGCTATTGAACATATTATGTACTAGATAAATTATTTAATTAATTCATCTATTCAATAAATATTTAAGAACATACTGTGAGCAAGGCTCTGTTGCTGGCATTCAGAACACAGCAGTGAAAAAAACAGAAAAACTTAGGCCACACTATGACTATTGTATTTTTGAGCCCGCATGGGCTCAAATAAATATGTATTGAATACAAATATGTATTCATACAAATAAATATGTATTCAAATTGTGTTTTATAACTGCTTTCTTATAAAGACCAATATATTAATATTAATATGAAAACTTTTTTTCAACCTAAAGGTCCATTTTTTTGTCCCGATTTTAAGGGAAATTAAACATATTAATAGGCCATTAGAAGTATCACGAGCCCTCAATACTGTGCCTACTAGTCTAATAGAGAAGTCAGTTCTTCAAAATTCCTATCCTCATGGAGCTTACAGTCAAGATCAGGAGACAGGAAACACATTTAATAATAGGAGACCCTGGGCGCCTGGGTGGCTCAGTCGTTAAGCGTCTGCCTTCGGCTCAGGTCATGATCCTAGGGTCCTGGGATCGAGTCCCACATCAGGCTCCCTGCTCAGCAGGAGACCTGCTTCTCCCTCTCCCACTCCCCCTGCTTGTGTTCCTGCTCTCGCTGTGTCTCTCTCTGTCAAATAAATAAATAAAATCTTTAAAAAAATAAAATAAAATAAAATAAAAAATAATAGGAGACCCTGAACATACATGAGATAGCAATAAATTCCAAAGAAACATTAAAACAGGAAATATCAGTTAGGATGGCCAGAAAAGTCCTCTGAGAAGGTGACATTTGTATAAAGACCTGAATTTTACTCAAATTAATTGTTCTCATTTCCTCAATTTTATTATAATCACAAGGGTTAAAAAATTTTTTACTGATTTTTAAAACATTTCTGTTGACTATAGATACAGATACACAAAAATGAAGGGTACACATAGACATGAACAAAAAACAGAGTTCTTGGCTGTTCTAATTTCTACAGGGTTTATATTCTTGTGCCAACATTTACAGAAATGAGTTAGAGAACAGAAGAAAACTTATCAAATAATATAGCACAAATGGGAAAGATTTCAAATATAATCTCAATGCTAGTTCCTCTAATTCATCTGTGGAGGATTTCCAACAGAGAATAGAAGGGAAAATTTATTTGCCCTAAATTTGTATCTCTGAACATTGTTTTCCTCTCTTAGAGGACAGAGAAGTACATTGTTTATGAAATTAGTCTCTACTTTCCCATTTTCTCCTGATCAGTAACTTGTCTCACAAACAGATCGAATATAGTAGCACATTTGTAAAGCATCCTGTCAATTATACAGGCACAAACTTAACACTTTGGGGATCTTTAAATGATCCTCTGAACACTAGTTAACTACAAGATGCACAGTCCAAAATACAGGCACTGAGCACTTTTTCAAGGCCAATTACCTACTCTTGTTTTAGAAGGCAATTTCTGTAACTTTGGTCAAGTAATATCCAACTTGAGGGGCGCCTGGGTGGCTCAGTCGGTTAAGCTTCTGCCTTTGGCTCAGGTTATGATCCCAGGGTCTGGGATCGAGCCCCTCATCCAGCTCTCTGCTCATCAGGGAGCCTACTTATCCCTCTCCCTCTGCCTGCCGCTCCCCCTGCTTGTGCTCGTGCTCTCTCTATCAAATAAATAAATAAAATCTTTTAAAAGAATGAAATAGCTAACTTGAGAGATGAGTATCTTGACTCAAACATGTACTACAAGTATTCCTATGGTCCACATCTGATGTGGCTCCCTGAAAAATCAACAGCAAAGGATTTGTTTCCTTGAACAAGTCAGCAATCCCTTCCCCAGGAAAATTAAGCTATTAGTCTACAAAACTCTCTCTCCCTCTCTCTCTCTCTCTCTCTCTCTCTCTCACCCCCCCCCCACACACACAAATGCACAAACTCTCCCTAGTCATCCTTTGGCAGCAATTCATAGGGAGCCCCTCAGAACAGCTAAGTTGAAGCAAAGGCATTTAACCACTCGTGTTTTTCTAACAGACTTGCCTCTCCAAACGCCCCCGCCCCCCGGACCCCACACCCCAATTAAAAGTGAGTTTTAGGCCTATTCTCTGGAAGGCCACCATCTCAGCCTTTGGTTTGGCATTTAGCATGATTCCATACAGCCTGCATCACAGCCAGTTCCATAGTGATGGTTTTAAAGAGCAGCCTGTTTCCTCAGGAAACTTTTGCGGTTGACCAAGAGGTATGCTATTGTTCACAAACACCCACTTGCTTTATGTGGTTCTTCGAACTAAAAAAAAAAAAAAAAAGTTCTTTCTGCCTTCTAAAATTTCTCCTTATTTCTCCTTTTAATGATGATTCTTTGCAGGGACACTAAATCATGAAAGCCTCCTTAGTCAAGTATGGCTAAAAGATGCAGATAGGAGTGATTGATAAAATTACAGAGAAGCTCCTATGCAACCTCCCAAGACTAGGAGCAACACTGCAGCAGAGATTTGGTTGTGACTCTCAGGTAGGAACATGCTCTTTATACAGGGACCTCTCCTTCCATCTCCCCAGCTTGACCTGGCTGATACCTTATTGAGGCGTTTTATTTCACATTCATAACGTTCCTTCTTCTTGTTCACAAGAGCATTTTTTTCCTTCAAATACTTATTTTCTTTCTTCAATTCATGTAATTCTTCATTTAGGCTCTCCTTTTCCTTCTGGAGTAAACAGCAAGAAAACAAAATCGAAATCAATAAAATTCAGATGACATAATATTGTAGGAATACTTCTGAAATGCAACAAAAACAGGACCTGCTAGATTTCCTTTAATGCTCCATTTAAGCAATATTCTCTAGGTGGAGGACAGGGTTCAAATAGAGAAAATCTTTCTTTAATCCTTAGTGCTACTAAGTTTTATGATGCCGGAAAAGGCTCAAAATGCCCAATCCTCACTTTCAAGGGTCAAATGGGTCCACAGAAGAAGCTAGTTCCATGTACTATTACAAAGTGATAGATAAGTGACTTAGTAAAAGTAATTAAACTTCTAAAAAAAAAAAAAGTATCACTGCAACAAAAAATACAAAATATCTCAAAACCCAATCCTGCCTACATCATTCTGGACTAAAGAGAGGGAGAAGAGAATAAGACTTCAGGCAAAAAAGAGCCTTCACTACAGATAATTCTTCAGAGCACCATATTGCTGTGATTACTTTTAAAAGGCAGAGATCAAAAAAAGAAAAAAAAAGGTAGAGATCAATTAGTCCAATTGCCATCACTCCTCCATGTTCCAGTTAACCTTCAAGATGTCCTGTGTTTTAAATAACTGAAGCAAGGTTAGCTGCTTTGACACTAATGGGCTCTGGATTTAGACATCTGTCTTCTAATTCCTAATTTGTGTTTTAGATAGTAAATTTTTCTGTGGCGTGAACTGGACTCTTCATGGCATTCAGATTTTAACCTAATAAAATAAATATTACAGAATTTAGGTAAATCAAGATGAGAAATTAGCTAAAAATATGTTAAATTATGTTCTTTTAGGGATTAATATTTCCCAATACAATAATTAGATTTAAGATATCTACTTTAGGTGATTTGTTTTTGTTTTTTAAGTGAGAACATTTCTATTTACTTTTACTTAGAATGAGCTCATATTTTGTTGGAACAATTGCCATGATTTCTGGTCAGGGTCTAAATGGAAAAGGAAGGGACTGCTCCAGGACCAGAGGGAGTTGTTAAACCTTGTTTGTTATCCTCTGACTCACTGAGACACAGATACCCTTCACAAAATAAGAAAACCTACAGTGAGACCGTTTGCACTGATTTTAGACATTGCCTTAGGATTGGTGCATGAGTTAAAATACAGTCAATGCCTCACAATATCAGTCACAAGACCACCTGAGAATATTTACAGTTGTTTTTTAACACGTAAAAAAAATGAGAGTCCATTAGAGTGTAAGGTTTTTCTCCCATTTTCTATAATATCCATAAACCCCGTAAATAAGAGTAAACCCAAGAGTATTTCAGAAGCCTGTCGCCTTCAAGACCACCATCTTGCTCTCAGCGGGGATTAATGGAGACTTAGTATCTGGAAATGGGGGTTCAAGTCCCATTTTCCCAGGTACTAGGTTGGCAAGGTTGGCATGTCATGCAACATCTTCACATCTCAGCTTTCTTATCCTTAAAATGGCAAAAATAATATTTTCCTCAGATGGGAGGAGCTTGTTAAATGAGATGAGGGTGAGGCCATTTTTAAAACGGTTTATTTTTATGATGATAAAAGCAATGCCTCTTCATAAAACTCTGTAAGCTGAAAAGCAGCTGTACAAATACAAGGTATTGTCCTATTATTATTAACACTAGTAATAAAATAATATAGCTAATAAAATAATATATAGGAGTAATCTTCTAGGCTAGAAACGCGCTAGAAACATAGCTCCAAATCTCCGGATCAGCTCTCTCCGCCGGTTGAGCCTGGCACACGAACGCATGCCCATTTGGTCGACAAAGCAGGAAGCGAGCAGGCCACGTGCCCCGTTCGGATCGCGGAGAACTGGCCCTGCTCTGGGGCTCCGGGGGCGCGCTCGCAGGTGTGGGGTACGGCCCTGCCGCGCGGCGCCGGGGAGGTCGGCTCCGCGAGCCCCGCCCACCTCCTGGCGCTGCAGCTGCTCGCGGGTCAGGTCGCGCAGCCTGTCGCTCTCCCTCCGACTCTGCTGCCGCTCCTTCTCCTGCGTGCTGAGGAATCTTTCTGCGGCGTCCAGTTTCGTTTTCAGCTCGGCGACCTGAGGAAGTCGTTCACAGAGAGTTGCGGAAACCTCTTCTGAAATTCACAGCCCCCTCCCCCCTCCCGGATTTATTCCCACCCCGTGCACTCGGGGACAGACACGCCCCACTCCTGGGCGGGCCCCTAACGGGAGGTTCTACTTCCCACCCTTCTTCGCCAAGATCCGGACAAGTGCATTTAAGAAAAGGGCTTCCTCTACGGGAAAATGCAAACCCCCGAAACAGCCTTCAGCCCCTTCCCTCCTTTCTCGAAACCACACCACTTCCGAGGGGATAAAGATTTAGACCTCAGACGGGGGGGGGGGGGGCACTTTTGGGCCTGTCATTCTTCCTAACTTTGAAAATGTGTTTTCCTGACCTGAAAAGGGCAGCAGCGAGGGGTAGGGGGTAAGTGAATGTGTCTGCACCAGAGAAAAACAGACGTGGCTTTTAACTTATCAGTAATGTGCAATGTTTGACCCGCTACGAAATGCCAAATTAGTCCTCAGAGTGACGCCGGTCCAGCTGAGAAGCCTTAGAAAAGGGTGCCTCATCAAAGATGCCCGTTGTTAAACCCGGGTCTTCACACACCTGCGAGCCCTTCTTCCTGAGCATCTTAAACATCTTCTCTGGGACCATGTTCTTTAAAATTTGGAGACGCAAAGCCTGCCCCAGACTGAATATAACAGGGTGACCTGACCATGGCCTGATCTAGTAGGAACATTCTCCTGCATTAACGAAATTTAAAAACTTATGTCTATCAAAATGGGGAAGAAAAGAGCAATACTGCTGCGTTACTCACTTGTGGTCAGGTTTCTTAATTCTGAATTATTTAGGGGAATTTACTTTCTCCTTTTCTCTCTTTTTGAACGTGGAATAGTTTAAAATGATAAATTGACTTTTACCTATTAAAAGGTATTCTCTCCAAAAAGTTTCTCACCAAAGCAAAAGATTCTTTGACAGAAAACATACTTTCGGGGGGGGGGGGGGGGGAGCCCCCTTTCCTCCCCCCTTTCTTTTTTCATCTTTTTTTTCTTTTTTTGTGGAAATAGCTTATGCTATCTAATTGATTAGAGAACTAGCCTAGCTTAAAACAGTATGACCTTTAAACCATCTCTCACCTCACATATAACCTTGTGTGTTCATGGCTGCTAGTAACAGAGCCAAAGCCAGGATATTCTGTGAGCTATGATAAATGTGTGCATAAGAACTGGAGAGACAGCTCGAGAGGCTATTTTTAGTACTTTTTTTTTTTTTTTGCCATGCTCAAGATAATTCACTGATATCCTTCATTAATCTTCAGTACCAAGAGGCCAATAATACACTCAGCACCTTCCCCACGCCCCCATCATTTTTCAACAGTTGACTAGCCACAAATCTCCTTTAGCAGAAATCAGTGAGAATCTTCACAGATTTTGTCCCCCAGCTTATTGATCTAAAGCAAATACTAAATAGAGAGGTGTTTACCTTTCTTTCATATAACTCTTTCATACTTCTAAATTGCTGATCCCATTGCTGGTTAACTTCCAAGAGCTGAAATTATTAAAATTTGGTAAATCAATATGGATTTTTGCCCATTTGGAAATTTGGCCAAAATGAAATCACTTTTTGGGGTTACCAAGATCTTGCAAGCCATGGGTGAAGACAATATTCCTTTTGCCAAGTACTGGTAGGGCTGGGATGATTTAACTGAGTATACTTTTCCCATTTTCATAACTGTCTCATACATGAAAAGCTATTAAGTCTTTGGTATATCTTGACTAGTCAGCTGAACCATTTATTAGCAACTTTCAATTTTGCTTAGTTATTTGAATTCTCATCTTTGTTTAACCCAATCAAAATCCAGTAAAAATTTGTGAGTATTGATGGTTTTCTGTAAGATTTATTAATATATGAAGGGTCTTTTTCCAAACCTTTCCATATTTTTCTATGTGCTTACATTGTTTAATATAATGAAATATTTCTTCTAGCTTTTTAAAAGCAGAATTTATATTAACAAATTCCAAATCACAATAACCGATCACCATGAGCTTGCACTATTGTGCTTTTTAAAATCAACGCATGATTTGTAATGTATACTCAGTGAATGGATAATATCACCTTTTTCAAAGCATAGATTTTCAAGGAATAATAGTGTTACCATAAGACAATATTTAGAAATAATTTAGCCTGCAATTTGAAAGCTTTAAAATTATGTGCTAGATAAAAGGAAGAAAAAACACTATGACCCGTGTTTTAGGTTTCTTGTAAGGGAAGTCTGTAACTTCCTACATTAAGAGAAATTCCAACACTTTCAATATGGGACAGAGATCAAGAAGATAGTCACAATGACTAAAGGGAAGCAAGATATTCTCCTAATTATAAAACAATATATCTAATCCATACAGGCAGTCACTAGGTAAATCTTATGCTGGAAATAGATATGGGTATTTAGTATAGACTATATAATATTACTATATAAGGATAGCTGATCTGTTGGCATTTAAGGATTAACATTTCTATGCTATGGTAACATTACTCTGCTATTGTTCAGTAATTTTCCAGAAAGGCACAATATTTTATGCAGTATCAATGAGGAGTAGAAGGCACCATAGAGAAGACATGAAGGATATAACATGTATAATGGTTTAGAAAAGTAATTTAAAAATTGGTAACATACACAGTGCTAAAATTATTACACTTTTCACCTCTTCTTCTGTCAAGAATAGAGGTTCTAACGTTCATTAAACTGAGAAAAACAGAACTCAAAATAATGTCCATCACATCCCTAATGACATTTTAGAAAGAAACATTTTTTTTTTTTATGATAATGCTCCTTAACCCCTATGTGGTTGGATGCCCAGCTCATGAAGTCATAACACCTAAGTCAATTACACTTAAAAGCCTGTGACAGTTTGGGTCTCAAGGTGTGTCAGGTTTCAAGGCATGATGGCACAGGTGATAAGCTCACATAGTCCATGTGGAGGAACATCTAAGTTTTGAGAAAATTAAGATTATAATTATCTGATTTATGACTGTCATTTTTCACTCATTTACACAAAGCTAAGAGACTGAGTAAGAGAAATATATGTAAGAAAAAAGCACTCGCTCTCAAAATAATACTGTCCAATATCCTAGAGATAAATACTGTGACCCAATAACAAAAATAAAAGACTCTAGATATACATTCTATCTTATTAGTATTAAATCATGGTACATGTTGCTTCAACTAATATTTCTAAATTACCTCTTTTCTCTGTTTTTCCAAGCACCTTATCTTTTGTTCAAGAGAATTTGTGAAGTTCTTTCTGCTTGATGATTGATCACACTAAAAAAAAAAGAAAAAAAGAGAAAAAAAGAGAGAAAAAAAAGAGTGAAATAAAATAGTCTATAACATAAGCAGGCGAAATATTGTCCTTCACAAACTCCATGCATTTGACCAGCTCTCCTGTTGTGATTCATAAACATATCTATTCTAGCAGTATCAACCCTTACACCATAGTCCCTCATCGAGACCTGTTGATGGATAAGATTTATATTATGTTTCAGATTCCTTTATATGAAATAATTAACAAAACAATTCTCTAATAAATTACAAATGTATCTATACAATAGACTAGCGAGAAATTGGGATTTCATGAGTTTGGATTAAAACGCTTTTCCAAAAAACAAAACAAAACAAAAAAACAACAAAAACAGAAATTAAGAGTATAATTCTTATAGAAATCAGGTAGGTTTTATGGATACATTTTGGGTGTTTCTATTAAGTCATAAACATTTCTAAAAAGTCATTTCTGTAGATGTGTCCATATCTGAAGAGTGGTCCTGGCAAAAGTCAGAGGAATGATAGAACCATCAAGAGAAAAAGACCAATACATATAACTAAAAGGCAGCAAATTGATTCTAAAACTATAATAAATTATCTACCTCAATGTCCATCATACAATTCTGTTATAGAGATGGTGGCATAGATTATCTGGTATTGTGTAATTTTAACCAGCCCTTTGAATAAAGCCAGTTGGTTATAAGTCTAGATAAATAATAAATCATTGGCACAGCATAAAAGTTAACCACCTTTCTTTTCAGCTTTTTTTTTTCCCCAAAACTTTGGGGGTATTTATTTAAAGAAAGCACAACAGCTCTGGAAACTGTGGGCCATCTGTCTAAATGGACCACCAACAAAGTTCACTTAAGTGCTGTTTTCTCTATACTAACTCAATAGTCTTGTTACCATCTCATCTCTGAGTCATATAAACAGTACAGCTAATCTGGTGATGAGGATAGTCCTAAGTCTGCTATTCAGTTTTAGGCTCAAAAGTTACAGAAATTGATTACAGATATTCACGAACAATTAAATATTTTCAAAGTGTGTTGGCTTTTGCCAAAAACATTTATAGGAAGTGTTCTTTTACCAATCATCATGGGATTTCAAGGACTTTTTTCATTAGAAATGATTCATAAAACTATTCTATCTTTTCTCTACTTATCTATGTCTCACTCAACATTTTAGGTCTAGAGGATAATTTATATCCCTATGGATGCTGTCCTTAGTTTTCTTAGCTTCTTCTTATTCAGACCCATGTACAATTAAGACCAGATTTTAAAAGAGATATTCTTCTGTAGGTCAAAAAATTCAGAATTATTCTCCTTGTTTCTGACCTCAAGAAGCTGATTTTGGCTGAGTTGCAAAAGTAACATCAAAACCCCGGTGACAATATGTTGGGTCTTATAATTGGGCTTTCCCTTTTTTAGGAAGTCTAGACTCATTCTGCATCAGAACAGACTGAGTATTAGATGCTGTGAGCCAACTGTACTTAGGGTGTCCTGAGCTCAGCAAAGCAGAGGTGCAGTGAGACCAGATTCCAAACCAGTGGTTCTTAGTACAAGAACACATAAAAGTCACTGTGGGAGCTTGCTAAACATAGGGCACCATGAACACTGAAACAGAATTTCTGAAAAGGGGGTCATAGCACCTCCATTTCCTTCTTAATTATTTTTTAGAGCAGTTTTAGGTTCACAGCAAAATCTAGTGGAAGGTACAGAGACTTCCCATGTGCCTGCTTCCCCCCATACCTATGTATGCATTATCAACATCTGCCACAAGAGCGGTGCATTTCTTACAATTGATGAACCTCTACTGACACATCACTCAAATCCATAGTTTACATCAGGGTTCATTCTCGGTGTCGTACATTCTATGAATTTGAACAAATGCATAATGACTATGGTATCATACAGAATAGTTTCACTGCCCTAAAAATCCTCCATGCTCAGCCTGTTTATCCTGTCTCTATTTTTAATAAATTTCAGAGGCTACAGTGGTTCATACTGAAGTTCAAGTTTCCCCTATTCCAGACCATGCTTGGAGGCACAGATTTGGGGTCCTCAAAAAGTCTCCTCTCTATTTGTGATACAGACAAAAAAACTCTGTGAGCAGGAAACATTTGTATGACCTAGTCTTCTGGGAAACCAGATTAAGAGTAATTAAATAGTGTGCAATTTTTGCCATATATAATTTTCTCTGGAAAGAAATTGTACAACATTTGGACTTGGATTTTTATTTTATAGACTTACTGAATTGCAGATACTAAATCTACAAGAGAGAAAGAGGGAAAGCACAGTAATAGGAATTGCTTATAAGCCATAAATGTATCACCAGGGGTTTCTCTGGAGATTAATCAACATGTTACCATGTTTCATATGTCTCAGGTATGTATTAAAAATGAAGCAAAAGTCAATCAAACACAAAGTTTTGGGAGAATTTTCCATTTGTATTTGCTCTGTTTTCCAATTGCTAAGGAAGGTATCTGATGTCTCAATAAATAAAGATTTTTAGTCATTGGTTCTACTAACGACCCACTTACAGAACAGTTATTCCTTGTATAGTGTAATCTGTGCTTAAAATATCTGGGTATTTCCCTCTCATTTACCATAACACCAAAACCAACTTCTAATATATTCAAATTCTGACACTGCTAAATTAAATATCTAAATAAACAAAAGAGTTCCATTTAGTTTGCTACTATACCTCGGTTATTTCTAAAAAGAACTTTAAGAAAGCACTTTCATTCATTCATTCATTCATTCATTCATTCATTCAGTGAGTATCTGTTGCAGTAACCAGTAACCCGACAAAAACTGTAGTATTAATTGTACATACATAAATATTTTACTATGGCTACTCTTTTGCTATAATATGTTCTATCTCCAACTACACCAATATTCTTTTTTAAATTTTACATTGAACCAAATTTCTCTAAATCAAGAGCAAAATATGGAGCCCACAGAACTGGGGGGCTGTAAAGACTTTGGACAAGATTTAATCTCACTTCGTAAAAGAAGAAAGGTAGCTCAGAGGGATCAGAGGAAATGCAATGGTCCACCCAGATACTTTTTCTTTGTTAAATAACATCGATCAAAAATACATAGCAGATATTATCTAAATAAAGTGAAGTAGCCATTTCTACTCTTATTCATCATTGCACAATTAACCATACGACATGCAATTGATGCTAGATATGGTCAATTCATCCCCTAGAAATGTGTTCTTACCTCTGCATGCTCCGTAGAACCTTCTGCAGCACTCATTCTAGTTGTGCCCTGCACAAAATGTGCTGTGGAAGCTGTTTTTCCTGGAGTCTTGGAAGACAGAAAGATAAAGAGAAAGAAAATGTCTCCTGCGGTATCTTTCAAAGTGAGATCAAATATATAAAATTTTAAAAAGACCACACAGTTAACTCATGATAGAAAATAACAGCAATAGTTTTTCATTACAAATGAACAGAAGTGACTCCGTATATGATTTACACAGAATAAGGTCATAAGCACAGCATCTGTGATTTTAACTTTTCTTCTCTTCCAGATAGGGATTTCCCAGGATGTCTCAAGGACGCAGGCTGTGACTAAGACAGGCCTATTAGCCTCGCCTATGGTAAGTCAATTGTCATTCTTCCTTTACTGGCAGTTTCTCCCACTGGAGGAGGAAGTTACCACAGAAAGCCTGGGCAAACCAAGTCTTTCCTCAGTAGCCAAACTGCCATAACTTCATTGTATTTCCCAGAGAATTAAGTAACTGTTGACTTTCTGACAACTCGGTTACTTTCTAAAGGCAAGATTTTCTGGCAATGCCTTCTAACTGTGAGCTGAGCCGTGTGGGACTTACAGAATCATATGCAATTCTGTAAGTTCTACTAATTCCTGTGGAACTAAAAGAGACAATTCATTACAACAAAAACGGGCATTGTTTGCAAAGCTTATCTTTTATATTGGTAGAAAGTTTAAACTCAGTTCTCAAGTTTAAGACTGTCTTTTCTATAGGTCAAGTCCAGATTTTCTCCATGATTCATTTGCAGTTCAATGTTTTTCTGTTTTGTTTTTTGTTGTTGTCGTTGTCATTTTTTTTCACTAATATTTTTGTGTTAACTAGTTGACTCATCATTTTACAGGGCATTGAGGTAATGGAATCCTGGGTCGTGCAGATAAAAGCGTGAAAAGATGGCTGCTTGGAGCTATACAAATGGGCCATGGTAGAGCAGAAGACTTCATTCTGGACTTGGAGGAGAGGAAGCAAAAAAGAGCCAAGAATACAGAAAACAAGGAATGTGTTGCTGAAGGAAGAGAAGAATTTACAGTCAATTTACATTTACATTTTACATTTTATTTACATTTACATACTGAATTTACGTTTTTTCTTTACACCTTCCAGGAGATAGTCTCTTATATGTGGGATAAATCCTAAAACTCCTGAAATTCAAACTCTTTAAAAGAGAATAATGGGTGCCCAAGATTTGGCTGTCCTTTTTCTCTTTCATATCTTCTACCACTTCCTAACTCTTCCTGTGCTCCAGCCATCCTGAATCCCCTTCATTTCCCGAAAAAAGCCATGTGTCTAATACACGCTGCTTTCTCTGCCCAGAACATTCCCACCTCTGGGCCCCTTCCAACCAGCTGATCTGGAAAACCTGGCTAACACTTCTCTTGCCCATGACCTTATTTGACCTCCTTTTACCAACCAAGCAGAGCCCTTACTTAGTATTTATAATAGTTTATTTACATATTTGCATGGTCCCCTCTGTACCTACAGCACTGACACACAGCAGGTGTTCAACACGTTCGGCTGAATGAATAAACTGATATATACCTACATACCAAATTTATAGGTTTTTTTTGCTGTGTGTGTGTGTGTACATGGTTTTGTTTTCTGCTGGATTCTTGGTCTGTCTTGGGGGTACCCTCGAGTGAAATGGAGTGATGTTTCCTTAAGGCAATATCCAAAAATGCAGGTGGGAATCAAATGGTTCAGATTTCTAAAAGTAAGAGTTATGACTCACATATGATCTGATTTTAGGGGCTATAAGTGGAGATTTCCTGGAGACGGACACTTCATTGACACTAAAACCTGCTCATCAAAAAAGAAAAAACAAACTCTAACATGAAAATATTTTCTTCCAGTCCTCCTCCCCCACAACACAGTTATATGTATATTGTTCAAGGTTCCCTTCAGCCTTATCTGTGTATTTGGTAATCATAAACCCAGTAGATGTGGTTAACATTAACCTAGGGGAGTGGTTAGAAAGAATATTTCTTGCCAGAAATTGCTGTCCTCGGCCTTGGTGTCTTTTGGGTCTCCACCGTACAGTTATCCCGATGCACACTCATTGTTGCAGCACAATATGGTGTGATGGCTTCTATGGAATGGAAATCCTCTATTTTTGCATTTTTCATTACAATTCCTTTGCCTCTTCTGCTATGCAGTTTAACAGCAAATAGATTTTCCGTTAGTTCCAGAGAGCCGTGTGGTAATTTATGAATTAACAATAACTCTTCTGGAGAACCCCAAGTTTGGTTTGAGAAAAAAGGCACTTACATTAGGACAGCCTGAGAAATAAGCTGGATATTTTCTGTTACACATGCCCTCTTTAGCTCATCTCCAGCCTTCTCACATGAGCCATGTTTGAGTATGGCTTGTAGTCAAACTTTGCTTCGTGACAAGTCTTACTAGCTGCTATAACCCTCAGAGGAAAACACATGTCACTCCATGTTTCCAAGAGGATTCTGGAGAGTCCTCAATTTCTCAAGTGACTAAAATATTACACAGAGGAAAATAATGAACAAAGAGAGATATGGTGAAGAAAAAGGACCAAGGAACTACCAGTCACTCTCATTTAAGTTGATGATAATTCTCTCAAAACTAGTCTAAGACAGATCATCCCATTTCCATAAATGCTTGGAGGCGTTCTTTGTCAGGTAAAATAAACATGGTGGGGTTTTTTGTTTGTTTGTTTTGTTTGTTTGTTTTACTATCCTTTTAGAATAAGGGTTGACACCCTACTTTGCTTCCTGAAACTTCATGAATTTTTAGGTGAGTGTGTTTTCCAGGCAGGACTGAGAGCATTGACTGGGGATGCAGAGGTCTGACTGGAGTCAGCTCATCTGGATTCATAACTTGGCTCTACAATTCACTGCTTGTGACTTTGGGCATGATCCCTAAGGCCTCTGAGGCTCAAGTTCCACATTTGCTGTTTTTTGTTTTTTAATTTTGTTTAATTTTAATTTGGATCAAATTTTAATTTTTTAATGTTTTTAAAGATTTTATTTATTTATTTATTTATTTATTTATTTATTTATTTATTTATCAGAGAGAGAGAGACAGACAGACCGACAGACAGAGCCCAAGCAGAGGGATAAGCAGCCTCCTTGCTGAGCGAAGAGCCCAACGCAAGACTCAATCCCAGGACTCTGGGGTCACGACCTGAGCCAAAGGCAGACACTTAACCACCCAGGCATCCCTCAACTTCCACATTTGTAAAATAAGAATAGTCACGGTGTCCTCCTTGCTATCTATGATAATACATATAAAAGCTTAGATACTAATAATAATATGACCTTAAAGAGAGGGATATCGATCAAATTATTTGTGCAACAAATTATACGACAAAAGGAAAGGGCTATCAATCAATCAAGGTTTCATACTTGGCACTGAATGGATGCCAAAGGAAAATAAGCTAAGGTCCCTGCTTCTAATGAAATTACTGTATACACACATACACTTGCACACACACACACAGCTGCCTGTGAGGATCCAGAGGATAGAGAGCTCATTCTCAGCCTTGATTGCTATGGAAGGAGCTTCAGTTTCTGCTGGGCCTTGAAGGGTGGATTGGATTTTGAGAGGTGGTGAGATCTGAGGTATATTGCTGTAATGAGAGTAACATAAACAGAACGGAGGTGGACAAGCCTAAGTATGAAGGATTCTAACAAGCCCAATGTAACTAAAGCAGAGCTCATCTAAAGTTGATTTGGATCAAATTGTGAAAGGCTGTACATTTCACATGAAGAAATTTTGACTTTATTGCATTGGCTATGGAGCCACTGAAGACCCTTGAGAAAAGGAATTTTACATGATCAAAGTGTCTTTTTCACTAAAAAAAAGCCTGGATATATGCATTATGTACCAAATGAGTGAGGTTGACAACTGCAATACCAATTAATAGATATCATCAAAAATAATATTTGAAATATTTAATGGCTTGTGGTAATCCAAATATTTAACAGTCAGTTTGTCTACGGCACTCAGAATGAACCAGTCATGCTGCGATATTAGTCACACACTTGTCATTTCTATTTGGATACACCTCCTTCTCCACTTGTATAAAACCTATTTTGTGATCTTTTCCATAAAACTTGTCTTCCCCATCACAGTCAATGGCAACTTTCATGCTCTATATTACAAATCTTGGAGTTGATATATTTGGTTCCTCTTTCTCTCACAACCTGTATCCAATTTATCTGAACATTTTGTAGGCATTTTGAAAGTATACCGGAAAGGAGAGCAGCACATTGGCCCAAGAGCCTAGAGGCTTCCTAATTCAATGAGAGAGCGGCAAGGTGAAATAAACATGGCTTTTGATAACTTTTTCAAAATGGGAACTTTAGTGTTTGTGTCCTGATTTTATTCACGTGCAGATTTTTAGAGAACATCCAGTCGTGGCTGAAATCTGCCTCTGTGTCAGATCCTGTTTCCACGTTTACTAGTTATGTGACCTTGGGCAAGGTGCTTAGCAGCTTTGGACTGATCAAGCCACGCTTAACCCTGAGGTGCAATAACTTAACAGCCTCTGTGTTTCCGCTCTTGCTCCTCCCCGCCCCCATGTATTATCATAATAGGAGCTATTGTGAATCTTCAAAAATATATCATTTCATGACACCCCTCTGCACAAAATCTTTCAGTGACTCCTCATTTCACTCAGAGTGAAAGTAGAACTCCACAGAGGAACCCACAAGGCTCTTGGCTGTGCTTCTCTGAGTTCTTTCTCACTCTTCTTCCCTCTGCTCACTCTGCTCTGTGTCTTGTCCACATTGCTGCCCCATGAACCTGGCATGCACGTTCCTTGTTCTCACTGCTGAGAACTATCTTTCCCCGAGATATCCACATGACACACCCCATCACCTTCAACAGGTGATTGCTTAAATGTCCCCTGTTTCTTGAGTTCCTACCTGACCTCCTGATTTAAAGTTGCTCTCCATACCAACACTTTCTATCTACCTCCCCTGCTGTATCTTTCCATACTGCTATATATAACACATCATAGATTTTTCTTCTTTGTTGTTTCCCACCGTTAGAATGTAAACTCCATTGATAATAATTTGTGTCTGTTGTGTTCATTCCATATTTCTCAAATCTAAGATCATGCCAATTGTTTTAGTGCCTACTCAAGTACACATAATGCTTAGACACACATAAAGCTTCCTCTCTACCCAAAACTAAACCAAGAATGTTCCTGAATCAGCTATCTTCTTCTTAAGAGATTATAAAAGATCTAAGGATCAAAACCTTCAACTTCTTAGCCTCCAAACTAGGAAATCACCTCTCCTTTCAGACTCCAAATTTGGGCTTGGACTAGGAGAGTCAGGTGAGAGAGGTGTCCCATATTCTATAACATCAGGGGGATATATGCTTTTGACCCTCCAGCTTCTAACTCTGAAGCAATCCTTTCAGGAAATTTAGAATGTTGCTTGAAGTCTGTTCCCACACACTTTTACTTTTAATTAATCAGATACATCCTAGGATCCTAGGGCAAATTGGTGTATGCTGACTAGTCTGTAGTCTTTATGAAATTGCAGACCTTATGCGACTTCCAGATCTGAAGATTTCTCAGCACTACACAAAGCAGGTAACAATGAGCCAGCTGGACCATCAGCCCTCCCTTGAAGGCCCCCCTGGTTCTTCAGAGCAGTTAGTTATTTCCTCCTTTGTGGTTCCAGGGTGCTTTGTGAGGCATCAGTTCCAGCATTTACAGTAAGTCATTAATTTTATGTACCTTTCTCTTCTGAGAGGCTGGAAGCTTCTTGAAGGTAGGGTCAATATTTATCACTTGAACGTTGAGAATTAACATAGTACCTTCAGAGTTCAGAGTAGTGATACCATATATTTTTATTGAACGTATCTGTTTATGCATGACTCTTCAGTAGGAAATCGTAGCACACCTCTGCTTCTAAGAATACAGCCCAGAGGAGAATGAACACAGTGATACACAAAGCTATATATTCTGCCTCCAAATCAAAAGAGATCGAGTAGGAGTATCAACCCATTTTTAAAAAAACTGTTCTATTTCTGTGTATTTTTATTCATTTTATAAGTAAATATTTTATCCTTCCCTATTTTGGTTATATGATTCTCTCCATATTTTTGCCTCCATGCAAATCCTGATTTAAATTTTTTTTCTTAATTTTGGCTACTATTTAATAAATAAACAATATAAATAATTGTATATGGGGGAATTTTTAAAAGGCATAAATGTGGTCTTCAATAACATTTCTTACAATTGCACAGTGCTTTATTACATCTTATGAGATAAGTTAATATCTTGAAGTATTAACTCATGATCCTTCCAAATAGGAACTGCTCTTTGTTTTATGTAACTCATCCTTTCTTTGCTTGGTTAATGATATCTTTTGCCTCCAAGGCTGATTAAGTTTGCCATTGAATGCAAAGGGAAAAACAGTCCCTGTTCAAAGTTTTATTTTCTTTCTTTCCTTTTTTTTTTTTTAAGATTTTATTTATTTACTTGTCAGAGAGAGAGAGAGAGAGAGAGAGTGGCAGGCAGAGGGAGAAGCAGGCTCCCCAATGAGCAGGGAGCCTGTTGAGGGGCTCTATCCTAGGACCCTGGGATCATGACCTGAGCTGAAGGCAGACACTTAACTGATTGAGCCACCCAGGCATCTCTAACCTTTGATTTTCAAAATAGACTCTCCAAACTCTAGGGACCATCTTGAAAACCAAAGCTTTGAATTGCAAAAGCTAATTTTTTTTTCTGAAAATTATCTTTAAAAGAATTTTTAAAGACTAATTCCTCTTGAGCAGTTTATTTTGAAATGACTCAAAAAATAACACAGATTGATGCATACAAGGAGGAGTGAGTAGGTAGATAGGAAGTATAATAAAATGTTGGTGGCAACATTTAGGTGGTGGACATACAGGTGTATATCATAAAATCCTTTCAACTTGGTTGTATATTTGAAATTTTCAGAACAAAATGAGAAAAAGTCAGAATCCAGGCAATAAACCTTAAGCCATTAACAACTGATAGAAAAGATGGTAGATGAAAAGTCAATACAGCATTTTCCTTATTTCTTCCACCCCCACTCCCTCACTGAAGAATAGATTTCAAGGTTTCATGGCCTGAGGGAAAATGAGAAAAGATCAGGAAAAAAGAATATCTGGATGGTTGTGAGGTCTCATGAAGAAATGGAGCCCTACTACCCTACTTTTGGGGACTCATCTATCATCTATACACCATGGTACCCAGCTGAGACTTTGTGGCATGTCTAGGTCCTGAGACAGCTCAATCCCAGAGTGCTGTGGAAGCAGAACCAGAAATTTCCTACATTCCTGAGAAGAATGCAAAAGTGCTTAACTGAGAAGGATGCAGTATTTACCATATGGCCCTGAGGATAGGAAGTGAAATGAGTGACATGGAAGCTTAGTGACTTCTAGTGAGGTTATGGGCCAACGAGAAGACCATAAAGAGGAGTTTACATTAGTGCCAATGGCATTGTAAGATGGTGGATTATTGTGGCCTAAATGCCTTCACCCTAAAGTTTCCAGAAAAATACAGGACATCCAGATAAATTTGGATTCAAGATATACTTTTTTTTTTTTGTATAAGTATGTCCCATGCAATATTTTCTTGTTTGTCTGAAATTCAAAGTTAACTGAGTATCCTAGATTTTTATTTGCTACATCTGACAATCCTATTCCACCTGGATTACTTCATAAAATCTGCTTCACAGAATTTATGGACCATTGGACCATTACGGGGAGAAGGAGGGAGAGGAGAGAAGTCCTGCAATATAAATTGCTGGAGAAGACAGTGAAGTGGCTGACATTCCCTGTAGCAAAGCAGACTACATTATCTTCTAAGAGACAGGATGGGGGTCCTAGATGGAAACTAAATTCAGTTTAGAAAACAAAAAATATATACTTTTGCACACATGAGTTCTGTGGTTTGGAACATTTTATTTGCTTTAATTTGAACTTCATAACAGCCCTATGAGGTTTCAGGAGAGTTATCTTTGATGGTAACATGGATTAAGTTGAAATTCAGAGATGTTAAGTGACATGCCCATGGTCATTGCATGACAAGTGGGTAGCTGAACCCATACTGGAGTTCACTTAGCCCCCCATGTTTATTCCCCACAAAGAACCTTTTATCTATGTGGGGAAGATACAAATAACACAGCTGAAAATTATTAGACAAAACATCATGCAGAAGCCTGAGCCTTTAAGGAACAGAATTCAGGAAAATTTCAAGCTTTCTTGAGGGCTCGATATGAATTGGCTTGACCTCGGAGGTCATATCCAAACAAAATCTTACCAATTTCCACCGCCACTTGCCTAGAGATTAATTTCTACTACAAATAACTAGTCGTCAGTGAAGAGAAATTTAGCTTCCAAAAACTATAATCCTACTTGAATTAAAATTTTTTTTTCTCTTCTCAGTAAGGACATTAATTCCTTATCACTCTATATCAATGCAGATCACTTTATATTTCTCGTACTTTGCTCATGTGTTGACCTCACCTTCATTCATGTACACATTCTTACAACAAATATTTATTGATTATGGGCTATGGATTGGGTATTGTGCTAACTATAGGGATATAAAGATGAACAAAACAGACACGTCTTTCACATATTTTCTGGTTTTTGAATATAAATCTGAAGATCCGAGGGACCACTCCATTGAGGATGGAAATGTTTCTGTGTCATTTTGTAATCAACAAGTAATTAGCTTGGACATTTCAGGGTAAAAGAGACTACTTTCTTCCTGAGACAATACATACCAACATCACATGCATAGGTTTGGATACTATTTTTAAATAAAAAATTATAACTATGTATAATTAAGAAAAAGTACGTGCATATAAAGATGATGCTGGAGGGGTACCTGGGTGGCTCAGTCAGTTAGGTGTCCGACTCTTGGTTTTAGCTCAGGTCATGATCTCAGGGTGGTAAGATCGAGCCCCACGTCAGGTTCCATGCTTAGTGAGGAGCCTGCTTGAGATTCTCTTTCTTCCTCTCCCTCTGACCCTCACCCCCTAAAATATATAAATACATCTTTAAAAAAATTACACAGCCCTCCCTGCTGAAATTAGATAATGGGATTCAAAGAAGAAGCTAGTTATTATATGAGAAAAATATGAAAAATAAATTGGGGGGCTCAAGCTCATCCTACTAGCATAAAAATAACGAAGAAGATGATGATGATGGTGATGATGGCAATAATGCTATGCTCATTTAGCCCTTTATACTTACAAAATGCTTTCACATTTTCACTCACTTTATAGTTTTATCACAGTCCATTTTACAAATTAGAAAACAATATTTTGATCATCAAAATTGTATTTTGATAAAGAATACTAACTTGGCTTTAAAAAAAGGAAACAAGGAAAGGGAAACTAATTTTTTTTTTCAACAATGTGGTTACAGAAAACGCGTGTCAACTTACTGTAGTTTGCAGGAAGTTTTTCCTTTATAATCTTTCCAAGTGTCATAAGTTTATATCACTCTCTGAATCATCAAAAAAATTTTCCCAGGGCTTTTTATGTTGGGAAGAATGTCCAGATCTAGAATTTGTCCTCAGTTACTAGGAAATCCTCCCTCAACTTGTGCCAAAGTTATTAAAAGCCAATTTCAGGTACTGCCTCTTATTTAAAATCAGAAAAAAAAAAAAAAGAATCCAAAGACAAGACAAGCTTCTTAAGCAAATTCAGTTCTAGTGGATCTTCTTAAAATTTGAACAGTTTTTCTTCTTACTCCCAAGTTGCATCTTTATTTCCAAGAATTACTGGAAATGTATTTGTCCAAAAAATACATTTCAATTCTCCTCTCACTTCTTTTGTATTTCAAGACCTACAATTACAGGGTCACAAATTAATGTTCATATATTAATTTTCTCATAGTATTAGGACCATGTCTTGGTTTACTGTACTTCTATTTAACATTCATTTTGGAATTTGAATATCATTCTCACATAGACAATTTTGTTTTAAAGATTTATTTCTTTATTTGAGAGAGAATGCATGCACACATGTTAGTTGGGGGAGGGACAGAGAGAATCTCAAGCAGACTCCCCGCTGAGCATGGAGCCCCACTCAGGGCTTGCTCTCACAACCCATGAGATCATGACTTGAGTTGAAACCGAGTCAGAGGCTTAACTGACTGAGCCACTCAGGCACCCCTCACTTAGGCAATTATTATTCTTTTGCCTACAAGACATTCAATGCTGTTTGTTGGCCAACTGTCTATTTCAACTCTCCCAGAATATTAAAGAATGTTCTCATACTGATGGAGTTCCTCATGTCTGTCAACAATGTTTTTCTGTTTCCTCACAGCAATGAGTCAGTCTGTTCATTTTCTCTTATAGTCTTTCTCCCTCTTTACTTATTCTTGGCAAAGGTAGTTGAGCAAAAAAGGGAACTTGACATACGTCTCAGGTCCTTTCATTAAATCATAACTCTTTCATTCAGCCACACTTTTTCCCATCTCTTAAGTTATAAAGAAATGCATTTTCTGCTCTTGGAAAGGGAGTCTACTGTACTGTTCTTACGGCTATCTCATTCAGTGGAAAATGAAAGACACCCTCCACAGTCTCTCTGTCATTGGCTCACCCTTGTCTTACACCAAAAATCAATTTTCTTATACTTTTTTCAGTCCTATTGATATCTCAGTGAGAATGCAAAAGTTTTTGTTTTGTTTTGAATGCAGGATTCCCTCCTAGAGAGTGCTATTGGGTAAATAGTAATTCAGCTGAGATTCCAACTGGAAACTAAACTATGTCAAATGATCAAATATTTGAAGATACCTTCAGAGGACAATTGAGAAAGATATGCTTGAAGTCTGTTGGGATGAAGAGAGACTCCCAGGGGTTGTTCCTGGGAAACTTTTCTCAGAGAGAGAGAGAGAGAGTAAAAATACAGGCTTTTTTTGTCTTTGTCAAATATCTTATTGGGGAAAATTCACACATTCTGACCCTGTCTTAGACCAGAGGATGACAAGAGGGTGACAGGAGCGCTGGGACCCTAAAGTGGCTCAAATAGAGGCTGCAAGAACCATATCCAAAAGCCTGTTTTTTAATGTCTCAGTTATGAAATGGGAGGGTTATATTCCCTTCTGGGTCTGAAATGCTTTTGAGAAGATAAAAATGGAGCAAAAGCCACCAGAAAGAATTTCCCCACTCCCAGAACCTACTCTGAATCTCCTACCTCACACCATGGAGGCAGAAAAAGGGAATCTGGAAACTGAGGATAAAGACAGCCATATTTAAATGTTGTTATAGATATCAAACATAATATAAAATACCTCCATACCTGTTATGGTAGCTAATCTACAAATATTAGATTCTATCCCTACTATTTTATTCTAACTGTGAGCAGGGACTAGATCCTGGAGGATTTTATATATTAAGCCAAGGCATCTGGACTTTATGATGTAGGTAAGGAAGTCTACTTTTAGGTTCTAAGCACTTGTACATTAGCAAGATCCATATTGGTAAATACGAATTAGTGTGGAGCAAAACTTAAGGAGAGCAACCAGGCATCTCCTGGGTAGTCTAGGCAAGAGATAATGAATATCCAAACTTTGGCACAGTAGGAAGAGTGAAGGAAAAGAAACAAAGTCCAAAGATTTTATGAAGGTGGAAGAGACAAGAACCTGAAGGTCCAGGGTGAAGGCTGGCATTATTCTATGAATGCCTCCTGGAGTTGGGCAGCTTGGTAGCCCTGGAGGAATCTAGGATTATACCCAAATTTGGATAACTGGATGAATAATGATCCATTCACTAATGCAGAAATATAGGGGGGAAGAAGCAAGCAGTTTTAACAGGAAAGATGTTGAATTCACTTTTGCAACTACTGAGTGAAATTGATGTGCATGTAGAAAAGAACTCCAAGTTTAGGAAGTTATATGTGTGTGGAGTAATTGGCATATATTTTGTAGTTTAATGAGTCAAGGGCTACGTATAGATCCTTGGGTAACACTGATATGACACAGGCCCGTTATGTAAGTGAAGCCAGTGAAGGTGAATGAGGAGGAAAGATTGGAGCATAAAAAGGTGTGTTTGTGGGGGAGGGGGGTGATGAGAGATTGATTTTATAACTGTTGATGGAAAAAGACACTTTTAAAAGGTTGAATTAGTGCATAGCATAAAATGCATGAGAGGACAAGTGAAAAATCAGATGCAAAATGACCATTGGATTTTTCAAGGCAGAGCTTATTAGTGATGTGATAAGGGGCCAAAAAGCTTTGGATGCCCTGATCAATAAGTTTGGCTATGATGCACAAGAATAAGTTAGAACATTATCCATAAAATAATATGGGATCTCACATATGTTTAAAAGTGGAGGAGTGCTAAACTATGGAAAGAGCCAAGATGTCCATCAACAGATGAATGGATAAAGAAGATGTGGTATATATATATATATATATATATATATATATATATATATATATATATAATGGAATATTATGCAGCCATCAAAAAATGAAATCTTGTCATTTGCAATGAAGTGGATGGATCTCGAGGGTATTATGCTAAGCGAAATAAGTCAATCAGAGAAAAAGAAGTATCATATGATCTCACTGATATGAGGCATTTGAGAAACAAGACAGAGGGCCATAGGGAAAGGGAGTTAAAAAATGAAACAAGATGAAACCAGAGAGGGAGACAAACCATAAGAGACTCTTAATCTCAGGAAACAAACTGAGGGTTGCTGGAGAGTTGGGGGGTGGGAGGGATGGGGTGGCTGGGTGATGGACTTTGGGGAGGGTATGTGCTATGGTGAGCGCTGTGAATTGTGTAAGACTAATGAATCACAGACCTGTACTACTGAAAAAATAATACATTACATGTTAAAAAAAAAAAGAAGAAGAAGATAGTAGGAAGGAAAAATGAAGGGGGGGGAAATTGGAGGGAGAGACGAACCATGAGAGACGATGGACTCTGAGAAACAAACTGAGGGTTCTAGAGGGGAGGGGGGTGGGGGATGGGTTAGCCTGGTGATGGGTATTAAAGAGGGCACGTAGTGAATGGAGCACTGGGTGTTATACACAAACAATGAATCATGGAACACTACATCAAAAACTAATGATGTAATGTATGGTGATTAACATAACAATAATAAAATAAAATTTAAAAAAAGTGGAGGAGTGCTGAGCATATTTTAAGCTGGTGGGAGGTGATGGGGATATTGAAGACATAGGAGCCCAATACCATGGAGGGATTGGTCTTATTATCAAGTAGTGGCTGTCTAGCTCAACTCCATCCTCAAGGCCATTCAGCAACTCATTGCAATTTCATTCCTCTCTTCCTTCTCCCACTGCCTATGCCATACCTTCCCCAACTTCCTTAAACACTGGATCTCACCTCTCACCTTCTCACTTTCTCTAGATTTTTTTATCTCACACTTCACAAGGGAAAAAAAAATCAACTAGAAATCCGCAGCCCTTAGCCGGGATGTGTGGTGTATAGGAAAATGAGCAAATTTCATAAGGGAAGTGATGGGAGAAGCAGTATCTTAAAGAAAAATAACAAGTTTTGGTTAAGTCCCCAAAATAGAGGAAACTCATTACCAAGAGGATAACAATGAGGATGAAGAAGAGGTCTTTAGCAAATGAGGAAGAATCCAGAAGACAAAATGAGCAGAGTTGGGAGGGAAGTCAGTCACGAGCAAACAGTTCTCGGGGGCTGATAATCAAAGCATGTGAGGATCAGGGTACTGGAGGGGATTCAAACTCTCATCATAAAGTAGACAAGAAGGTTACTTGAAAAAAGCATACATTTCCATGAAGGAGGAAAATCCTAACTGGGAGTTAGAGGTGTATGTATGAGGGTTGAGAGGAAGGGGTGAGATGAGAAATGGAGAAATAAGCCTTTGGGGGCTCTAACGATCTGCAGACATTCATTTCTAACTTTAAAAATAGATACTACTTGGGCACCTGGGTGGCTCAGTGGGTTAAGCATCTGACTCTTGATTTCGGCTCAGGCCATGATCTCAGGGTCGTGAGATTGAGCCCCAATCCAGGCTCTGTGCTCAGTGGGGAGTCTGCTTGAGATTTTCTCTCTCCCTCTGCCCCTCCCCCCCACTTGTGTGCTCTCTTTCTCTCACTAAAATAAATAAATAAATCTTTAAGAAAATAGATACTATTTTGTCAGGGAGAAGTGAGTTTCTAAACAAGAAAAAGTACATAGATACCGAACACACACAATTCTGTGTTTACTAAATGCATGAAAAAAGAGGTACAGGAGTATCTGCAACATATTTTTAAAGTGAAAACAGGTAGGTTCAACAAACTGGGTGTGTGCCCGTGTATGTGTGTGTGTGTGTGTGTGTGTGACAAAAGGCGAGACACAGAGAGACCCCAAATGGTGGTGGGCCAAGAGGAGATTTCAGAGACAGATCTATGTTCAATGAGGTCTGGAGTTTTAACTTTATTCAATTCCAGGGCCTCCTTTAAGAGAAAAAGATACAAATGTATGAATGCAACTTAGGTACATAAGTAAATATTTATCTGTGGGATCCAAGCTTCATTAACTCCACAGGAAATCTATCTCTACATGATTTTTATAGTTTTCTCTATGCTTAGTATAGCTTTTCCACAATAAGCATGAATTACTTTAGAAATAAGAACCGAAGAAGTTGTGTAAGTTTTTCTAAATGTCAGTCATACTGTCAAACTTATTTATGTTAGATATTTTTTGAAAAGATCATTAGAGATGGTTTCTAATCAGGAGACCATAGAGCTTGACTTTGTGTTGTCATTTATGATGCATTCAAGAAAGTCATTCAATTTGCTTCCATGAAGCACCGTAGACAAGTATTCTGAAATAAGAGGAAACTCAAAGTCAGACAACTGCTTTTATCCGGAAAGCCTGTTTTTCTTTAAAAAGAAAACTGAGCCTGGGTGGCTCAGTTAAGCTGTCTTCAGATTTGACTCAGTCTGCCTTTGGCTCAGGTCATGATCCCAGGGTCCTGGGATCAAACCCCACATTGGGCTCCCTGCTCCGCGGGGAGTCGGCTTCTCCCTCTGCCACTCCCCCTGCTTGTGCTCTCTGGCTCTCTCTCTCTCTCAAATAAATAAAATCTTTAAAATTTTTTTTAAATTAAAAAAAATGGACAATGAATTGTACTCATTTTAGTAATCCAATGTAAGAAGGTTTACACAAATTGGGTGACTTCCTCCCCAAAAAAGAGATGTCGCTGTACTTAACATTCTTTTTCATAGTGTGAGATCGTCCTCACTTCCCTGTAGCAACACTTGCCTGCCTGGCATCACACTTTAAATGGGAAAGTGTTTCTGCTAGAAGGGTTTCCTCAGTAACAGGAAGTGACTGTGTAAGAAAGGTTTTATAGTGGTTGACTTTATCCTCTCAGTCATCAAGGAAGTACATTACTGTAAATGATTTGGGGACTGTCCCCATAAATTCTTCTCAGTGAACACACTGTTGAAGGGTGTTTTGAGAAAATGTGGAAAAAAGGTGGTTTCTTACCTTTAGAGAACATGAACTTCTGTGACTTGGTGTGGCTCCTGTGGCGGCCCCTTTAAGATCCGGAGAAGCATTCCTCTCAATCAGATCTCGGATTTTATTGTCCAGCTCCATGCTTTCACATCTGCCCAGGGGGGAATGGGAAAGACACATTTTACAAAGCCAATTAACAATTATTTAAGGGTACAATGAATTTTCAATGACACCTTTCTAGAATCTCCCGATCTCTGATCTCATTTTGTATTAGTCCATGACATTAGAGCACTTTAAGGAATATTGGAGTTTAATTTTCACTTACTTGCACATTTATACAAAGTGATAAAGTAAGATACAAACAAGTTTAGGCATTTTCACAGTCTGATAACAATGACCAGAACTGAGCACTCACAGTGAACCGGGTGACCTACAATTTCTTCAATTTCTTATTCAGTGACACAACAGTCCATTGAAGTATCACCCATACCTGCATTTTACAGATAAGCAAACTTGGATTTAGGAAATTAACTAATTTAAGAATTTATGCAAAATCAAAAACTGGCAGGGTCAAGAGAAAACTCAAATCTATAGGATTCTATAGCCTTTGTGTGTGCGTGTGCGTGTGCATGTGTGTGTGTGTGTGTGTTTTGTTTTGTTTTCCCCCCAGTTCTATTGAGAAATAATTGGCATACTTTACTGTATAAGTTTAAGACAGGGCATGATGGTTTGATTTACATATATTGTGAAATGATTACCACAATAGGGTCAGCTAGCATCCATTTTCTCATATAAATACAATAAAAAGAAAAGAAAGAAACATTCCTCCCTGTGATGAGAACTCTTAGGATCTACTCTCGTGACAACTTTCCCATATATCCTAGAGCAGTGTTAGCTCTAGTCATCATGCTGTACAGCACATTTCTAGTTCTTATTTATCTAATAACTGCATATTTGTACCTTTTGACCACCTTCCTCCAGTGGTGCTCCCCCACCCCCTCTTGTAACCACAAATCTGATCTCTTTTTCTAAGAATTTGGTGGGGTTTTTCTCATGTTGTGTTTTTTTGTTTTGTTTTGTTTTGTTCTTAGATTCCACATGTAATTGAGATCACATAGTACATATAGTATTTGTCTTTTTCTGTCTGACTTATTTCACTTAGCATAATGCTTTTAAGGTCCATTCATGTTGTCACAAATAGTTGTATTTCCTTTTCTTTTATGGCTGAATAATATTTTGTTGTATAGGGGCTCCTGGGTGGCTCAGTCGGTTAAGCGTCTGCTTTTAGCTCAGGTCATGATCCTAGGGTTCTGGGATCCAGCCCCACGCTGGGCTCCCTGCTCAGCGGGGAGCCTCCCTCTCCCTCTCCCTCCCTGCTCGTGCTCTCTCTCTCTCCCTATCTCTTTTTCTCTCTCTCTCCAATAAATAAATGAAATCTTAAAAAAATATTCTAATATATATATGTGCCACAACTTCTTTATCTATTCATCACTGATGGACAGCTAGGTAGTTTCCCTGTCTTTGTTATTATCAATGATGATGTAAAGCCTGTTTCTTAACCATTTTTGCTATATGTTTGCAATTAACTTGAGAACAAATGCCTAAGAAATTATTTGCTACCAAATGGAAATATTATATTAGAGTCAAAGAGTATCTACCTTAAGGAGAATCTAGTCCAACTGCATCATTTATCTGAGAACCAGAATGAATTGCTCACCTTCCCGTGACCATTAGTTAATAACACCAAGATTTAAACCAGATTTTCTTCTTTTTATTTTATTTTATTTATTTATTTGACAGAGAGAGAGAGAGCACAAACAGGGGGAGTAGCAGGCAGAGAGAGAAGCAGGCTCCCCACTGAACAAGGAGCCCAATGTGGGGCTCAAGCCCAGGACCCTGGGATTATGACCTGAGCCGAAGGCAGACACTTAACTGACTGAGACACCCAGGCACCCCTAAACCAGATTTTCTGACTTAAGTCCATTTTTCTGTCCCATTACACCATGTTGACGTGATGGAGAAATTCTCTCACTAAAAACCACAGTTCACAAGAAAAATACACACATTTCGTGATTTTTCTTTACATATTTTTTTGCCTGCCTTATCATTTCTCACCCCTTAAAAATTACCCCTTGGTTTGGGGTAGGAAATCCTTTAGGAGTACTTTTCCAAGTTGCCTGCACATAAAATAAATGTATTGGTGGATGACCTAAGCGTAGACCTATGTGGCAGAGGTTGCTTGGCTTGTCTGCCCAACCCACTACCCTCTTTGAGAGTGAACCTCAGGAGCAGGCTCTGACAGCCATGCTTGTCGATACTTCTTGATCTCACTTCTTTGGTTATGACTGATTGGACCAAGAGAAAACAAATGATCCCAGCCAAGAGATTCTCTTCTGTGTACAGAGGGAGCTAAGCATGAAGCATATGGGTAGGAAAATGTAGGGCTGTGAGATGGAGAGAGTCTTGACAATTTTCTATTTCTGAATAATCCCTTTCTAAGGCATAACTGCCTCCCACTCTTATATTCTGGGAACCACTCCATGTCCTTATAGTGAATTATCTCTGTCTTTTTTTTTTTCTTTTTATAATCCAGCTTTGTTTGGTTTCTATTATTTGTGATATAAAATCCTTAAATAATATACCTTGACTTTCATATTTATATTTATTCTTTCTCTCAGGCTGTGAACTTGTACCTCATGCCCCACAAATGATGTCACTGTATGTTACAAGCTACTGGGTCTATAGTAAAATTATTCATGGCCCAAACTGTTGCATATGCATGACATTGAGTCTGTAATGGTTTCCCACAACCCTCTGAGAAGAGTTGCAAAATTATTTTGAAAACTACCTCAAATCTTTCAGATTAACTAGATTCCCAAGTAGCCCTGGAATTGGACTAGACCGAAGGTTAAGCCCCTGACGTAGCTTTCAGACCTAATCTGAACCAGACGTGCCTGCCATAAACTCACAATACTTTCTGTTACAACATCCCTCTGTGGCAAACATGTTACTGAGCCATTTCAAACCCTGGACAGGATCACCACTTTGGTATGACTCGTTACAACCTCCAAGCCCCAAGATGATCTAGCTTCCTTGCTATGTTTCTGAGCTCATCTTCTATTCCCCTCCTGCCTGTTTTTTGTTTTTTTTTTCCTTTCAAGCACTCTTGCCCCATCTCAGGATACAGAACATGCTATAAGCACAATGCCCACTCTGGGGCCTTGGTGTTTTCTATCATCTCCACATGACTTGCTCCCCTCAGCCATTCAGGTCCTGCCTCAAATGTCACTTTATCAAGAAAGCCTCTGCTGACTAAAGCATCTGAAATAGCTTTTTCATACCCATCACTACTGTCCCTTAATTCTGTTTTATTTTCTTCTTAAAATTTTCTATTATTTTGATTTCTTCTTTGTTTACTGTTCTTTCTGACACCCAGAGGCCCCATATATGTCTCAGAAAAGAAGGGTCTTTGTTTTTATTCACTGCTCTGTTCCTTGGCACATAATATGAACTCAATAAATATTTGTCATTAAATAAATGTGACTTCATGATGAAATTTAACTCATAACAAATTAACTCAAATCTAGCCATTAAATTAGATGCTTATTTAAAATGTATGTGAATAACCTCAAACTCATAGGACTGACAAAGTTGAGATATAAATCAGGAAGCAAGGAAACATTGACCACCGCTTTTGAATGGACACTTGAGCTCAGTTATCACTATCTTCATGGCTGCCTTGTTTTTTGTTTGTTTGTTTGTTTTCTTTCTTTTTTTTTTTTTTATGTAGGCTCCGTGCTGGGACGTGAACTCACAACACTGAGATTGAACCTAAGCTGAGATAAAGAGTTGGATAGTTAACTGACCTAGCCACCCAAGTGCCCCTGCCTTGTTCTTTTATACTTGAATTATGCGCATTCTTCAACGTTCAACAATAATTCATTGAGTATTCACTATTGCAGGATACTCACTTTTCACAGAAACAATCACATGCCACGTTGATTCTCACACTGTCTCAACTTTAATGGTGAACATGCTTAGAGGCCAACAGCCACCCTTTCCTTTTTCATTTGGACAAGTAAGTAAAGGTTTTGCTTCTGAGCAGGGACCCTGTTCCCTCTCTTGAGGGTGGGGTTCGGAACAATAGCCCAAGAGGGAAGGTCTTGTGGGGGTGTGGTCCCTGGACTTGGTGCAGAATGAGACTCAGTGTGGTGACGTTGGCCATTACAGGAAGAGGAGAAGTGACAGCAAAGAGGAAGAGAACCCCGTGGTGGCAACCAGAGGCAAGGAGCGCCTGGTCACGTGTATGGAGATGGTGGGTCTCAGTGCTGACCACTGGGGCAGGGACAGGGCTTGAGCACTCAGGACCCCAGCTGGGAACTGAAAGAACACAGGAGGGGGTGGGACTCCAGAGAGCCTACCTCAGCGAGGACTTGAGCTCATGTCTCATTGGCATTGTTGTCACTATAATGAGTATGCCTCAGAACATACCGGCAAAGCTTCTGAAAGAAGCATTAGATGCAGTGGAAAGTAGAACATAGCCTTAAGAGTTGAACCTAATGATGGGACCTAGGGTAAGTCCCTTAACTTCTCTGAACCTTATTGGTGTGGTTTATAAGAAGAGAGAAATACTGTTACATTGTGAGACTATTGGTAGGATTAGTGGTAACATGTACGAGGGTTAGCACAATGTCAGACTTGCTGTGGGTGTTCTGTTGTCATCCTGAGGGTCTGGCCCAGTTACCAAACATTCTAACAAATGAATTCGGAAAATAAGAACCATACGTTCAGTAGATTGCTGAAAAGAAAAATAATTTTAAAAACACAAAAAAATCCAATTCAGTTCACAAGATAAGCAAAAAGTTTAGTCACACCTTGGATAAACAAGAGAGCCATGTTGCCTATTTGGGTTTTACAACATTCTTAGCAAACCTCTTAGATTATTCTTTAATATAAGAATTTGCTAGACAAAATATTTTATATTGTTTTTAATTAGTGAAATTTGTTATAGTTCATGAATTTCAACTGGCCTTGGATTTATTCTGCAAAAGAAAACAGTACTTACCAAGGTTTATTTCTTTCTATTAAGCTCAATAATCTGACAGTTGAGAGGCAGAATGAATTAAAGCTGATAAACTCTGCTTTTCTCTTTAGATCACCAAATAATTGCATGCCACATAGTTATAGTCTTAATATAACATTTTGACTCAAGGTCTGGAGTAGAGTTAAAAAGAATAACACTCTACCAAACTTTTACATACAAATAGAACAAATCCTACATGACTCTGCATAAGTTTTACTGGGTACATATTATCCTCACCTTTGGATCTGTTTCCTGCTTCTACCCAGCTGATTAGGTGAGGTTTATGTCTCCAGGGACCTATGCTCTGGGCCCTACTCCTTAATCACCCTGATTTTTCAGATGAGAAACTTGAGCCTTAAGAAAGAAGTATCAGAGTGTCTGGGTGGTACAGTTGGTTGGGTGTCTGACTCTTGGTTTTAGCTCGGGTCACGATCTCAGGACCATGATCTCAGGGTCTTGAGATTGAGCCGCACTTCTGGCTCTGCACTCAGTGCAGACTCTGCTTGAGATTCTCTGCCTCTCCCTCTCCTACTACCCCTACCCCCCGCTCATGTGCTCTCTCTCTCTCAAATAAATAAATAAAATCTTAAAAAAAAGAAAAGAAAGAAATACCTTTCTTAAGGTCTATTGTCTTATAAGGGGCAGGATAAGGATGCACTCTGAAGCCCATGACGTTTTACTCTGCGATGTGGCTGTTCATGATGTTAGGAATTGTCAATACAGCAAGACCATAAGAGTGCTATGTTATCTCCAAATAATGGGGTTTAGGTTTTCCATCTTGCCGGGCGAGTCTGCTTTAGATTCAAAGAAAACAACCTACTGGTGTCTAAACTGAAATGTAGCTGATTTACAAAGTCTGATGTTAGGAGAGGTTTAGGAGACAAGGTATGAGGATCAGGTGTCTCACCTATGACCTATTTTCTATGTGGCTCCTTATTTTTCTCAGTTGTGAGTTCTTGACCAGGGTGCATAGATGAGATGCAGGGGGGGGGTCCACGAATCATCCCAAATAAAATTGAATATGCAATAGTAGATGTGTTATATGCTCTTTGTCTCTTTCTAAAGGAAGGGTCTATAGTTTTTATTAAGTTCTTGACTTCCCCCCAAAAGCTGAAAATCACTGACCCAACTTAAGTTATTGTCATGAGTAACCACTGTAAAATCAAATCTCAGCGTAGCTTTCTCTAAGGGGACACTTTAATTTCTTTTTTATCATGAAGAAAGTACAGAAATTCATAAATGTCTCTGATTCAAACACTATTACCAAAATTTTTATTTGATTTGGATTCCCTACTAAATTGCAAGTGAACAGAGAATTACAGAGAAAATATTGTTAAGCCCAGAGTTCTCTGAGGTAAGCATGACAGAATTCAGTGAAATCTAGTAAATCCCTGTTGGATCTCGGCTTGTTCAGAGTTTATTTTAAAATTACATGAATATAAATCTCCTGCATTATTGTCCCTCATTCCTACCTTTCACGTACCAAAATAAACCAACATAGAAAGTAAATAGAAATGGTATTAATATGAATTAGATTTTACCAGTAGGATAGTAAGTTAATCCAATGTGACAATGAAGCTTTAAAAAAAAAAAAAAAGAGTTTCCCTAAATTATGTATGATGTGTGAGCTGATTTTCCCTAAACAACCATCAGGAAATAATGATTCACCCAGTGAGCAACCAGAGAAAATAGGGAAAGAGGTGAATGAGTTCCAGGTATATTTGGAGCCCTCAGACTTCTATTAAATATTGGAGAGTCTCCATACAGAGGCCTTCAAAAAATTATCTGATAAAACAAAGCATATAGCGTGTCTTTGAATGCCATGGTGTAATAGGCTTATTCAAGGATTATTTAATTATTTAAATTTTACTATTTGATTAGAGCCTAAACATTTTTCATTTGTGGAAGTCTCTCTGGTAGAAAAGATAATCCTGAAGATTATGGGTTCCTGCCTTATAGGGCATTAACTAGTATCTAACCATCTTATTCTAACATTCCTTTATTAAATTGCCTATAACTACCCAGCTCCTCAAATCCTCTTTGAATGTGTCTCCTTATCTTTTTGGGTATCATTAATTAATGAGTTAAATTAAAACCATGAACAGGGGTTCATTTTATATTGTGTGATGGTCCTGTTTTTAACTTTTTGTGCATTGACGTTAACATCACTGGATATCTATACTTTAAAACCATCAGATTTCTAGTTGCTAATAATGACTCATGGTGAGCATGCAACCCAAATCCACCAGACTTCGTTGTTATGGTTACATGCTACGGTTGCATCATCGGTGTTGGCCAGTAGGGTAAATTCCTGAAGAAAATAATTTTACTCAATAGACAAAACAAATAACTACAATCTTGGAAATAACCTGAAATTCATTTAATTCATCTCCTGCATTAGAACACACAAAAAATTGAGGCTCAGAGGGGCTAAATGACAGATTGCAAAGCCAGGGCAAGAATTAAGGACACTAATGTTCTTCCTTCCTCCACACACTCGCCCACCTCAAATGTCCACATTTCCTCCCAGCCTGCTGCCAAGGTCACATTTTATGCTTTGATCTTACATCCTAAGCCAAGACCTTTTAGGGAAGAGTTTGGAGAACAAAGCACATCTGCAAATATAAGACAAGGAAAAGTCGATCGTGGGTTCTTCTCTAATGGAAATGCTTCCAGATGTTCAAAGCCCAGGAACTGTAATCTTTGGTGACCCAGAATGAGAAGTGTTGTCTAAAAGACTATAATCAAAGAGTAATTTTTTTAGGTTTTACTTTTTGTTATTATGACTAGTACTCTGAGTATGTTCCAGGCCAATGTGGAGAGAAACAAATTACTCAATAAAGAAATCACTTTGTAATATGTGTTTTGTAATATGTAATATGTGTTATGTAATATGTTACTTTGTAATATGTATATGTGTTTTAGATGAATAAGTCATGATGTCTTAATTATTTTAGTAATTGGGAACTTCAACGGTTGTGGCTTAAGAAGACAGTAGAAGAGAAAAGTTTTCTCAGAGAATTTTTAAAATAGCACTGTCCTCAGGCAAGAATGAATATTTCTAAAGTTTTACCCAAGGTTATGTGGCTTAATAATTTAAATAACTGTCAAAAATGGCCTTGGTGGGGCGCCTGGGTGGCTCAGTTGGTTAAGCGACTGCCTTCGGCTCAGGTCATGATCCTGGAGTCCCGGGATCGAGTCCCGCATCGGGCTCCCTGCTCAGCAGGGAGTCTGCTTCTCCCTCTGACCCTCTTCCCTCTCGTGCTCTCTATCTCCCATTCTCTCTCTCTCTCTCTCTCAAATAAATAAATAAATAAAATCTTAAAAAAAAATGGCCTTGGTATGTCTGATACTAAAGTCCAGAGGATGGGGTTATTTCTTAGAAATATGGACTCTGGGGCCCCTGGGTGCCTCAGTCTGTTAAGCGGCTGCCTTCCGCTCAGGTCATGATCCCGGAGTCCTGGGATCTAGCCCTGCATTGGGTTCCCTGCTCGGTGGAGAGCCTGCTTCTCCCTCTGCCTCTGTCTGTTGCTCTGCCTAATTGTGCTCTCTCTCTCTCTCTCTCTCTCTCTCTGTTAAATAAATAAATAAAAATCATAAAAAAAAAAAAAGAAAGAAACATGGACTCTGTTCTAGCCCTCCGATTTGCATTCCTGGCTGGATCCCTGTCTATCTCCCCTCTCTCCCGAAAGGTGCCAGGTTGCCGAACTGCTGTGCCTCATACCTGAGCCAAAGCTCCTGTGCTGCACCAGGAGGAACATGTGCACAGAGGAGCCAGGTTGGGGCAGAGATAACAGTGTTGACCGCAGGTGCTGGTCAGACCACGAAAGGCCACCAGTGAGCAAAGCCTTGTAGAAACCACATCCTCCTACAGTTATCCTACTGAGTTGGCCTCTTCATTGGAGCTGTTCCACACAGGTGAAGCACTCTCGTTCACAAAGGCAGAAGGACAGTCCAAGACAGGATATAGTGTTGGGAGATATTCTAATACATGCATACGTTGGCCTCTTTGCTTGGTTTAATGTTAACCACCCTACAGCTGTCACCTTAAATACGGGAGGGAAACTGAATCCTAGATTGCATGGGATAGTCCAACTCTGTATTTCCATAGCAACCTGTCTTTCTCCCATTACAAACATTATTATGCTTTATTGTAACTGTGTGTTTGCTTATATGCATTCTCCATTAGATTATAAACCTCTGGAGGCAGGGATAGGCTTAGCTTGCTTGTCTATGTCTATGTCCAGATCCTCGCCAGGATTATTAAATATTGGACAAGAGAACAGATAGTTAAGAACAACTGGATCTAAAGTCAACAAAGATAAAAGGTAGTCCTGAAGAAGGACAAGCTTCTATTAAAAAGTCACACGTAGGCTGTCCCTCTGTCCTTTTTAGATGCATTTTTCTCCACGATATCTATGTTATTTCTTCCCTCCTCATGTCGATACGTCTGTCTCTGAGAAAAGAAGCTGACAAAGGCTTAAGAGCTGTGAGTATCATGACAGGGACACACCTTTCTGCTACAAAGTGTAGTTTCAGGCATCAGTAGGCAAGGCTCGGGAGGTATTTCTGAGTTGGGAAGTCCTTTCCATTTCCCTGGAATTAAACTCAGTCAGATCAACCCTTGAGAAGAAACATAAATAAGGATAAAACTTTATCCGAAGGCAAGTATTAAGCACGATTCTCTCCTAACAATCTGTCTGAGTTTTAATAACAAGAGGAAAATGACACCATACTAGATCTCATCATGAGCAGGCTGAGCCCGGAAGAGCACAGTATGTTAAGATGTGAGTTTCTCTACTCCAGGGATCCGAGGAGAGGGAAAGGAGAAAGAGGAAGAAGGCATGCAAACATTACTATTCTGCCTATCATTTATTACAGAGTTATAAATAACACAAAATGCCCCCTCGGACAAGGCTGCCGGAAGAACATAGCTTCACAGGTTTGTGGATCAAGATTCCTTGGTATTTTTCTTGTTGTTTTTGTTTTAATATGGGATACTATCATCAGGGTTTTTTTTGTTTGTTTGTTTATTTAAAGTTTTGTTCTCTTCAAGAAGCAGACTATAAAAAGTGAATAATCTTAAAGATTGAGGTGATAGGAAACACAGTCCCTAAGCAGCATTATGAACCAGTTAAGCTTTCCCTTTTAAGTCAAGAAAACTTTGGCACTTAATTTAACATTTGCATCACCTAGTCAGTGCTTTTTGAACCATTGTTCTGGAGTGTAAATATTCTCACATTGATTTATTGATGAACACCTAGAGGTGAACAAAATTAAACTAGCTATACATGCACAGAAAAACTATATATTTTATTGTTCATGTTGAAGGGTGGCAGAATATTCCATTCCAAAATATGCCACTTCAGTGTAAGGATTGTTTTTGAGCTAAAGTCACTCAGAAAATAGCAGATGTAAGAAAAGCATTCTGATCTCCCCTTTTCTTCCCGAAAACAGGAGATAAGCCTCCATTTGAAAGATGCCCTCCCTCTACTAGGAGAAAAGGAACATTCTTATTACCAAGGCCAGGAAGACTGAGAGAATTCTGCACAAACAAACCTTGTTAAGATAATTCTGATTTTCCTTTAGCTTCACTATATATTTTACATTTCCACAAAAGCTTCTCTTTGTTCAACCTAGTAGAAAAGCTTTAGGTTTTGCCATTTCTTTGGCTCTTCATTTCCACAAAAGGGCTCCCATATCACAGAAACATTTGTATGTTTTTCTCTTGTAAGCTGTCTTTTGTTACAGAGCCCTAGCCAAGACCTAAAATGGGTAGAGGAAAGAATTTTCCTCTCCTATAATGTTCTTGGAAATAAGAATTTCAACAGGAACATTAAATGGTATATTTTACAGTTGAGTCTGTATCAAAAAAGCAAAGGAGATAAGTTAGGCCGGGGATTTTCATCTGATGTAACCACATTCTTGTGTTGACTGTAGTTTTCCTTTAACATCTAAAAATGTATCTCTCAACTCTCAATACAAGACCAACCTGTGACTAGGAAGACTGGGAGACTAACTTATGAGTCAAAGCTAATAATTATAATATTTCCCCTTGTATCTCAATGATGTTTCTTGACTATGTATTTAGGTAAGAATTACCATCAAACAACAAAGCAATATTATCTTAAAACGATTCTCTTAAATCAATATTGTTAAAGCTGAATTTCATTGGGACAAATATTTGAAAGCACTTTCTATTTTAAAGGAACAGCTATTGGCAAAATGATTTCATTCAAATTCTTTTAAATTATAGCAAATATGGTGAGAAAGAGATGCTTTTAATATCTGTATCTGAGGTATTAAGTAATTTAGACACTGTAAACTGAAGAGATTTATAAAAATTTTATAATAGAATAGTTTACCTTTCTAAGTGATCCTTAAATAATACTTATGTAAACTATATCAGCTTAAATGTGATTTTTTTTCGCATCTGTTTTGGAGTTTCATTAAGACATGGTTGCCATCTTGGTTTTAATTTATGAGCAGTCTGTGGGTTTGGAGCGCCATACAGCGTAAGGAGGTGCAGAGCCAAGTAAAGACTGGCCAAGGGAGGCAGCTTGCTCATCAGAATCCACACTGGTCTGTCTGTGGATGTTGAGGAAATAATGGAATAAGTTATGAAGATATTCCTTGTGTGAGAAATTTGAGGGAGATTTCATAACAGCTCTACCAAAGGTCGCAAACTGACATAAGACAATTTTATGTCTTCTTGTATCTCCTGATGGCATGTTCCTAATTCTTTTGTCTAGCTGATTAGGCACAAGCCTAATTTTTGTCAGTTCCCTTGCATGTTTTCTTAAGGCAGTATCTAATATGCTGAATCAATTCATGGTCAACTATTATTATGCGTAGAGTAATCCTACGGATTTAATGAGAACTGTGTCTGAAAACCCACAGAAATTTAAGTAGGTTCCTCCGCTGTTGGAAATACTGCATTGATTGAATGAAGCCTCTAGAGGGCACTCTACATTCAGTTCAGGTAGAAACTAGTTTTTGGGTTGCTCACAGTTTCATTTTGAATTTTACGGGAGACAGGGAGAGAGAGAGGAGAGATGTGTAGTGTACACATGTGTAATAATTGTAGCTCATTTCTGCTTATTTTCTTTTTAAAGCCTTTTAATAAAAATTGTATTTATTTTTTAGTGAAGTGGTTTTTTGTTCTGTTTTTTTAAGTTGCAGTCTTTATATAACATTTATGTAATAGACTTACACCAAAAAGATTTCCTCCTATAGTGGTAGGTTGGTTTATTAAAGATTGCAGTAGTCCCTAGTCACTTTTATTTTTTTGCCATGTCCATATAAATGTGAAATTGATGAACCTAGAGTTTCTTTTTGTGCCAGAAATTAGGAAGTATTCAAAAGACTGGTTAAAAATGGGGCAATTTTGGGACAACTGGGTGGCTCAGTGGGTTAAGCGTCTGCCTTTGGCTCAGGTCATGATCCCAGGTCCTGGAATCAAGTCCCCCATCCAGCTCCTTGTTCAGTGGGGAGCCTGCTTCTCCCTCTGCCTGCCTCTCCCCCCTGCTTGTGATCTCTTTCTCTCTCTCTCTCTCTCTGACAAATAAAATCTTTTCTTTAAAAAGGGGCAATTGTAGGGGCGCCTAGCTGGCTCAGTCTGTTGAGCTGATTTTGTCTCAAGTCATGATCTCAGGGTCGAGGGATCGAGCCCCGCATCCAGCTCTGCACTCAGAGCAGAGTCTGCTTATCCCTCTCCCTCTGCTTTTCCCCTGACTCTGTCCCTCTCTCAAATAAATAAATAAATAAATAAATAAAATCTTTTAAAAAACAAGTGGGACAATTTTAGCATTAAAATAATGATAAAAATACATTATAACTTATTAATTTACACTTATATCAATTTTAAAATAAACATAAATAGGAACAAGAGAAATCTTCACATTGGAATGCCTACTAATAAATATAAAAGAAACTATGGTATTAGAAAATCAATATTTGGCAGCCATCACAGTAATAATTCAAATAAGAAATATCAATGGATGCTAAAACTAGTGGCTCAAATTTTGATGAAGAATGGAATATTTACATAATTTCATGGGATCTCCTGCCCCAATACTTAAGTGAATACTGGAGGAAATACTAAAGGATAACTTTACATTGGAGAATCTCAGTAAGCACCACCTTAGTCAAATGATCAAGGTTAAAATTACCTGTAATGAGAAAAATCCAAACTGTGGCCATCTGATGGGCTGCGTTAAAAGCACACAGCTTCACGTCTGTGGTATTGCTGCCCCAAATGCATAATCTGATTCTAATTATGAGGGACATTAGACAAAAGCCAATTGAGAGACATTCTACTGAGTATCAGGCCTATAAAGTGTCAGGTCATGAATGTCAAGCAAAGATTGGGGAAATATCTCAGATTGAAAGAGGCTTAAAATCATGAAAAATAAGTGCAATGTATGATCCTGGATTGCATCCTTTTTTTCTATGAAGGGTATGTACAGGAAAATTGGCAAAAAATTGAATGGTTTTGAGGATTAGGTGGTAGTATTGTACCAATGTTCACTTTCTGATTTTGACGTGTAGCATTTTATTTCACTTTAACATAGGATGATTTGAAGCTGAAGGCAATTAAGAGTAGACAAATACAAGAAGACTTCTCTGCCCTCTCCTTATCTCCCTAAAAGCAGAGCATGCATTTCCCTTTGTGAAGGTGGCATAAATTTCACCCATCTCCTGTACCAGGGTGGGAAGAGAGACTTTTATCCACAGAGATGGAGAGCCAGCACTGAGATGAATCTGCATAAACAAACCTGACTAAAATGGTCCTTATATCCACTGGCCCCCCCCATATATTTCCTACTCATTTCCCTACAATTTATCTTCCCCTGAAGCTCATACCCTCTTTCCTTTGTTAAGAAGTATCTATAGGCTCCCAAATCTGTTTCTTTAAGTTTCACTTGTTTCTGTGAACTCCAGTGCAAATAAAAATATTAATAAATGTCTATTACTTTTCTTTTGTTAAGCAGCCTTTGTCAGGTAAATTAGCAGGCCCCTGATACTGAACCTCAGAGGGTAGAGGAAAAGGTTTTTCCTCCTGGATAGGTGGTTATCTTGTGGTTACAGGGAAGAATGTCCTTGGTTGTAGGAAACACACACTAGATCATCCAGGGGTAATTTATTTCTGAATGGCACAGGAGTAAAAAGATGTTTGTACACTTAGAAATTTTAGTTTGAAATTATTTTAAAGTAAAAAAGTGCTTAAATATTACTCCTACAAACTAAAATCTGATTTGACACGTAAATTTTCTTATGCTCAATGTTGGAATCATTTTATAAAAATGAAATTAGCATTTCATTATGTAGCAGACACTAAGACACAGGCCAATAAGTCTTCTTTGAGATTTGTGAAATTAGTGCAAACCAAAACAAAGCGAAGATGATTAAGTGTTTTGTTTTACTTTTGTAAAAGAATGCAGAGGAAGAACATTTGTATGAATCATATTACTTTGATGGTCTGTTCTAGCCATTCCAGAAAAACGAATGAGCTATTTTCACCATAGTATTTAAAAACCAGTTAGGAAAAACAACACACACACAAAAAAACAAACAAAACCCCAAACATTGAATGTCTTCACCTTTGCTCTGTAATAGCTGGCATTTCACCTCCCTGTGGACTTACCAGAAATATATAGGCTCTGTTGAACTTCTCATATTATAGAAACCTACTTTGGGAAATACGGGTTAGTGCTAAAATCCATGCACAATAGAAAAAACAAAAGTCTCAGAGAGACATTTTTTCTCATTTAATTCCACAAATATTTCTGTAAAACTTCTTTGTGTAAGGCCCATTAACCTTCAAAATCAACCAAGACTGTCCTCATCATTTTGGATGAGTTTCAAAAAGAAAGGAATGTGCATAAAAGGAGATTTTTTTTCTTTCATTAATTACATTTTTTTATACAAAGATATGACCTTTGACATGAGAGAACATCACAGGGATTTAAAATGAGTTTTTGTCATGGTATTATTTTTAGATGCAAAAGCTCTAAAACTATATGGACCTTGTCTATTCAGTTCTGAGTATAGAAAATGGATTAGTTATTTGTAGGTGAAATGGAAAAAAACCACTGGCTTCTCCTTGTTTTCACAAAATATCAAACCACTGAATTCAGAGTGAATTTTCAAGGATCATGATTATGAGAGAAACCAGCAAAGCAAAATAATTTTATTATTTGGTATAAAATTGGTTTTTGTTCTTAATACGTCTTTACAAGATTGACATTAGAGCAATTCTAGTATTTGTATAAATGCAACTATACACACACACACACACACACACACACACACACACACACACAAAGACTGGAATAGGAGTTACTAAAACTGCGTAGGTCAGATTACATGGCAACCTAGTGAACCTCACATATAACTGGTATTTCAGAGATCCAGTGGAAAAAAGAGTATCTTCAAAGGCCAGGTAGCATTCTGTAGTAAAAACAGAGACCAGCAGGTGGGGGGGAGGGTGACATTGTTTTGATGAGTGATGACAGGATGGACGGAAAACAGTAGCATTCTACTAAAGACAGGACATTCACCCTCACTCAGGGACACTGGTAATATGACAAACATGAAGTCTGCCTGCCCAGGCTAGTCATGGGGATGGCAGCATTTACTGAGCACTGCACTGAACACTGTATATGCTTTATCTCATTCAATCCACAGAAGTCCTTCTTGAGGTTGGAGCTGCCTCCCTTGTCTTAGAGTTGAGGAAAGAGTTTCCCAGAGAGGCCCAAGGGGAGCTCTTAACACTCGCATTCCCCTGAGCAAGGATTATGTGTACACTGCCGAAGGTGAGGCACTAGAATAGATCCTAGTGACACTGGTAGAGGTAGATCTTTTTAAAAATTGTTCTTTTTTTTTTTTTTATAGCAAGTATCAGTTGGAAGAAAAAGACAGTAAGACAAGAAAGGGCCATACGCAAGATGTCCTGAAGAACTGAAAAATCAGGAATCGGTAGAGGAAGTAGTTGTGTGAGGTTGACTATGTCATGGAGATCATAACACAATTAGATTCAGAATTCCAGTGATATGTGGAAACCCAAGACATTGGTCAGACTATTTTTAGAAAAATGAAATCATAAATATCCAGGGAAAAGAATTTAGTTTTGTAGATGAAAAAAAAAGTAATTGCTTAAAAATATACATTCATGCTAAATATAAGTATGAATATTTAGCAAAGTCAAGTCTCAAATATGCTGAATAAATAAATAGGAATAACAAGTATTTTAATCTTTTAATATTTTTAATATTAATATTAAATATTAAATAAATAATATTAAATAAAAGTAAGCAATGGAATAAGTAATAAATATTTTTATAATAATTAGTATAAGAATACAACTTTAATGCAGAACATTTAGAATAAATTCTTTATATACACATACGTATGTTTTAAATTGGGGTTAAGGGCACATAAACTTTTATATTTTACCTTTTCTGATTAATGTATCATCAGAGTATTAAAGGCCTTTCCTTTAGTAAAGATATCCATGGGTAGGATAGGAATTCAATTTAAAACATTCAAGAATAAACATGAGCCAACTTGTCTCAAATTACGAGGCTTAGTAAATGTTAGTAAAATACCAAGTATTTAAGTACCCCAAAGACAGGCAAAAACGAGTTAGAAAGCAGTGAGACTATCAGTGCAATGTAAAAGCTGATGTATGGAAGTGTTGAATCGCTCTGTTGTACATCTGAAACTAATATAACACTGTGTGTTAACTAACTGGAATTAAAATAAAAACTTAAAAAAAATAAAAGAACAAGCAGATGGCTGTTCAAAGTTAAGAAACTTGATTTTCGACTTTCCTGTTAAATACTTTGGATGTTTCTTAGCACCTAAGTCCAAGCTTAAGCCCATGTAAGATCTCTTCTAAGTCTAGTTATACAGCTACACATAAACAAAAAAATTGGGATTCACCCAAAGATTCTGAAGGAATTTGAGGGCAAATTTAGGAATCTTCCTCAAAATGTTAGCCATCATGAAAGAGACATGAGGATTGCTAATAATATTTTAATTAATAAGAAGAACCATATAAGAAAGTCAAAGACTTTGGGGCGCCTGGGTGGCTCAGTCCTTAAGCGTCTGCCTTGGGCTCAGGTCATGGTCCCAGGGTCCTGGGATCGAGCCCCGCATCGGGCTCCCTGCTCCGCGGGAAGCCTGCTTCTCCCTCTCCCACTCCCCCTGCTTGTGTTCCCTCTCGCGCCCTGTCTTGTCTCTGTCAAGTAAATAAATAAAATCTTTAAAAACAAAAAAACAAAAAAACAACCCTGAGAGCACGAGGGCGCACCACAGCAGCCCCGAGCGAAAGCGTTGGGCAAGGATGAGAGAGAGGAGATAGACATTTCCAGCCAAAATCCAAACAGAGAAAGAAAATCTAGAGACCCTGTGGAGGACGGGGAAGCTGGGAAGTGCTCATTGGGATGGGAAGTTGGCACCACCTCAGGGAACAGCCAGGGCAAGAGCTAGGAGTTTGGTCAAATATTTGTGATAGCTATTGACAGCAGTTTGTGTTTAAACAAAAGAGAAGGCGGGCATGAAGCCTGTGAGGAAAAAGCGTTGCTCCGCTGTGCTGGGCAGGGGACACACGGACTCCACATGTCCTGGCCAGGAGCTAGGCGTCAATGGATTAGAAAAGTGGCAGCCGGCAACCATCGATTAAACATTTCAACCCACGGCAAGTTGAGAGATGTGAGATTAAACTTATTTTTAAATTGTTTTACTGTTTAAACTGATTTTTATCTCCCCAGTTCTCCCACACTCAGCTGGAACGGATGGTGTGTGCCAGGCTGCGAGACCGAGAGAAGAATGTGTCAGGGAAGAGAAAACAGATCATGTAAACCCAGGCTCGCAATGCCCAGGGGTGAAGCGTCCCTTTGGTAGCCTCAATACGGAAGGCAGCTAAGGGATCTTGCTCCTTCGGAGGTGACATCGGGGCAGGGAACTTGCCAGGGTCACTGGCAGAGCGCAGTGGTTCTTGTTGCTGTGTAAGAGCCCCCGACCAAGGGGGGCAGGGAAGGCTGGGATCTCCCCGTTCTCCACTCGCCGCTGCGCCCTGCTCCGGGCTGCCTATTCCCAGAAGGAGGAGCACCTGTTTCTCAATTACAGGAAGGCACTCCATAGGCTAGTGGTGCCCAGGCGACTGTGTCCCCTCTCAGAATCCACAGGCAGAGGCAGAGCCCTTACCTGGCAACACTGGGGTGGCATTTGGCATCTCCTCTGCCTGTATGCTGAGGCATTGCGACCACTTTGAATCAGCTCCCTTACTGCCCCCACACGGATGCAGATATGCAAAAGGAACTTGCTTGCACCTGTTCTCAACCCAATAGGTGACACCCATCACACCTGAGAGTACCAAGCACTGGCGATGGGTGACTAGGACAACTGCAGAAGAATTTTTATGACGACGACGACAACACTATGAAAATTACAAATTCCCTTTGCATAATCTTAAATTAAGAATAGGGCACTTTACAGTCCAAGATTTCTCAAAAACTATAGTAGGGCCCTCCACAGTCTTTATTTAGCTCCAGTTTCTCAAAACTGTACCTAGTTAGAACTTGTCAGGCTGAGGGGATTTTCCACGCTTCTGAGCAACGTTTTTCATCTTTACACACAGCTTTGACAGTTGGCAGATGCAGACCACTGGCAGTCTCTGGATACATAAAGAGATCCCTGAGCACACAGGCCCTGAGCAGCAGGCTTCCAGCTCCCATGGTGCTTTTGGTAACTACCAAACAACTGCTGATTAGAAAGCTTCCTTTGCCTATGACAGAACCATCTAATTCAAAAAAAGAATTCTGGCTGACACTCAGGGCATGATTGATTTAATGACCAGGGAATTACAGCCAAACAGGCAGGCAAACAGCAAACAGGCACACTGGCTAGCCTTTCTTAAACAGATTGTGTGTGTGTGTGTGTGTGTGTGTGTGTGTGTGTGTGTGTGTGTGTGTGTGTGTG